>NC_054484.1:18161261-18466261 GCF_017639515.1 Carcharodon carcharias
AAGGAACCCTGGTTGGTGAGCATGATCCCTGACCTCTCCTAGTTCAAGTTTTGGGGGTGGGAAAAGGGTAAGGGGATTAGTAGCGTGATTTTCCCTCGTTATGTCGTGTGTTCCCCATTCTTAACTTAGTGTACTTTGTAAGTCTGTATAATCTCAGTGTAATCCTAATGTTATAAGTTCATTTATGACTTCAATAAACCCAGTTTTTCTTTTCTTACACCAAAACCAATCGTATGCTGCACTTTGTCACAACCCCCAAATAAGTCCAAGGTCTAGAACCCAGGGAATGGGAGCGATTCGAACCGCTCTGAAGTCAGAGGTGAAGCTGACACACACCACCACCCCCTACAAGGGCTATGGGGAAAGGATGGTGGATGGGACCAGCTGAGTTGCCCTTGCAAAGAGCTGACAAGGACATGGTGGGCCAAATGGTCTCCTTCTGTTGTGTAGCCATTCTATGATTCTATAATTCTAATCAAATGTGAAATGTTTTGGGCCATCATAGGAATATAAAAACAGGAGTTGACTACTTAGCCCCTGAACCCTTTCTGCCATTTAATGACATCATGTCTGATCTGCAACCCAACTCCATATTCCCACCTTGTCTCAACATTCCTAAATATCTTTGTTTAACAAAAATCTATTAATCTCCATTTTATAATTAACAATTGATCTAACATCAATTTCTGTTTATGGGAGAGAGTTCCAAACTTCTACCATCTTCACGCATAAAGGAGTGTTTCCTACTTTCACTCCTAAAAGGTCTGGGTCTAGGTTCCCCAACTAGTGGAAATAGTATCTAGTTTCCCTATCTGTTCCCCATAATATCTTAAAAACCTTATTCAAATCACCATCTTAATTCATTGGAATAAAACTCTAGTTTGTGTAATCTCATCCAGAGGTCATACAAAGTGCTATATAAATGCAGCTTCTTTCATTCTTTAGATGGCATGGTACAAGAGTTAAAATAGAATGTACTGAATGTACTTAAGTCTTGGTCATCCTTACTATTACTGCAGCCATCCAAATTATTTTCTATAGGTTACATTTAATACTTTTTCACATCTTTCTCAGGAAAGTGTTTAGATAACCTCACAGAATCAAACTAACATGCCAGAGCAAGACTCAGAATATCTTTTTCTGTGCTGATTATGTGTGAGAACAATCAGGCTTTGTTCATTACGTTAAAGATTACCTGTTTACCGACTCAAACTGAAAAATATCAAATGTAAAGTAATAGATCCTGGAATTGATAGCAAGGCAATCATAGGTAATGTTCCAGAGGAAGCTTGCTAACATGTTCTAACCTATATCTGAATCCTGAGGCAGCACTATGATGGCTTCTGTGTTCAGTATTGATGATATATGTTAACATTATCAGTAAGTGCTTAATGGTCGCTACAGCACCTTTGAAAGTTTATATAAATAATAATATTTACATTACATATTCCAGGCTGACACCGTGGTGTATTTAGGGAGCACTGCACCATGAAGGTGCTGTCTTTCAGATGGGGTTAAGAATCTGTTTGTTCCCTCAGGTGGATGTAAAACATCCCATGATACTATTTTAAAGAACAACAGAGAGGTTCTCTCCAGTGTCCTGGCTAAGATTGACCACGCGACTGACATCACTAAAACAGATTATCTGGACTATCGCATCACTGTTTGCAGGGCCTTGTGTGCAAACTGGCTACCGTGTTTTTAACATTACAGCAGTGGCTGTAGTTCAAAAGTGCTTCAACTTAAAGCACTTTTAGACATCATAAGTCATGATATATTCTACATAAATGCTTTCTTAAAATAGCATCTGATTCTACTGCAATGTCTCAAAGTGTTTCGCACATTGAATACGTTTTGAAATGTAGTGAATCATCTAGTATTGGATGAGCAGGAATTTCCTTCAATTAAATATTGAGAAGACTGGAACCATTATTTTCTATCTCCACTCCAAACTCTGTTCGCTACCCACTGTACCTACTGTTCTCTCTGGCAACAGCCTGAGGTTATATCAGTCTGTTCGCAATCTTGGTATCATACATGAATCTGAGATGACTTTCCAACTATATTCATGTCATCACTAAGACCACCTATCTCCACTTTCGTAACATTACTACCTTCATCCCTTTCTCCGCTCACCTGATCCTGAAACCTGTGTCCGTCTCTTTGTTACTTTTGTTGTCACATGCCTTTAAGTGATATCAGCATGATGTCATTAGAAGGGAAATATGTCATGTGATCCACTCTTGGTTTTGTGATATTGTATGCATGCCAATGCAGACAATGACATGTACCGTTAAGGAGCTGCATAGTGACATCACTGTGACATCACCACGTGTGAGGCTGGAGAATAAAAGTCAAGCCTCCATGTTAGATGTTCATTGTTGCCTGTGTTGTGTACTGCAGATGTTCACTAATGCCTGGGACCCTGTGTCAGCAATCCAATCCTCCATGGCATAATCGGCGAGCCCGGGAGGAGCTGGGAAATGGACCCCTGACTGCCATCGGCCCCTGCCCACGATTTCACGTTGGCTGGCCAAATAGCGGCCAGTCAGCATGAGACGCGCACTGAGGAGCTCACGGTTGTCGGCGTGTGGGGGCGGGAAGAGGGCTGGCGATGACGCCACCACGAGCACGGGTGAGCGCTGAGAGAGAGCTCCCTGACGGCAGACAGGTGCCTCAGGGAGCTGCAGACCTGCAAATCATGAAATAAAGCTCTAAAGAGCTGCAAAAAAAAAAATGTCCGTGCATCACAATGGAGCACCTGAAAAGCATATCTCCGACTTTTGTGTGTGACCGCCGAGCGAAATATCGTGCGGGTGCGCGATGATGTCAGGATGCTCGCCTGGTGTCATCTCGCGTGATGTTTCGCCTGATCGTGTGGGGATTCGCCCCGCGCCCATGGGACGTTAAACTCTGCCCTGCGTATACCTTATGAGTCAGGCATGTAGTTTAGTAATCAGCCTATGCAACTGTTTGGACCCAGGCCAGATCAAGGCCTGTGCAGGGCTTTATATAGTTGTTGCTAGTAATAAACTTCAGATGCTTGTGTTCGACCAGAACACCCATCAGTCTCAATATCTTACTTAATGCAGATGGCATGGAGGCAGATCCTTTGAAGTCTACATCGGGATCCTCAACATATCTGGTGGCAGCGGACTGCGACATAACACATCACTTAGTTTCAATTTTGCTTTAAGCAGAGAACACACACACAGCTCTGATGCCTTTAAGCTTTATACCTATGTATAACTGTTCTTATGTGCTTAGCCTTAATAAATGAACCTACAATGTTTTTATCCAATCCCCTATGAGCGATAGGTGCCTTATGTCCTGTACGGTAAATAAGCTGAAGGTATTATTTCATATAATAACATGACAACTTCTAGACTCAACCATTCCAACACATTCCTGGATGGTTTCCTACATTCTACCTGTATCACCCTTGTGCTCACTGAACTACACTGGCTCCTGGTCAAGCAAGACCTTGATTTTAAAATTCTCATCCTTGTTTTCAAATCCTTCCATGGCCTCACCCGCTCCCTACCTTTGAAATCTCCTCCAGCTTCACATCCCTCCAAGATATCTGAGTCCCTTTAATTCTTGCCACTTGTGCATTCCCAATTATAGTTGCTCCACCACTGGTGGCTGTGTCTTCAGTTGCTTAGGCCCCAGGCTCTGGAATTCCCTCCATATGCCTCTCTAACTCTCTACCTTATTTTCCTCCTATAAGACGCTTCATAAAATATACTTCATGATCAGGGCTTTTGCTCACCTGATCTAGTATTTCCTCATGTGACTTGGAATCATATTTAGGTTTAAAATGCTCCTGAGATGTTTTATTATGTTAAGAGCACTGTATAAATATATGTTGTTTTTGTAGGTTAATTAACAATCATTACCAACCACAATAATGTGGAAGTAGTTCAAAGTTACAAAAACAGGTTGTATCTAAAAGAACAAAATTGTGTTACTGCTCCACGTGAGATCTTTCATTAGGTTTGATCTTGTGATTAAGGGAAGCGTTAAATGAGTGTGTAATAATCAGTGGCATTATTGATCTTTACTCAAGAGTTCTTCTTTAAAGGAGTAAGTGGCTCAAAAAATTGTCATTTTGCTTCTTGTAAGAGTTTATAGTTTGCTTTAGTGGTCCCTCTGACATAGGTGTGCTGAAACATCTTTAAACATATATCAATATGTTGCACATGCATTTCATCCACTAGGTGAAATATCTTCTCTCAATACTCCAGAACTTCCTTTCTTCAGTCTTCTATTCCTCTTAAAGTCTCCTCACTTTTAAACAAATGTTGTATCACTAGGTCACTGTTTAATCTTCTCTCCAACTCTTTTCAAACTTGCTGGTGCCCTGTGCCACAGGCCTTGCAAATACACCAAAGTTTCTCAATCAAGATGTTGGGCTGGGTTTAATCGAGGCAACAGGGGTCTCACCTGCCAACTGGAGACTGGCAGGAGCCTTGTGTTGCCTCCTTTGGGAAGGCCAATTAAGTGCCACTCAGGCACTTAACTGGACAGTGACAGGCATTCTCTATGTCAAGGGCCTCAGGGGGTGAAAGTCCCACCTCCTGAGAGCTGCCAAATAATCAGAGAGCCAGCAGCTCTATTGAATAGCAACACCTCCGGCGAAGTGGTGCTGCTGCCACCCACTCGAGGCCTCGTATCATCACTGGAGCCCAGGCCGAAGGTGAGTGACAGTGGGAGCTGGGGGGTTTGCGAGGTGGGAATCAGAAGGCGGGAAAAGAGGATTGCCGGAAGAAAGGGCAAGGGGGATGGCTTTCAACGGGCACACCTCGTCCTTGTCAATGCCAGGTCCCTCGATCAGGTACTGAGTAGTTTTGAATGAGGCAGCCCATCACACCACCACCTCCTCCCCACCGACACTGGAGCCCGCAAGCAACCCCACACGGGTTTGCTTGTTCTGCTTCTAGCATGGCTAGCCCTCGTCCCACCACAGGGCCAATACCAGCAGTGATGGGATGAGGCCCTAAAGTGGGCATTAGTTGCCCTCTTAAGGGCCTGAACTCTTTACTTTATTCTTTCATGGATGTAGATGTCACTGAACCCGGGTGTTAGTCGTGGCTTAAAATAAAAATGCTGCAGATACTGGAGATCTGAAATAAAAACAGAGAACGCTGGAAAAACTCAGCAGGTCTGGCAGCATCTGTGGAGAGAGCAACAGTTAGTGTTTCGAGTCTGTATGACCCTTCAGAGCTAAAGAGAAGTAGAAATGTGATGGATTTTGTACTGTTTAAGAGGGGGTGGAGCAAGATAGAAGATCAAGGAAAGGTGGGAGCTAAGGAGCAATTTGAGAAAGATGTCATGGACACAGGGCAAAGGGATTGTTAATGGTAGTGCTAAAGACTAAAGAAGGTGCTGATAGTGGCTTAAAGGTGAGATGGCAGATTGTGTTACTAAGAAGAATAAGGGTTAGCACTCTGTGAAAGCAAGATGTTAGAACAAGTTACAGATGGCCCTGTGGGGGAAGAGGGGTGGTGTGGAGGGGAAAAAGTATAAAAAATAATGAAATAAAATGAATGAATAAATAAGAAAAAAAAAAAATTTTTGAAAATGGATTTTACAAGGGGTAAAGATGGAGGAGAGTGTCCATGACCTGAAGTTGTTGAACTCAGTGTTGGGCAGAATCGTCCATGCCCACTGGCGTCGGGCATGTTTGGTGGCGTGAGTGGACAATATGGCGAGAAGGCCAAAAATTGGTTTCATGAAGTCATGATTGTCGGTTCAGCCCATTGATGGGGGGCCACGTTCCCCACCGTCGGATGTTGGGAACCTCATTATAATACATCAGCATATCATTATAAGGGCAGCCCTGCGGACTCATCCCCACCGCTGCATCATCCACCCATGTCGGTGGGAAAACATGCCGGTGCAGAACACGTCTTGACAGGTGTGATTTGCAGAAGTTGGGACTTACCTCCAGGGCCTTGCTCACTTCGTGGATATCAAGGAGCAGAAGGTGCTGGAGCCCGACAGCAATGGGACCCTGGAGGAACGTCCATGGCGTGCTGGGTGGATTCTCATGGACGTGGCTCTGCCGTGGAGCAGCTCACGGAAGTTGGAAAGTCACCGTTGATTCTCACAATGGATGGTGGTCAAGGAGGTGGGAAAGGAAGTTCTAGGATCAACTGGGAGAGGAAGAAGTGCCGGTGGGGGGTGAAGTTGGGAGGGGGGAATGAAGGTGTCGGGGGCTGAAGTTGGAAGGAGGGGTGGAGGTGTCAGGGGAGGTTGGGAGGGAGGAGGGAGTATGGGGGAGGAAAGGGTAATAGAGGAGAAGATGGCTACTGGGGAGGTAGGTTTTAGGGGTGGTGGTGGAAGGAGCAGGGGAAGGAGTTTGGAGGGGGAAAGGAGTGTGGAGCGGGGAGTGAATCTAGGGGGAGGAAGGATTGTGGAGAGTGGAGGGAGTCCAGTGGGAGGAAGGAGTGCAGAGAGGGGAGGGAGTAAGGGTGGAGGAAGAAGTAAGGGTGGAGGAAAGAGTCGGGTAGGGGAAAGGAGTAAAGCTGGAGGAAGAAGTAAGGTTGTCTGAGGGAGTCAGGAAGGGGGAAGGATTAAGGCTGGAGGAAGAGGTAAAGCTGGAGGAAGGAATCGGGGGGGAAGGACTAAGGGTGGTGGATGAAGTAAAGTCGTCTGAGGGAGTCAGCAAGGGGGAAGGAGTAAGGCCGGAGGAAGAGGTAAGGCTGGAGGAAGAGGTAAAGGCGGAGGAAGGGGTTGGGGAGGGGGAAAGACTAAGGGTGGCGGATGAAGTAAAGGTATCTGAGGGAGTCAGGGAGGGGGAGGGACTAAGTGGAGGGGGCTGTGAGGACTAAGGGTGGGGGGAAGTGTTTCTGGGGCAGGGAAGGGGTTCGGGGGGAAGAAAGAAGCCTGGAGGAAGGAAGGGGTTCTCGGGGGAGAGGTCTGGAGGGGGAAGAGGTTCTGGTGGGGAAGGGGTCCGGAGGTGGTGTGATATCCAGGTGAACATGTAAGGGAGGGGTCTGATGGGACCATGATTGCATCTTGGGAAGAAAACTGAGGGTGGGCTTGGTATGAGGGAATGCTGAGAATGACCGAGGGCAGAGTGAAGTGGTAGGGTGGGAGGGTGAGGGTTCGACAGTAGTAGTAGAAGAGACGGCGAGGGTGGTTGGTGGGGACTTGGAGGCAGCCACACCCTGGGGTTGGGGAGGAGGGGGTCAGGGAGGTCAAAGTGATGGGAGAGCCTTGAGTTAGTTGCTGATGAGTGAAGACAGAGTTTTATATTGTGAGCACACAATTAGAGTTTAATTTGTTTAGCATGTGTTTATTCTAACAACGACCTCCTGATGTTCTCTGTCTCTGTACCAACTCGGTCACCTCAAACCAAGCGTGCAACCCAGATCCTTTAGCCCCAACAAACCAAGGGCACTGGATCTAACAAACTGGTGACGAAAGTGAAACACAAAAAAATCACAGAAAAAACCTGGTAAAAAGTGAGAAAAACAAAGGAAATCGGAAGAACCAAAATGGGGCCATGCCTCGCAGGGTAGCTGTAAGTTAAAGAAAATTTTCTCCTGAACATCAAATTAATTCCCTAACAGATGCTGCAATTTGCAAGTGGAACCATTCGATCCAACCGCGGTTGACTAGTCTCACTATGTTGAACTATGCATTCTTTTTCAGCAAGTGACTTGGCGGGGAGGAGAAGAGGCAAGTGATCCTTCTGTCCATGTTTGGGAGTGAGACAAGTGGATTAATTCAAAATCTGTTGGCGGCCAGTGCCCCAGACTCCAAACGTTTTCATGATTTAGTGAACGCTGTAAGGAATCGTTACCAGCCCAAGCCATCGGTGACCATACAAAGGTTTAAATTCAACTCAAGAGTTAGAGCTACAGGGGAGACAGTTGCTTCTCATGTGGCAAGTCTGAAGCAATTAACTGAATAGTGCGAGTTTGGTTCTTCAATCAGTCTTATGCTTAGAGAGCGTTTGATGTGCGGTATAAACAAAACTGCAATTCAGAAGAGATTGTTGGCCGAAACAAATCCAGATTTTCAGGAGGTGTTGGAAATCGCTCTTGCAATGGAAGGTGCAGAGCGAGACTCAGAAGCCGTTTGAGGAGCGCAAAATGGAGCCATCCTCCATGTTGGGGCGGGGAGCTTCAACCAAAAAGAACGCGAAAGTGCAGAGCTTTGTTCCGAAGAGGGAAGTAGCCACCGCTGGCAGACAAATTAAAAAGGAAAACTCAGCTGCAAAAGCATGACATCATAGTAACAGAGATGGAAATAGATAGCCCTGTATTGAAACACAATTTAAAAAGATTGGATGTTTCTTCTGCCATCGATATGGACACCTCATGAGAAATTGTAAAGATAGAATCAGGCAGACTGCCAGACGAAGGCAAAAACCCAATGAGATAAACAGTGATGAAAAGCCTGAAGTAGTATACACTGATATCTATTCGCTATATAAGTTGAAGGTAGGAAGAAAGGAGCCTATCTTTGTAACCATGAGAGTGAATGAGAAGCCCCTCAAAATGGAGGTGGATACTCATGCAGCTATTACGGTGATCAGAGAGCATAATTTTCAATACTTGAATCATGAAGAATGTAAGCTGGATTTAGAAGAAACTGTTGAAGAATTAAAGACTTACACAAGAGAAAACATACAAGTCAAGGGCTTATGTAAAATCACAGTAAACTATGAACACCAAACATTGAGATTTTCCTTGATGGTGGTAGCAAGTGAGGGACTTAGTCTCCTCGGACAAAACTGGATGAAAGAAATTAAATTGGAATGGACTGAAATCTTCCAACTAAGAGTTAATGGGCTATCGGAGTCACTACAAAAATGTGCCTTAGTTTTCAAAGAAGAACTTGGAAAAATTGAAGGGTCTACAAGCAAAAATTCATGTAGATCCTGAGGCAACACCAAGATTCATGAAGGCCAGGCCAGTATAAGGTAGATATCGAACTGGACAGATTAGAAAAGCGGCACAATTTTCAGAGTGGGCAGCTCCAATTGTATCTGTTCTCAAACCTGACTGAAACATTCAAATTTGTGGGGACTACAAATTAACAGTCAGTCAAGTAGCAAAATTGGATAGACACCCCATGCCTAAAATTGAGGATTTATATACTAAATTGGCAGGTGGAAAGGCTTACACAAAGTTAGGTTTGAGTCAAGCCTACCAGCAATTAGAGTTAGTCACCATAAATAGACATAAGGCATTGTATCAATACAGCTGTTTACCATTTGGTGTATCCTCTGCTTGCACCATATTCTCAAAGAACCATGGAAAGTTTCTTACAGGGATTTCCCCAAGTTGTAGTTTATTTGGATGACGTTCTCATGACTGGACTCATAGAAAAGGAACATTTGATGAACCTGGAGGAAGCTCTGAAACGTTTTTCGCAGGTTGGGGTGAGATTGAGAAAGGAAAAGTGCACAATCCAGGCAAAAGAGGTAACTTACCTGGGTCACAACGTCGCTTCACAAGGCCTAAGTCCAATTGAAGAAAAAGTGACAGCCATTAAAGAAGCCCAGAACCAAAGGATACATCTGAACTGAAATCATTATTATTGGGGATGATTATCTGCAATGGATGCTTTGTGCCTAATGTGTAGACAGAACTGGCACAATTATATTGTTCGCTCAAGAAAAATCAGAGATAGTCATGGCAAACACTGCAAGGAGAAGCTTTCACAAAATTGAAAAGGTTGTTACAGCCATTTACACTTCTAGTACATTTTGATCCAAAGAAAGAGTTGATATTAACATGTGATGTATCAGCTTATGATGAGGAAGCAGTGCTTTCCCATCGAATGGATGATGGATCTGAACAACCTATAGCTTATGTGTTGAGGACACTTAGTACTGCAGAGAAAAAATACTCACAAATTGAAAAAGAAGGCCTGGCGATCATTTTCAGTGTTAAAACGTTTCATCAATACGTGCAAGATTGTCACTTCACTATCATAATGGACCATAAGCCATTATTAGGACAATTCGGTGAAGACAAGGCTATACCCCTATTGTCCTGGCAAGAGTACAAAGATGGGCATTGATCTTGGCAGCGTATGAGAATACTTTTATTCATAGACCTGGAAGTCAAATTGCAAATGCAGATGCACTCAGTTGTTTATCCTTGCAGGTAAAAGATGAGGATGTTCTAACTCTTCAGGAATACATCTTGTTATTGAACTTTCTGGACTCATCACTGATATGTCCTAAACAAATTAAAGGTTGGACGAACCGAGATCCAGTCTTATTCAAAGTGAGAAATCAAATTCTTTCTATTTGGTCATAAACACAAGAATCCGATGAAATGAGATAACCAGCCAAGAAGGTATTTTATTGTGGGGAGCTCATGTAATTGTTTCTTCAAAAGGATGAAAACAATTGTTATCTGAACTTCACAGAGCACATCCCAGAATTATTAAAATGAAGGCAGTAGCAGGTAGCTACATGTGGTGGCCAGGAATGGATGGAGAAATAGAAAACCTAGTAAGAAGTATGCAGTGTCAACAAGTACAAAAATTACCTACAACAGCCCCATTACACCCCTGGGAATAGCTGGAAAGACCATGAGTACGTGTACACAACGATTATGTGGGACCTTTTATGGGAACAAAGTTTCTCCTCATAATAGACGCGCATTTGAAATGGATGGATATATACAAAATGAGGTCACCCGCATCTTCAGCGACAAAAGACAAGCTACAACAAAGCTTCGCTATAAATGGATTACCTGAAGTGCTATTATCAAATAATGGAACAGTATTCACAACAGCTGAATTTAATCAGTTTACAAGTGGTATTGTTCATGTGAAAACATCTCCATACCATCCTTCTTCAAATGATCTTGCTGAGACAGTGGTACAGGTGTTCAAATCTGGTATAAAGAAATTGTCTGGAGGTTTGATAGTGACAAATTAGCACGATGTCTATTCCACTATCGAACCACCTCGCATTCGACAACAGGTCTGAACTGTTGATGAAGCACCAGCTCCGAATGAGACTGAGCCTAATTATGCCAATCTTGGGGGAGGGATAGTAGAAAGAAGACAGGAAAGTCAGGAAATGGGACATGATTGTCACAGTCAGGACAGAACGTTTAACATAGGAGAGAAGGTATTTGTAAAAAACTTTAGAGAAGGACCAGTGCTGTGACAGGACCTCTTTCCTACCATGTGAAAGCCAAAGATGGAATAATAAGACATGTGGATCACATATGAAGTGGAAAAGCCAAATATCCACCAGTGCTTGAGACTGAATCAACATTTCCTGTTGAAAGGACTCAATCAAGTACAAATATATTTGAAGGGCTGACTGTACCTGAAAGATTCGAAGAAACAAATTCACCGGTACCTGCTGTAGAACCTGATGCCTAGGTAATTTCAGTAAGGGAAAGTCCAAAGCAAACTTCAGAATCTGTAGAGCTGAGACGTTCTACATGTATAAGGAAACCCCCAGAGAGACTGATATTGTAACTAATTGAAATGTGTAAATAATTTGATATACTGAAAAATTGTAAAATGTATTTTTCAGTAAAGGGGGAGGGATGTAGTAATCTGAGATGTAATATATATTTATGACGAGTATTGTAATGTAAGGTCACACGATCTTATTGTCCAATAGCAGAGTAGCATGGGCTCCCTCTATGTGGGGAGTCTTGAGTTAGTCACCAGTGAATGAAGACAGAGTTTTATGTTATGAGCACACAAATATAGTTGTTGAATTTAGTTTGTATGATCAGTGGGTGGGTAGAGATACAGTTCAGGTCATATGGACAGCTGAAAGTGAATCCCAGCAGGCGGCATTCAAGATGCTCAGGCCATTATGAGTGTGATTCAGGAAGGCTCTGCGTGCATGGGAGAGTGCTTGTATGAGGCTCTGAAAGGCCCTGCCACACACACATTTCTCCCTCCAGTAACATTCGCAGGCTGGCTGCTCCCTCTGTGGTGACAGAGGATGAGGTTGAGGGGCTCACAGGCAAAGGGGACATGGTGAGAGAGGACAGCCTCTGAGATTCCTGAATGGATGACCCAGGGGCGTCCAGCTGCCGCTCCTCCTCCCATCGGCTGCCCAAGGGCTCTGGCCTGACTCGTTGAGCAGAAGGAGCACCTGGAGGGACATCGAGGTGCCCCATTTCCCTCTAGCGTTGCCACTGCAGGAACTCCCTCACGGCTCCAGTGACGAAGTGCAGGTCTGTGCCTATCTCTGCATTCTGTTGGACCAGGGTTTCCATGCCATCTATCATCCTCCCCATGAGACCTCCATACATGCACATGTTGGTACCGCTTCATCATAGAGCAGGCAGATGCACTCCTCTGGCTCATGAGCCACTCTATTGTGGGATTCCAACAGCTCTGCATGATGTTCCCCCGCCTTCTGCTGACTCTCCAGGATGAGATGGAAGGCCAAATCCAGAGGTGAAAATCCAGGCCAAAGAGCTTGTCTCCAACTTAGCTTGCCTTTTCCTGCATCTGTTTAAAGGAAATAAGAGCAAGTTCTGTGGAACAAGCCTTGATTACTATTTGGTGTCTGATTGCAAAAGAGTATGATGGCACAGTTTCCAAGATTTTAACTATCATCAGGGAGTTCCCCCCTCCCCCAACCCTGCCAGTCCTAGGGTTGTCAACTCCTCAGAATTGCCATGGAGCCTCCAGGAATGAAACATTATTCTGCAGGAAACTGCTCCAAGCAAAACCCAGAAGAAAAATCACAGGAGGTGCTAAATTTATTTTTAAAATATTTTTTGAATATTTTTGTTTATTAGTTATCAAACTATCAAGTTTGGGGTAAAGAGGCCATTTGACAGACAGTTAGGAGTCATCCAATCAAGTAAGGAAGAGTCTGTCTACTTTCTAATTGACTATGGACAGGCAATATGAGTTGCGTAACCAATGGCAGGAGTGTGTGGGGGCAGGGTGGTTGGCAACAGGAGGGTTATGTGATGACGCCTCCAGGACTGTGCCAAAATTAGAGTTGGCAACCCAACCCGGTCCATTTATATAATTGGGAAATGGTGGTCAAAGTGGATGGAAAATCCTGGTCAGACCGCCAGCAGTTTCTCAATATATGCTGCCCCTGGCAGGGCAACCCTTAAGAATACCTTCCAAACTCAGCAAACGAAGAACAATTTAGTTTCATGATGGACATAGGCTGGCATATCACTGAGATTCTATCAAGGAACTGCTCCTCTCTCTAAAAATTAAGCTTTTCACCCAACGCAATGTTGAAAGGCACAAATATTTGAGGTGAAATCTGATACTTTGGTTATTAACACAGACTATGACTATCCCAAAAGGCATGATTTAACACACAACTTTCCAATATCTGCACTGTTAAAAGATTCAGACTACTGAGGTTGCCAAATGTATTTTTTTAAATTTTAGCCCAAGCAGTGAAATACTAATACAAACTTTGAGGTAAACTCTTGTGCATCCTTCGTACCTCTTCCACAGTCTTGACCTCTGGTCCTCCTGTGGTTGTCAGTCTCTAAGCAGTCTGTATCCTGGCATTGACAGAAATTTATTTAAAGCTGATAGTTGCTTCTCACAGAAACCTCCCACCCACTACGCGACAGGTCTGCATGCTTGGCTCCCTTTGTCATCTCCTGTTGCTTTTCTGGTACCTTTTCTGAGCACCTCACCCCCTTTCATTCCTCTCTCACTGAGATCTCCTCTTTTTTATCCTCCCTCAAAGAAAAGCCAGGGGACGACTTTGGCTCAATTTCAACTTGCACCAGAATCCTTATTGGTCCACTCTTTTCAATCCCCTCCACTTTCCAACCCTTGATCACCCTCATCAACCACACACAAGAGAACCCCCTTAACCTCACCATCTCTCAAAGCCTCACCATGACTGAGATCCCCATCACTGAAAAAGCTTCTCTGGCCATTTCTTCATTTCCCTTATAATCCACCTCATCCCACATTCCTTAACCTCATTATCCACCTTAGGAAACTCTCCCCCAGCTCCCTCGCTAATTTATTTCCAGGCTCCCAGCTCCTGTAGTCCACCTCCCTTCATGCAACAAGCTGCCAAGCCTCCTTCAACAGCACCTTCCAATCTCACAGCCTCTACCACCTAGAAGGACATGGCAACAAATGTATGGGAACACCACCACCTGGAAGTTTCCCTCCAATCACCATCCTGACTTGGAAATATATCACCGTTCCTTCACTGTCGCTGGGTCAAAATCCTGGGACTCCCTCCCTAACAGCACTGTGGGTGTACCTACACCACACGGATTGCAGCGGTTCAAGAAGGCAGTTCACCACCACCTTCTCAAGGGCAATAAAGGATGGGTAATAAATGCTGGCCTGAGCAACAATGCCCACATCTCAGTAAAGAATGAAAAGGATTACGGGCTGAATTATATGAGGTGTTGGATTCCCATCCGATCACCCCTTCCCCCGGCTCGTGGGGAACCTGCAGAGGGGAAGACCAGCAACTGGAGATGGGATTTCCGCCTCTCAGGAACAGGAGGTCCCACCCCAGGGAGCTATCGACCAAGCTGAGGCCAATTTCTCCAGCACTTTGGGACAAGGTCATGCAGCGCTGGATTGGGATCAGGAAGAGTGTTTGGTGGTCTCACTGGGCGCCAAGCTGGCAGGTCTCAGCGAGGGCGGTGGAGGGTTGGGGTTTGAGAGGCCGTTGTGGGGATGGGGGAGCCTGGGTTGTGGATAAAATCTTGGCGGGCTCCTTCTGATGGGCCCATGGAGCCCATGAAGGATGAACACCACCCCCCCGCCACCCCCCCCCCCCCCCCCCCCCCCCCCCCCCACCTCCCCCCAGCCGTGTCTGCCACAGAGAATGTTACTGGGCTGGCTGCTTGGCTCAGGTCTCTTCCATAACTGGTTAAATCTCTGTGGCGTGGGCTGAGGCCCTTAAGAGGGAATTAATTAACTACTTAAATGCCTTAGTTGGCCCACTGGCAGGTGGGCTGCCTGATACCTTCTCTGCCACTGGCCACTGGTATAATTGCAGTGGGGGTAGAGGCAAGTAGGTGGCGGGCAGATAGCTTGCTGGATCTAATAAACTTCAAACCCACCAGCAGGGAAGTGTTAAATCAAACCCGATATCTGCAATCGTTCTGTCACCTCTGTCCTGTAATTCTTCCTCACAACCTAACCTTTCAGCTTCTCTTCTAACTTTTTCACTTCTAACATGTTGGAGTATTGTTTATGTTTTATTCATTTGATCTCATTTTGTCCTTTTCCCTTGATTATTTTGGGATGTTTGCAATCTATATTAAGCTGCTGCATAAACACGTGATATTATTGGTGCAGAGTGGCTGGTATGGGCTTTTAGGAAGATTGTTTGAGGTTAGAACTCATTTATGAAGTGGCATAATGTTGTTTTTGTGTGGATATTCTGGGATGATGAGATCAAGTAGGCCAAATAGCATTCTTCATCTTGTGTTTGCCAAAGTAAAATTTTTCCAAAGTCACAGGAATCTTTATCATTCCATTTTAATCTTATGTAACTGAAAAGGACATAAATGCATTTAAATAGTTCAGATATGTTGCCTTTATCAACCAAACAACATCCACTTTCTTCGTAGCTGGCTTTAAACTCTGTGGGTGAATGAACAAGGGGACATAACATGGAAATAAGGGCTACAGCAGCTGAACCTAGAAAAAAAATCTGCGCATAAAGTGAGAATGTGAATTAAACTGCCCCTCAGTCTTTCAAAACAGAATTAAATGAGGTGTTTAAAGAAGGAATAACCACTTACTTTGGCTGTATGGGAGGAGGTGGCATTGTACATGGGCTAATGTTCCAGGAATCCAGACTAATACTCTGGGCACTTGGGTTCAAATCCCACCTCAGCACATGGTGAAATTTGAATTCAATTAAAATCTGGAGTTAAGAGTCTGATAATGAGCATGAAGCGATTGCTGATTGTCATAAAAACCTATCTCGTCCACTAATCCCTTTTAGGGAAACCTGCTGTCCTTACCTGGTATGGCATACACGTGACTCTTAAACGCCCTCTGAACAAGGGCAATTAGGAATAGGCAATAAATGTTGGCCTAGCCAGCAATGCTCACATCCCATAAATGAATACAAAAGAAATTATAGTTCAGTTTTCCTCCCAATATTCTTCACTCAGGTTCACAGTAACCTCTGTCTGCTATGATCAGAATTTGCCGCTCTGTGCACGACATGAAGAGAATAATTTGCTTCAAGAGTTAACAATTCCCATTTCATTGGGGAATTTCACACTGGATATTGCATGGCTTTATCACCATTCCTTGCTTACTCTAATGACAAAAAAATGCCACGCAGCCAGATCGCTGCATTCAGGCAATTGGACAAGCTAAAACTCAATTTATTTATTTAAGTATGGTTATACTGAAGCAAAAGTCAACAGAAAGTGACTGTCTATTGAGTGATTTATTAGATCAAGGCCTAAGACAAAGAATCCTGGAATTTCAACCAGCATGACACTTGCTTTAATAGAGTTTTGGGTGTTGATTTTCTGCATGAGCTATCCTAATTGTCTGAATTTACCACAAAAAGATCTGTAGCATCCCCAGAAAAATGGCATTAATATTATTCATGTCATTTCATAGCATAGCAGAGTAGGCCATTTGTCCCATCCTGCCTATACTGTTTTTCTGAAAGAACAATTAGTCTCTCTGCCACAATTGTCCCCATAGTCCTGCAAATGTTTACTTTTCAAGTATATATCCAATTCCTTTTGAAATTTACTATTCAATTTGCTTTCGCCAGTCTTCTCTGCAGTTTCTGCGGATCTTACACTAAAGTTACGTTAGACAATGAGGAGAACCCCACAATTTGTCTCCTTCCCCAGCTGTAAACTTGTATACATTTCACTTCAAATACATGAGTTATTTTCCAATAACATAAAGATAACAACTCCCCTCTGGGAAAGTGGCATGTCCAAATAGTCTATGTACAAATGTATATATTCCAAACAGCATTTGTGGATGACTTTTTCCTTCTGTAAAGACAGAAAATCCCCAAATTTAATGCGTGGCACAAGGATTGCAGATACTCAGAAGAGGAGGACTACCACCTGTTCCATAGTTTGCTCTCTGACCCCGGCACAACTCCTAGGGTCGGGGGCAGTTAAATGTTTTAAAGGGGTCCTGTAGTTTAAATTATTCCCAAAACTCTGAGGGAAAAATCTGATTTTTGTTTTTAAATCCTGGTTTTGGTAATGTGGAAAATTTCAAGTATATATCCTGACCTTTTAAATCTTGAATCTTCCTGCCTGAAGTCCATAGTCAGGCTTGGTACCAAGGACATTGCTTGCACCCAGCACTGATGTGGTACAAATGTTGGTATATTAACCATATGGCACATTTCCTTCATTTTAATGACATCAGAGTCCCAGATTTCTGGCCCAGCAACAGAGGGTCCAGAGGTCTTTTTACCAGTGCAACTACTGAAAAGTCAACTGTTTGAATTCACGTAAATTTCACTTGGATATATGTTGGGGATTTTAGAACTTGAATTAAAAGGCAGCTCCTCTTCTGTTGCAAGGGCATCGAGGGATAATAGAGAAAGGGAGAGGAACTAAAAAGATATAACTGTCATCCAAAACTGCAGGGCGGGACAGGATCAATGAGTTAATTGACTTGAACCCAACCCAATCGTCATCCCTCTTCATTCCCACCTCACCTCCCTTGCCAGTTTCCAATTTTATTCCATGAGCGAGTAAGTGTAAAGAGTTACTGTTAAATCTGGATCACATCTTGACACAGCTCAGTGGTGAGCAGCATGGGGAATGCTACAAATAGCCTCAGCGTTCCTTGGCATTGGAAGGAAAATCTCGGTCAGGGTTCCCATTCCTGATGGCTGCTCATTGATTCTTGCTGGGAAGTTTGCTTGTGGTGATATGTATCGATATGTACATGGTTGGATAGCTGGTTGGCTCCCATGTAAGAGTTGGCCAGTTGGGTGTAGCTCTGGAAGGCCATGACAAGGAACCATACATTAGCATAGTCAGCTCCTCAGGACAGAGAGGGGATGAAAGAGGAAGACAATCTTAATTGATGAGGTAGAGTTACACTGAATTCTTGGAAGCTGCTGAGGTGATCAGCATCCGTCTTGAGGCCAGATAGCTTAAAAACAGAATAACAGTCATAGTTAGCACAGGGTTAGAAACAGTGTGGGTTAAATGAATCCCATGGCCAATGTGCCAAGTAACCTGAATTGAGACAACCTAAGCTACATGAAAAATTCAACTCTAAGCAATACAAGTCAATGAATGAAATGAAAGCAATAGATACTGGAATATGACGTTAGAGAGTGAAGTTAAGCATGCTAAAGTGATCTTGGGTTTTTAGACTCAAAAACGATGCACAATAACAACAACTTGCACATTTATATAGCACTCTCAACATAGTAAAATGTCCTAAGGCATTTGACAGGGCAGTTATGGAACAAAATTTGATACCGATAGCTTGGTCAAAGAAGTAAGGTTTAAATAGCGTCTTAGAGGAAGGGAGAGAGAGGTAGAGAGTCGGAGAGGCTTAGGGAGGGAATTCAATAGCTTAGGGCCTTGGCAGCTGAAGGCACAGCTACTGATGAAGATTGGGGATGTGCAAATATTCAGAATTGGAGGATAGCAGAGATGTCAGAGGATGTTAGGTCTTGAAGTGGCTATAGAGGTAAGGAGACCAAGGCTACAGTGAGGTTTGAAGACAAGGATCAGAATTTTAAATTTGAGACGTTGCTGGACTGGAAACCAATGTAGGCCAGCATGGTCAGGGGTGAAGGGTGAATAGGATATAGATAGGAGAGCTTTGGATAAGGTACAGGTTGCGGTGAGTGCAAGAGCAATACAACCATGTACAGCTAAGTGTGCTTGGCTGTGTGCAAGGACTTTAATTTGACTGGTGTCCTTGAATTTTTGAAGTGCAGTTTGGAGAAGGATCAGTAAGGAGAGAAAAGGAACATGGGTGATGCTGAGGAGTGAGTGGGATTGGGCAAAGGGGGGAAATCAATGATTTGGATGAGGGAGCCAAATATAATATTTCCAAGTTTGCTGACGACACAAAACTAGATGGGAATTTGAGTGGTGATAAGGGTGTTAAGAGGCTTCAAGGCAATTTGGACAAGTTGAGTGAGTGGGCAAATATGTGGCAGATGCAGTATAATGTGAAGTTATCCACTTTTGTAGGAAAAACAGAGTGGCAGTGTATTAGTTAAATGGTGTTAGATTGAGAAATGTACAAAGGGACCTGGATGTCCTTGTACTCGCTATCCTGATTTGGAAACCTATCGCCGCTCCTTCACTGTCGCTGGGTCAAAATATTGGAACTCCCTTCCTAATAGCGCTGTGGGTGTACCTACACCATATGGACTGCAGCGGTTCAAGAAGGCAGCTCACCACCCCCTTCTCCAGGGCAACTAGGGATGGACAATAAACTTTGCTGGCCCAGCCAGCAAAACCCACATCCCACAAATGAATTTTTAAAAAAAATCACTGAAAGCAAGCATGCAGATACAACAAGCAGTTAAGAAGGCAAATGGTATACTGGTCTTCATTGTGAGATGACTTGAGCACAGGAACAAGGATGTCTTACTGAAGCTGTGCAGGACCTTGGTGAGACCACGCCTGGAGTATTGTATGTAGTTTTGGTCTCCTTACCTAAGAAAGGATATACTTGCCATAGAAGGAGTGTGGTGAAGGTTCACCTGACTGATTCCTGGGATGGCAGGGTTGTTGTATGAGGAGAGATTGGCCTGTATTAAGTTTAGTAGAATGAGAGAGAGGAGTTCATTGAGACATATAAAACTCGGACAGGGCTGGACAGACTGGATGCAGGGATGACGCTTCCTCTGGCTAGGGGTGTCTAGAACAAGAGGTCACAATCAGGATACAGGGTAGGCCATTTAGGACTGAGATGAGGAGAAACTTCTTCACGCAGAGGGTGGTGAACCTATGGAATTTCTTACCACAGAGGCTGTGGAGGCAAATCACTGAATATGCTTAAGAAGGAAAATGACAGATTTCCATAATTTAAAGGCATCAAGAGATATGGGCAAGAGTGGGAGTGTGGCATTGACATAGAGGGTCAGCCATGATCGAAGAGCTGAATGACCTCCTCCTGCTCCTATTCTCTATGGTTCTTTGGGACATGGAAAAATGATGGGAATGAAAACAGAATGTGCAGAATGGCACAGCAGCTCAGCACCTGCTCTTGTTCAATGGAAGAACAGCTGACGTGTATTTGAAGAGAATAACCCAGTTTTCCAGTCTGTAGAACCAATTAAGAGGTGGGGATGCGTGGTCTATCACCTTTGGGAGATGGATTATAAATCCAACTCAGAGTGGTGGGATGGAAATCTATGCTATCAGGATGCTAATTAACATGGGTTGGGAGAATTCCAAACTGGAATGTACCCCGAGGCAAATTGAGTTATACTCAGAGAGGCTACAGGATGTTATGCGAGGGGGGGGGGGAAGGGGGACATGAAGAATAGTCACACTGCAGCAACAATGGAGCAGAGTGTCATTTTAATTCAGGACTGGTCTGATACTGGCAGCAATAGTGTGTAAATAACAGCCAGTAAGTTAAAACTGCATATGGTTCAGGCAGTATAGCAGCTATCTGTAATGGTTAGCGTGGTGGTAATCCAGAGATTTAGACGAATAATTCAGTTAATTTTAGATTGGCACTGTGAACTGCTACAGGCAGAATTTAACACCTGTGCTGCATCTAAATTTTGGTGGTCCTGTTTACTTCTTCTTGAGCTCTCTACCCAAGGCCAGGTCTGGCCCACAGTGCCACGATTCCAACCATCCGTAGGGAAAGGAGGCAGGTTCCAATTCCACCCTGGCCAGAACAGGGATCAAACTCCATGCTGCTGTCGCCAGTCTGATCCATACCAGCAATTCAGCCAACTAAACCAAGCAGTCTGACTTGAACCCTCAGGCTGAGAGGTGGGGCGGCCACTCACTGCCCCATGAGACCTCCAACGCTAGGTACCTGAAACGGAAAACGTTCCATTCTTTAGCTCGCATATCTCTCCCATCAAGAAGTGTAAAAATGGCATAAATAAATTAAAAAATATATCCAATAATTTTGAAAAATAAACTCCTCCCCCTATATTCTGGTGGTCATTTCAGGGTGGCTGATGAATGAATGGGTTGTGGTTTGGTGAAGTGTGTCACAAAGATAGGTGGGGGGTGGGGGGGAATGACATCACTACATCGCTCTAAAGGCTTGGAATAAACAAAACGCTCATTGTCATACTGGGAGATCAGGCAAAAGCTCGACAGCTGCTCGGCCTCCATGATGAATGCAGCCTTCCAATTTACCATCAGGGAGCTGAGGGAATCACAGGCGGCATTCAAGCAGGATGGGAGAGAGCCTAGAATAACATGGGTCAAGGTGTATGAACAGGTAGTTCCAACATGAGATACGCTATGTGAGGGAATTCAGAAAGTGAGCGATAACTGAGGAACCCTGGTCAAACTGCTCCAAGTTCAGATTCAAGTGATATAGAAAACTTGCCTGATAAAAATGGCAAGGAATATTTTCACAATGGCCTTACACTTGTTGGTTAATGGTAGCCAACATCAAGTTTGCATTGGCCGGTTTTCCTGCTGGGACCATGTTTTGTTCTTTAAAAGGAAGTTGTCTGATCATGTAAGCGTTACAAGGCTCTAACTGAAATGGTATAGAATGCTGAATAGCAGTGCACTGTTAGCCTGAAACTGGCAGCGATGCTATGCAGCTGGTAAAGCTAAAGTTGCAGGTGTTGTATCATGTGCGTGAGGCAGTGTAGCTGTTACCTTACTAGGCTCAGAATTCAGTGGGAATGAGATCAAGTCCCACCATTGAAATTTGAGCGATTGAAATGTTAGGGAACTAAAAACCTGCAATCAAGCTGTTGTATTGTTGCAAAAGCCCAACTGGTTTTGCTAATGTGCTTCAGGGATGGAAGCGCTCCCATTCTTACCCAGCCTGACCTTAAACTGACTCCGCTTCCACATATACTCAATTACTCCGTAAAATGGCTGTGCAAGGCGTTCATCATTTTCTCGTGGACAAATAGGGATGGGCATTTAATGCTGGCCTTACCAGCAACACCACATGGGGCAGAATTTTACACATGCAGGCAGGGGGCTCACCCGACGCGATCGGATGTAAAATAGCGCAAAAAGACGTCGGGTGAGCGTCCCAACCTCACCCCGCATACGCACAAACTTCAGGTCAGCAGGCGCGCAGGTGTTGGAGTCACGCCTGCTATCAATTAAAAGGCCCCTTAAGGGCATTGAAAGCCCAATTGAGACCGATTTTATGTTGCCCGTGAGATTTCACCCTTGCCGCATGGGCAAAATGGGCAGGCGGGCAGCCCACATTTCGCAAAGACTCATCCAAGGGCCGGATAAAAAGGGTCAGCAGCATTGCCAACGTGAGTAGTGAGGAGTTCAGGAGATAGTTTGCTGCTGGTTGCTTACTTAAACTCGATAGACACATCTCTGTTCTGAGCTTCTTTCTTAGCATTTCCCAGCTTCACTTCAGGACTCATTGGCTTCTCCCAGGCCCCCAGGGGATTTTGACGGTGTGGACCCTTCCAGGTATCAGACAGCCTCCTGTAACCCTGGTTAAGGGGATTTATGGTCTCTGCTAGAGGCACCTCCTCCTCTGAGGAAGAGAGGGGCAGAAGGGAGAGGAGGCCAGGTGTCCCTATACAGCCTCCAGAGGAGCTACCTGTGGGAGGAAAGGTGCAGGTCAGCAGGTAGGCCAAGCCCAGTGGGCTAGCAGGCTCTCCAAGGCGGAAGGGGTCGCAGAAGTTGCCACTATCCTGCTGCCAGGGTTTACAGGCAGTGATGCAGGTACCTCAATATGTCTGAGGTGTTATACTGAAGGGGGCTCCACCTCTCCAGGGAGATTGTGACCTCCATTTGACATACGATTAACTCTTTAATCACTTCCAACTGTGTGGGTGGACACCCCATGCCAGTGGCTCTGAAGGTCACAATGGCCCTCAACTTTATTGCCTCCGGCTCTAACCAGGGGTCAGTGGGGGATCTTTGTGGAGTCTCCCAATCAGCTGTCCACAGTGGTGTCAAGCTGGTGACAGAAGCTCTGTTCAGGCGGGTAATGATATTTATTCAAGGCCAGCGAGGCTGAGTGAGCCAGGGTGGCTCCAGGACTAGTGTTTTAAACTTAAATAAGAGCAATTATGAAAGCAGAGCTTGCTAGAGTGAACTGGCAAATGAGTTTAAGGGGTAGGTCCATGGAGATGCAGTGGCTGACTTTTAAAGGGATATTACAGAATATACAGATAAGGTACATTCCAATGAGAAAGAAAACTTCCAAGAGGAGAACCCACCATCCGTGGGTTAAAAAGTTAAATACAGTATCAAACTTAAAGAAACAGCATATCATTGTGCAAAGATGAGAGGCAGGTCAGAAGATTGGACAAAATATAAAGAACAACAAAGAATGACAAAAGGATTAATAAGGAGGAGCAGGCAGAGGCAGAGAGTGCCCAGTGCGCTGGCTGTCGGAGGACTGCTGGAGACCAAAGGCTGATAATGAGCCTCTGGAGTCAATCATTATGAACGTCCAGGGGGATGTGTGGGAGGATCTGGCAGAGATCCTTGAGGGTATGCGTGCCGTGGTCCCTGTTGTGGAGGAGTCGTGTGGAACACGAGCACTGCGCTGACCCTCATGGCTGAGCACACTGCCTCCTCCAAGGAGAGAGTGGTGACTCTCATGGAGAGGCAGTTCCAGAGACAGAATCAGGGGTTCCTGGGGTTGCGCTCGGACCTGTAAGCCCTCACATAAGCACTGAGCTCAGGTGCCAGTGTGGGAGATGGATGAGGCACCCAGCATCCCAGCCAGATGCTCGTCTGTCAATGGCAAGCAGGGAGGCCCAGAGCGACCTCAGGTTGGTACACAACCTGCTGGCTCCTCTCAGTGCACTTGGGATGATGGCAGTAGCTCCTCCGCCCCTGTGCCAGTGACTGTGGTAGCTGATGAGGCTGCGATGACTGGGATGACACCAGCTGTGGCACTGAGCCGCTCCCTCCCAGGCAGGGCCAGCACAGGCTCCACTGGCCAGAAGACAATCGCCAAGATCATCAAGGCTAACAGCACACCGCAGTCAGCAGGCTGTCACCAGTGCCACTGCCAGCAAGGGGGTGGTGGGGAGGGGGCAACAAGATGCAGAACTCGCAAACATAAGTTTAACGCATCATGAGAACAAAAGGGACTGTTCACAGGTGATCTTCCGTTCTGCCATGTTTTGTTAATATGCTTGACACAGTAAACGATCTTGCAAGAGGACTTTAAGGTGAAATACTTCACAATGAAAAACAGATACTCGGCCAGACTTAGTTTGGTACAATTCCTGAGGAGACCTCAGAGAGGTTGGAGTAAAACACAGGGTAATGTTTAGGGTTTAGCTCTCTTGGTGTAGAGCTTTGTGTGACAGGAACATTCATTGGGAAGGGAAACACATACATAATCATTGACCTGCACAATCCTTTGTCTATTAAAGTAGAGACAAAAACCTGCAGGTTCTGAATCAGTCTTCAAGTCAAATACCTGGTACGTGCTCTCGTCATTTGAAACTCTATGTTGGGAGCACTAAATATGCTCATATTTAGTTTCCAATTTGATTCTGCAGCTCTTCTTCCTCAATAACCTTTGTGCAAACGTTCGAGTTATTTTCTTACTTTGCTTGATTTTCGCACCCTGTTTGAAATGTTCTGACTACGCTGAACATAGGAGAGTCAAGTTTTGGATCTTCCTTCCACTACCATGCTATGTTTTACTAACTTCCACTTTTTCACTTAACTCAGCAAAATTAGTGGAATGTCGACCCTTTAGCATGGACATGCGTCTCTGGTTATCCAAATACTCTCAAGTTGGCATCAGTTCAACTCCACCAACCGGAGTCCAAAAAGTAACGTAATGGAATCTCAGCTATCTGGTTCATCTAACATCTGATCTTTCTATGGCCCGGAGAGATGATATTTTATGTGTTTGTGCTCCAAGGGGTGATATTTAATGAAGAATTTTCCAGGAATTTATAAGAGCCAACAGAGGCCCACGTAGAGCACGACAAAGAACAACTGCAAAATTGTTTGCAGTGGCAGTAGGGATGGTAACCAGAGCACATAGATTTCAGGTGATTGGCAAAACAATTGGAGGTGGCATGAGGAAACATGGTGAGTTATGTTGAACTGGAATGCACTGCCTGAAAGAGTGGTGCAAGCAAATTCAATAGAAACATTCGAATGGGAATTGGGTAAATACTTGAAGGTAAAAGCAGGAAAGTGGGATTAATTGAATAGCTTTCTATAGAGCTGGCACAGAGAAAACAGGCTGAAGGGCCTCCTTCTGTGCTATATCATGTTATAACTCTATGATTATTTGTTTGTTAATTCTCCATTGTTTGCTAAACTCTTTGGGACACCCTGAGTTTTAAAAGTCACTATGTAAATGCAAAGTGTTACGATCCCCTGCAGAGACTGATAACTTTTAAAAAGAAACTTGAACTTCTAGTGAACGGCTGAAAGAATCACATGACGGGATTTCAAGCTTTAAGATCTTTGCTGTGACACACAAACTCAAAGGAACATTGACTAAATAATATTTCAGTAGGCAGCATATGTTATAAGAAAAGTTACGCCAATTAACATTTAAAACAACCAAAAGTTTCTCTCAGTGGTTGTACATTACTCTGCCCCTTAAGTAGACACACTATTCTCCCGCAAGTTCAAAGTGATTCTTAGCTCCCCTGGCATGCTTTTCTTCTTTTCCTTTTCCAGCCAGATAACTTCTAATCCCTGACCTGACTTCTATCTTGAGGGTTACTATAATAAACTTGATGTACTGGACAGGTTTTTTGTTAGAAACAGTAAACTTTATTTACAGAGCTCCTGATGAAGCTACATGCTCGACCCAGATCCACGACTAGAAAGCTCCACCCCTGAGATTACCTGCGCTTAGGGCTGATTCGTCTGTATAGTCATGTGATCCCCAAAACAGTATGAAGTTTTACTTACAATCACTACATTCCTCCTCCTTTAATTTTGTTTTACACCTCTTATTTACAAGAATATCTTAATCCATAACATATACAAATATATGCAGTTCATATGACTATAGATTAAGTCTCTGAGATAGTTCTCTGATTCGGTTAGAGCAGCGTGGCTCTATGATTTCTTCCATTGATCGACTTGATCAGGAACTGCAACATCAGGGACATCCTTAAACAATGACAGTTCAGAATTATTTACTTCAGCAGAGACATCAGGTATGGCTATTCAATGTAGATCTGGCGCCTCAGGGATCAAAGGCTTGACTTCAATTTCAGGCGGAGTAACTGGCTATTGGAGTGTCCCTCTATTTCATTGATGATCCACATGTTTCCGAACGATCCGGTTTTCCACTTCCACCTGGTGTGACAAAGGTCCTGTTTCAGAGAAAATCATACCAGGAACCCACCTAGGTCCATTTCCAAAATTTCACCCAAAAACTGTCTCCCCCACAGTAAATTTTCAAGCTTTACTGTGAATATCATGATTCACTTTCTGACTACTCTGGTTCTCCTCTACCTTCCTCTCTAAGCTACAAAACAACAGGCTCAACCTTGTACATAGGCGGTGTTTTATTAGTACTCAGGTGGTGCTGAATCTGTAGTTGCATGAGGAGTCGTGCGATACTTGAGAAGAAATCGTGAAATTCGTGTTTCTAACGTTCCTTTGGATAATTTCTTCATCCCTGTTTTAAAAGTTTGTACTGCTCTTTCTGCCGGCTCATTGGATGAGGGATGATATGGTGCTGTTTTAATATGTTTAACCCCATTTTAACTCATAAATCTCTGGAATTCTGTATATACGTGCTGTTCAGCTCTAGCTGTTGTATGCAAGGCACATTTCCAGTTTGGTGTAGGATTTTCCTCCAGCAATTTGAGTGTACAGATCTTCAATCTTTGGGATTGGGTATTTGTCTAATTTAGCAGCCTTGTTCATTGTTAATTTCTAGTCTTCACAAATGCAAATGGTTTGATCTGGTTTCATCACAGGGACTATGGACGCTGCCCATTCTGAAACTGGACTGGCTGCTTTATTCCTAACTTCTCTAAGTGGCACAATTCTGCATCCACCTTCTCCTTTAGGGTGTATGGCACAGGTCTGGCTGGGGTGTTGCCTCAATGTATATTTTTGCTTGTAGGCCTTTCACCTTTCCCAATTCATCACAAAATACACTGTCATCCTTCTTTAACAGCTCAGGAATTCCTCTTGTTCTAACTTGAAAAATTTCTGACCACTTGAGCTTAATTTCTTTTAACCAATTGCAGCCCAAGAGGCTAGGTCCTTCACCTGTTAGATCAATCACTGGCAGCTTGACTGTCTCTTGCCTGTAGGATACAGGTACAGGGGCAATGCCTTTCACCTGTATTGCCTCTCCAGTGTGCATCTTCAGCTGAGCTGTGGTTTGCTCCAGATTCAGTGGCTGGGTACCTTCACTTAGGTATTTAAAAGTGTGCTGTCCCACTGTTGTGCTTGACGTTCCTGTGTCAATCTCCATGACTAGAGGCTACCCATTTGCTTGAAGGGTGACGGTGATTGGTTCAGTTTTCACTGCCTTGACATTGTATAGGGAATAGATATCAATATCGGCAGCTTCTGGTTCAGTTATATTGTGCGCTTCAATCTTCTTGGTCTGCTGTCTGATTGGCTGTCTTGATTTTACCCTGATCTGCTTTATAACACGCCCTTTTTTGTAACTGTGGTGACATCCAGCCTCTTTAAATCTGCAGGTTTCTGGTACATGGTTACCCCCGACATCGGTAACAAATTATATTCCTAATTGCTGGTGAGATGCATAAAGTGTTACTTTTTGTTTTTCAAGCGGTAGAGACTGTTTCCCGCTTTGTGGTTGCCTCCCTGGTTTTCGAGGACACGCCCAGTGGTAGGTTCCTGCCCCAACTGAAGAATGGTGCCATGTTGCACACTCTGCAAAGCCCATGAGTCTCTCTCAGCCTCTCCACTGCCAGTGCTATTTCCATGGCGCGCTTCAGGTCAATATTAACTTCTGCAAGTAAACGGCACTGAATGACGCCGTTGTGTACGCTGCAAACCAAACGATCTTGGAACATGTAACCTAGAGCATCTCCGAAGACACAGTGCTCAGCCAACTGTTTTAACTTCACGATATACATTACGATTGACTTACCCGAGCCTCTTAGTCTAGAGTTGAACTTCAATCTTTGCATAATCAATGATGGCTTAGGCTGAAAATGTGTCTTCACCAGGTCTTCTAGCTCTTTAAAAGATTTGGAACTGGGTGTGTTCTGGGCCGTCAGACCATGGATGAGATTATATGTCTTGCTCCTGCAGACACTTAGAAGAATTGCTTTCTGCTTCTCCTCTGCTGTTATTTCAATTGCCATAAAGTAGAAAGCTAGGCACATTATGTACTGGCTCCAGTCTTCCATGGGCGAGTTGTACAGGTTGATTCTGCTGAAGAGTGGCATGACTGGTGAGTATACTTTTCTTTCTTCCCTTAAAAATCGATATATTCACATTCAGGAGGTGATGTGCAGCATCGGAGCTATTTATCCTCGTTGTCAATTGTAATAAACGTAGTGTACCAGACAGGTTCCTTGTCAGAAACAGTAAACTTTATTTACAGAGCTCCTAATGAGGCTACATACTTGAACCAGGTCCACAACTGGAAAACTCCGCCCCTAAGATTACCCATGCTTAGGGCTGATTCGTCTGTACAGTCACACGATTCCCAAAACTGCACAAAAGGTTTTACTTACTATCATTACAGTTACCCAGGAGATTCCTCCCTCTTGCCAAAGCTATGTGAATCTTCCAGTCTTGTTTAAATCCTCATGAACTCAGCCTCTTCAATCCCAGTGTGATCTCCCACCCACATTCTTGCATGGTGAACTATAGAGACTTGCTGCCTTTGTCTCTCAGCCCTTTCCATTTCTAGGATTCTGGCAGATTGGATGTTTGTGTGGTTCAGTGATATTTAAAAAAAACACTCTGTAAGGTGGATCCATCAATGACTCCCAATGGACTCGTCGCCTCTCAACGCCCATCTCCATGGCATCACAGAGGCCTTGTATGCAGGTTGAAATGCTTATTAGCTATTCTTTAAACTCCAACTTAAGATTTAAGTATAACCATTTACAAAAACTGAACATTCCTAACACCTTCCTGGGACTTTGAAGACTAATAACCTATCCACCATCAGCACAGATGCTTTGGTCATTGTTTACAGGTGTGAACACTTTGCACCTTCTTCCCAGTAAAATAGCCTAGACCTCCCCTTGAATCTATGATAACCAAGCCATCCAGGCTTGCTGTCAGCAAAATTCAGAACTAGTCACATGACACCTTCCATTCCTCCATTTTATCTTAAATTAAAGTGCAGTTCCTAAACATAACAACCTTATGAAACCTCACATTTGTAACAAAGGTCTTTCTTTCTTTTAACTGTAATGGCATTTATTTTTCCATCTCTGATGAAGGATGTCCACCTAAAGCATCAATCTGTCTCTTCCCTCTCTCTCTGTCTCTCTCTCTCCCTCTCTTTCATTTTAACTGCTGCACCAGATTCCAGTCCTCGCAAAACTGTTCTAGATTTTATCACTATGAAACTGGGTGAAAGGCCTTGGCAACATGCCGCCAGAGTGAAAGAGAGAACACTAATCATAGAATCATCGAATGGTTACAGCACATAAGGGGGCTATTTGATCCACCATCTCTGTGCCAGCTCTCTCTGCATGAGCAACTCACCTCGTCCCACTTCCCCCGCCCACCTTTTCCCTGTAGTCCTGCAATTCAGATAATGCTCCAATTCTCTTTGGAAAGTCACTATTGAGTCCGCCTCCATCACACTTTTAGGAAGTTCATTTGCATATCCTAACCACTTGCCGTGTAAAAGGTTTGTCCTCAGATATAAAAACAAAAAACTGCGGATGCTGGAAATCCAAAACAAAAACAGAATTACCTGGAAAAACTCAGCAGGTCTGGCAGCATCGGCGGAGAAGAAAAGAGTTGATGTTTCGAGTCCTCAAGACCCTTCCACAGAACTAGGTTCTGTCGAAGGGTCATGAGGACTCGAAACATCAACTCTTTTCTTCTCCGCCGATGCTGCCAGATCTGCTGAGTTTTTCCAGGTTTGTCCTCAGGTTGCCGTTGCTTCTTTTACCAATCACCTTCAATCAGCATCCTCTGGTCTTTGACTCTTCCAACCATGGGAACAGTTTCTCCCTATCTACTCAGTCCAGATCCCTCATGGTTTTGAACATGTCCATCAAATCTTCTTCTCCAAGGAGAACAGCTCCAGCTTCTCCATTCTATCCATGTAATTGAAGTTCCTCATCCCTGGAACCATTCCTCTGAATCTTCTCTGCATCTTCTATAATGCTTTCACATTCCTTCCTAAAGTGTGGTGCCTCGAACTGGGCGCAATATTCCAGTTGAGGCCAAACAAATGTTTTACGCAGGTTTATCATAACTTCCTTCAAAAAATAGTTGTTGGGGTGACGTAAATCTTGGATTTTAAAAGCCTGATGATTGTGGGAGGAAGTGAAGAGCAAAGGAGGTAAGGAGTTCCACAGGACTGATATTCTGAGACTTAAATCAGGAGGTTGTGGCAAAACGTCTTGGCTTAAGTGCAACATGTAACGAGGGCAAGAGCATAGGATGATGTGTTTGTAATTCCAAAACCCAAGAGAGGACAGTTCAGAGGAATACTAATTAGGTTACTAAATGATATAACTTGACAACATGATTACAGAGGATAATAAGGTTGAGATTTGGCTTGGGCTCAATTAGGAAATTTCATCCAAAATGGACTTGAAAATGTGTTAAGATAAAAGCAAAATACTGCGGATTCTGGAAATCTGAAATAAAAACATAAAATGCTGGAGAAACTCAGCAGGCGTGGCAGCATCTGTGGAGAGAGAAACAGAGTTTATGTTTCGAGTCTGTATGACTCTTCTTCAGACCTGGAGAAGAGCCATACGGACTCGAGTGTTAACTCGATGCTGCCAGACCTGCTGAGTTTTTCAAGCCTTTTATGTTTTTATTTTATATTATATGTCATTATTGAAAATATGCTCTTAGGTTACACTTCAAGTTCCCACTAAAATTCAATGACCATAGCCTGAACTGGAAATTCCTCTATGAATCAGTGCAAACGGCAGAATTACCCAATTCACCTTGGATGTGTGACCCATTCTGTAGGAAGGGTCAGATTTGGGCAAATTCAATCTTGAACCAAGGTAAAAGGATAATTGTAAAAAAAAACTCAAGTGTTTTGTTTCTGATGTAACCCAGAATTGCACTGGTTCAACGGATTCCGAATGGATCGTGCTGCTGTAAACGAGCACGACCAAACGGAATCTTGACCCTGACCCGTCTTTTCTGGGATGGATAAGAGAAGTTAGAAAAATGACCATTGCTGAGTTTCCACCCTCAATATGGTAAGTGTGCACTTCTAAAGGGAATGCTGGAAATTGGAAGTGAGTGTTCCATTTCAACATTATAATGAAAGTAATAGGCATGGCAGCAACCGCCTGGCTCTTTGATCAGAAAGACACTGGGTGCTAGTTTCACACAAAGTTGCTGAAAATAAATCAGCAGCTAAAGGATGATCCAGGGGCCTGAATTCTACACCCCTAAGATAGGTGTGTTGGGGTTGGATGAGAATTTAAAACTTCGAAAACTCTCAATACGGCTCCGATCCATCACTTCCAGGTTTAACAGAAGCGGGACAGGGAGGAGTCAACCAACCCAATCCCAGAAGGACGTTCAGCAGTTTAAACATTTTAATGAGGCTGGCAGCCCGGCTGACCCAGGTTTACCAAGCCTTGGGAATCTCGGCAGCTGAAGGGTGATAAGGAAAGCTTCAGGGAGAATGTAAGTTTCTTGCTGGCACTGTCTGTGGGTCAGAAGGAACAGGAGGTCTTTCCCTATGGACTCTCATACAGTTAGCCTGCCATACAGAAACATCCCAGGGTCAGGCACAGTCACCCCCACCCCCTCTCCTTCCCTCCCCCCAATCCCTCCCCACCCAATCCTAGGTTGGGAATCAGATCCATTCTCAGAGTTAGGGATTTAAAAACCCTCCTCCCATGTTGAGGATTGGACTGCCTCTGGAATGGACCCTCTACAGGATTTGGGAATTGGGCCCTTTGCCTCCACACACCCCCAGTAACATCTGTGGGTACCCTGCTCTGGAGTGCTCCCCTCCTGATCAGAAGCTGAGCCTTTCAATCAGACTGACTTCTGGGCAGAGAACCCAATGGGAGAAAAAAACATGATGGAGTCAAAACACCGCAGTGTGCAGGGAGGCCCAGGCTTCAAGGTTTCCCAACCGAGACTCCACTCCACTCCCAACCCACTGCCACAAACAGCCCAACAAACATACAAAACAGGAGCAGAAGTAGGCCATTCGGCCCCTCAAGCCTGCTCTGCCATTCAATAATATAATAGCGGATCTGTTTGTGCTTCGAGTTCCACATTCCCATCTACTTCCGATAATCTTCGATTGCCTGTCAAGATCTGGACCCTGGCTTCTGACTGAAAGATTTTGAAGTGTTAATTTGAGTGCAAACGTCACCGCTCCTCTTTTGCCAGTGGTTTTTTTCCTGAGCTCTGGGACAAGCATTTTGGTTGAGATATTTTTAGTTGCTGCACCTATAAATTGAGACTTGAGATTCCCATTATTCTTAGAAATTCAGAAAAGTTACAACCTGGAAAAAAAGCCATTTGATCCAGCCAGTCCATGTCAACATTGGTTCTCATGTGCAAGAAAATAATCCTAATCACACTTACTGACCCTGTTCCCTTTTCCTTCATTCACCTGTTTAAAGTCATCTTGAATGTCAATAACATCATTTCTGCCTCGACCACAAGTACTAGAAGCAACTTCCACTGCCTAATTATTATTCAGTGACTCTCCCCTCCCACACTCTGCTGCGGCAAGCAGACATTGAAAGAGCGCAGGATCAAGATCAGCAGTGATGTGCTCCCAATGCCAGTACTTTGGCTCCACAGCATGTGAAAGCAGCCTCTCAAATGAGGCAGGGATGATATCCTGTGCCTCTAGGCCTGCACCAACCCAACAACCAGTGCTTTTCAGGAAAGGATTAGAGAAAATTGGAAACAAAAGTTTGCAAGTCGGTTTCAAATTATACGCTGTCAACATCCATCCACTAATGAATGCGTGGAGAGGATTATACTCTGTGATTCAGTTTTAACAGGTTGTTAAACTGTTCCTTCCCTATGGGTTTGCCTCAGAGAGTTGAATACTTGGACTGTGCAAACATTACCACCTGCTAAATGCTAGATTTTTGGAGCAATGGAAGGAAGTCGTTTCATGAAGAATTGTTCATGGTTTAGAGCTTAGCCCTTTTTAGATTTTCCTTCCAAGTTCAGCTCCAATGCCAAGGTACTGGAGCTGGGGTGGGGGGGAGGGGGGAGTTGGGCTGTGGGAGAGAAATTTCCTCTGCACACAAGGGATAGCAAAGCCAGTCAGGAATTTAGGTTGCAGTGCGCTGGAACCTGAATGCCAGGCATCAGTTTTGTCTGCCCAACTTCACCACAGTATAAGGTTTCATTGTATTTATTACATAACTTTTTGGTCGCGCACTCATAATTCAGTTGGCCAGCCTGTTATTAAAGTGAATTATGTAAAGCCTGTAAAATGTAATTTAAAATGCTACACATCATAGAAATATTTCATTTCTAAATAAAATGCTGGAAGTTGTGGGGAAACAGGCAGGATCTGATGTTGTTACAGGAAGATATAGTATGTCTTTTGAAGCAAGACATGAAAAAAACAAGGAATGAGCTCAGCAAAGCAAGAATTCTCTAGCATACTGAAGTTGACAGTGTTATTTGCTTAAAATACTTTATTAGCCCCTTCAAAACATGAAAACACCTGGAAGTTACAACACGAAATCAGGCCATTTGGCCCAACCAATCCATGTTGACATTCACACTCCACATGAGCAAATAGTTTTAATCATGTTTACCCACCCTGCTCCCTTATCCCATCAAAACCCTTTTCTTCATTAACCTGCCCAGTTTAAACATGGTCGCGATTTTCCGGTCCTACCCACCGGCAGAACTGAAAATTCTTGCTGGAAGTCACTGGACTTTTGGCTGCCTCACCAAATTTTCCATCCCGCCCGTGACATTTCCTGCCAGGAGACGGGACCAGAAAATCCCGGCCCTTGATTGTGGCAAGTTACAGCCACAACCACTGAACTTGAAAACAAATTTCACAGCCTCACAAATCTGTGAGCCTTCTGCTCTATGTTCAAAATCTCTTGCATTGAATCTTTTATTTATGGCTCCTTGTGCTTGACCTCTCACCCAATGAGTGTGGCTCATAGTGGGAAGGCACTGTCTCCCAAGGGCAGAGACAACCATTCCCAGTGAGACTGCCAATTCATTTCAGAGGATCTCAGGAAAAACATAGACTTTATCCTTCCTAACATCTATCAGAAAACAGTTCAGCCTGGTCCCCACCACAGAAGGAGTCAGCTTCCAAACCTTACCTGGAAGCCCATTCCATGAGTTGATTGAGTTTAGTGTTAAAAACATCATGACCTTCATCCTAAATTTACCTTCTACTACTTTAACCTGTGTCCAAAATTCTCTACCGTGACAGTCTAACTTGGAGTAGGATTCTGGATTAAGCTTTTCCAATGATATTTACTTGTCATCCCTTCTTGGCCTTTTAGTCAAATCCAGGCCAGATTGAGATTTGAGGCTAGAAGTGAAGAAGGTACAATATACTAATTCACTGCTCACCAGTTGCTCTTCAATTTGACAGTTCATGTTTTCAAGAAGAATTTTCACCTCTGTGTCCTCTCTACTCTGGTTCCGTATATCATAAAGGTATCAAACCCCTTCTTGTATTTCATGTGTAGAAATCATTATCAGCTTCTTCATGAAGATGTGACCCCGGAAAACTGAATTGATGATCACATGACCATTTTCTCACAGGACTTCTGAAACAGGTTTATAGGTAATTCGGTGAGAATAAAGATTGCATATCCCTTTCCTTGCCAATTATTTTTCCTCCAATTCCTGCAGGTGCTGACTTGCTGGAGTGCACATCTACAAGTGCCAGTAATCCGCAGGTTGCCAGGCACAAGTGCCCATGATTGTGTCAGACTAGAGAACAAGTGTTGCAGGATGTTTAACTATGAAGGCATCACGACTAACGCCCATGGGTAAAGTTTCTTGCATTCGTTCATTCGTTAGCTTTCAGGAATCGAGTCTCTGACTAATTTTCTCCTTCTTGGTGCATTTGTAGTTCCTCAACTGGCCACTAGGCTGGGATCAGTTGATTCAGCACAATTGAACCTAGGAGCTTCGGGTTTACATGGGTTTGTGTTACACTAAGCAATGCATCAGCCCTTTGGACACACTAAGATAGAAGATTTCTCTTAAACCACAAAGCTGTCCAAAGGTAGAGTGGTATGCACAAACAGTGGAATTTTTATTTATTTAGAAAGAATCAAGAGGTGGATCATGAAATTGAAGGCACTGTCAACTGGACCCCAAGCTCCACAGAATTTCAATAAAATACTTTTCCCCGGCTGCAAACAAACAGCCAAAAACTAAGATAGAAGATCTTAGCAAATCATGCAACAATGTAAAGTGGTTGATTGTTTTTCATTGCTAACCCTCATGTGTGATTACAATTTACAATTTCCTTGAAGATAAATGATTAAGGGTGATGCAATCAATGGGTTTAAGATGATTAAACAAGTTGTTAGGGTAGATAGCGATCTCTTCTCTGGTTGGACGGTCCAGAATAAGAGGGACATGGCCTTAAATTAGAACTAAGCTAATCAGGGGTGATGTGAGGAAGTATTTTTTCATACCAAGGGTAGTGGAAATCAAGGACTTTCTCACCCAAACACCATGAAGGCTAAGGTAAATTGGGTGGCTCATTCAGAAAGCTAGCACAGGCTTGATGGCTGAAAATGTCCTCCTTTTGTGCTGTGTGATTCCTCGGTTGGAATTTTACATCCCGCTAGGAACTGGCAGTCAGGTGGTGGGCGGACCGCAAAATCAGGTGGCATGGACTGATGGTGTTGTGCCTACTGCCCACCACCTACTAGCAGAGGGGTAAGTGTCAGCCCACCCACCCACCCACCCTTGAGACAATAAATGGGCGCTTAAGTCTCTCATCCCACGGCCATTGTAAATTTACCAGTGGCGGGGGTTGTCATTGCATGTGGGAAGGCTGCCAGGGTTGCAGCCACGGTGGGGGGCATGGGTGTGGGCTCCTGTGCCCATTGGAAGTTCCCCGAAAATGATAATCACCAGCCCTTATTGCTCCCGTTTCCAGAGCCTCAATCATTGCCACCGCACACCGGGAGACAGCCTCCATTGCTGTTTCCCATGGGGGATTGCTGCAGTCCTAGGAGTGACCACCGCTCCTGGTGGAGCTGCGGGGATTGGAAAGCTGGTAGGCCAACAATTCTGGGAGGTGGACGTCCTTCCACACGGTGGCTGAAGCCATGACCTCTGCCAGTTAAAATCCAGTCGAGGCTTCTTGGGCGGTGGAGGAGGGTTAGCCCCTGACTTTTCAGCCTCTGTAAAAAAATAAATAAATAATCCAGCCTATGATTCTATGGCATCTCTGGAGAAGGAAGTACGAGTATTACAGCATATGGAGCAGAGATGGGTAATTGGAGCTGGAGGTGCATATCCAGCATGATCTCATTAAATGGCTGCACAAGCCCATGGGGCGAACTAGCCTACTCTTCTTCTTCTTAAGTTTCTTTCTAATTTATTCTGTGTACTTTTTCCCAATGCTTCTGCCAATGCATTTGAGTTGTAGGGTGGATCTGGCTAGCAACTCAAAATGCAAATCACGCACAGGGGAAGAAGAATTGAACATCTGAATCTGATCATCGCAGGAAATTATAATGTTGCCATTCTGGGAATTTTAAAATCAATCATCATAAAATCACTGAATGGTTCCAAGACTGAAGGAGCCCATTCAGCCCTTCGTATAGCTGTTTGCAACAGAAACTCAGCTAGTGCCACTCCCCCTCCTTTTCCAGTAGCCCTGAAATTCTTTCTCTTTTCAGATAATTATCCAATTTTTTTTTATTCATTCATGGGACGTGGGATTCGCTGGCCAGGCCAGCATTTGTTGCCCATCCCTGGTTGCCCTTGAGAAGGTGGTGGTGAGTTGCCTTCTTGAATCGCTGCAGTGCATGTGGTGTAGGTACACTTACAGTGCTGTTAGGAATGGAGTTCTAGGGTTTTGACCCAGCAACAGTGAACAGAACAGTGATATATTTCCAAGTCATAATGGTGAGTGACTTGGAGGGGAACTTCCAGGTGGTGGTGTTCTCATCTGTCTGCTGCCCTTGTCCTTCTAGCTGGTAGTAGTCGTGGGTTTGGAAGGTGCTGTCGTAGGAGCCTTGGGGAATTCCTGCAATGCATCTTGTAGATGGTGCACACTGCTGTTACTGTATGTTGGTGGTGGAGGCAGCGAATGTTTGTGGATGTGGTGCCAATCAAGCGGGCTGCTTTGTCCTGGATGGTGTCAAGCTTCTTGAGTGTTGTGGGAGCTGCACTCATCCAGGAAAGTGGAGAGTATCCCATCATACTCCTGACTTGTGCCTTGTAGATAGTGGACAAGCTTTGGGGAGTCAGGAGGTGGGTTACTTGTCGCACAATTCCTAGTTTTTGACCTGCTCTTGTAGCCACAGTATTTATATGGCTAGTCCAGTTCAGTTTCTGGTCCTTGGTATCCCCCAGGATGTTGATAGTGGGGTATTCAGTGATGGTAATGCCATTGAACATCAAGGGGTGATGGTTGGATTCTCTGTTGTTGGAGATGGTCAGTGCCTGGCACTTATGTGGTGCAAATGTTACTTGCCACTTGTCAGTCCAAGTCTGGATATTGTCCAGGTCTTGCTGCATTTGGACACAGACTGCTTCAGTATCTGAGGAGTCACAAATGGTACAAAACATTGTACAATCATCAGCGAACATCCCCAATTCTGACTTTATGATGGAAGGAAGGCCTTTGATGAAGCAGCTGAAGATGGTTGGGCCGAGGTCACTAACCTGAGGAACTCCTGCAGCAATATCCTGGAACTGATATGACTGACCTCCAACAACCATATCCATCTTCCTTTGTGATAGGTATGACTCCAACCAGTGGAGAGTTTTTCCCCTGATCCCCATTGACTCCAGTTTTGCTGGGGCTCCTTGATGCCACACTCGGTCAAATATGGCCTTGATGTCAAGGGCAGTCACTCTCACCTCACCTCGGGAGTTCAGCTCTTTTGTCCATGTTTGAACCAAGGCTGTAATGAGGTCAGGAGCTGAGTGGCCCTGGCGGAACCCAAACTGGATGCCAGTGGGCAGGTTATTGCTAAATACGTGCCGCTTGATAGCACTGTTGATGACCCTTTCCATTACTTTAGTGATGATGGAGAGTAGACTGATGGGGTGCTAATTGGCTTGGTTGGATTTGTCCTGCTTTTTGTGTACAGGACATACCTGGGCAATTTTCCACATAGCTGGGTAGATACCAGTGCTGTAGTTGTACTGGAACAGCTTGGCTAGGGGTGCGGCAATTTCTGGAGCACAAGTCTTCAGTACTATTGCTGGAATATTGTCAGGGCCCATAGCCTTTGCAGTGTCCAGTGCCTTCAGCTGTTTCTTGATATTACACGAGGTGAATTGAATTGGCTGAAGACTGGCATCTGTGATGCTGGGGACCTCCAGAGGAGGCTGAGATGGATCATCCACTTGGCACTTCTGACTGAAGATTATAGCAAATGCTTCAGCCTTATCTTTTGCACTGATGTGCTGGGCTCCTCCATGATTGAGGATGGGGATATTTGTGGACCCTCCCCCTCCAATGAGTTATTTAATTGTCCACCACTATTCACAACTGGATGTGGCAGGACTGCAGAGCTTAGATTTGATCTGTTGGTTGTGGGATCGCTTAGCGCTGTCTACTGCTAATGCTGTTTGGCACGCAAGTAGTCCTGTGTTATAGCTTCACCAGGTTGACATCTTGTTTTTCGGTATGCCTGGTGCTGCTCCTGGCATGCCCTCCTGCACTTTTCATTGAACCATGGTTGATCCCCTCGCTTGATGGCGATGGTAGAATGGGGGATATGCCGGCCATGAGGTTACAGATTGTGTTTGAGTACAATTCTGCTGCTGCTGATGGCCCACAGTGCCTCACGGATGCCCAGTCTTGAGTTCCTAGATCTGTTCAAAATCTATCCCACTTAGCACAGTGGCGGTGCCACACAACACAATGGAGGGTATCCTCAATGTGAAGCCGGAACTTTGTCTCCACAACGACTTGTGGTGGTTACTCCTACCGATACTGGACAGATGCATCTGCGGCAGGTAGGTTGGTGAGGATGAGGTTAAGTATGCTTTTGCCTCTTGTTGGTTCCCTAACCACCTGCCGCAGACCCAATGTAGCAGCTATGTCCTTTAGGACTCAGCCAGCTTGGTCAGTAGTGGTGCTACCGAGCCACTCTTGGTGATGAACATTGAAGTCCTCCACCCAGAGTACATTCTGCACACTTGCCACCCTCAGTGCTTCCTCCAAGTGGTGTTCAACATTGGAGAGCACTGATTAATCAGCTGAAGGAGGGTACATGATAATCAGCAGGAAACTTCCTTGCCCATGGTTGACTTGATGCCATGAGACTTCATGGGGTCCGGAGTCGATGTTGAGGACTCCCAGGGCAACTCCCTCGTGACTGTATACCACTGTGCTGCCACCTCCACTGGGTCTGCCCTGCCGTTGGGACAGAACATACCCAGGGATGGTGATGGTGGAGTCTGGGACATTATCTGCATGGTATGATTCCGTGAAGATGACTATGTCAGGCTGTTGCTTGATTCACCTGTGAGACAGCTCTCCCAATTTTGGTACTAGCCCCAGATGTTAGTAAGGAGGACTTTGCAGGGTCGACAGGGTTGAATTTGCCGTTGTCGTTTCCAGTGCCTAGGTTGATGCTGGGTGGTCTGCCCGGTTTCATTCCTTTTTTGTGTCTTTTTAGTGCTTTGTTACAACTGAGTGGCTTGCTAGGCCACTTCAGAGGTCATTTAAGAATCAACCACATTGTTATGGGTGTGGAGTCACGTGTAGGCCAGACCAGGTAAGGATGACAGATTTACTTCCCAAAAGGACATTATTAATTCCCTTTTGAAAGCCACTATTGAATCTGTTGCCACCACACTCTCTCAGGCAGCATATTCCAAATCCTGATTCCTTTAGTACATCAGCCATGTCCTATGCCTCCATTTTGGTTCTTTTATGATCCCTAATCATCCATACTCGTCCTTTTGCCATCCCTTCACTATTTATATGCCTATAGAAGACTTTTGGATTTCCTTTTGTGTTAGCTGCCATTCTCTTCTCATTGTCTCTCTTTGCCCCTGTTATTTCTGTTTCCACTTCCTCTCTGAACTTCCTCTATTCTGCCTGGTTCTCATTTCTATTATTAACCTGACATCTGACATATACACCCTTTTTCTGCTCTAACTTAGTTTCTATCTCTTTTGCTGTCCAGGGAGATCTGACTTTGTTTGCCCTACCTTATCCACTCATGGGAATATACCTCAAACTGTACCTAAAGGCAGCCTGTTGTTCCATTACAGCTTTGCCTGTCAATCTTTACTTCCAGTTCACCTGGGACAAACATTCTCACTCTACTGAAATTGACCCTTCCTCAATTAATTATTTTTGTCCTGGATTTTATGCTTTGTCCTTTTTCAAAGCTAACATAATCTTATATGATCACTGTTGCCCAAATGTTTACTTACTGATACTTGACCACTTGACCATCACATTCCAAGAACCAGGTCCCCCACTGCCTCCTTCCTTTCTCATTGAGTCAGAAACATTCTGAACTAGAGAATTCTCCAGAAAACTGCTACCCTCCATTATAAAGTCAGAAGCGGGATGTTCACTAATGATCGCAAAGTGTCCCGTACCATTCGTTACTCCTCAGATACTGAAGCAGTCCATATCCAAACGCAGCAAAACATGACAACATTCAGGCTAGTGCAACATTTGCATCACACAAGTGCCAGGCAATGATCGTCTCCAACAAGAGAGAATTTAATCATCTCCCCTTGACATTCAATGGCACTACCATTGCTGAATCCCCCATCATAAATATCTCAGGGGTTACCACTGACCAGAAACTTAACTGGGCTAGCCCTATAAATACTGATCAGGTCAGAGGCTGTGCATTCTGCAGTGAGTAGTTCACCTCCTGACTGCCCAAAGGCTGGCTGGCTGGCTGTTTATAAGACACAGGAGTGTGATGGAAAATTCTCCACTTATCTGAATGAGTGCGGCTCCAACAACACTCCAGAAGCTTCAGACAATCAGGGACAAAGCAGCCTGCTTGATTGGCATCCCATCAACCACCTTAAACATTCACTCCCTCCACCACCCACGCACAGTGGCAGCAGTGTGTACACACCCATGATACACTGCAGTAACTCAACTCGTTAAGCCCCCTTTGATAGCATCTTCTAAACTTGTGACTGCTACCATCTAGAAGAACAAGGGCAGCAGACACATGGGAACACCACCGCCGGGAAGTTCCCTGCAAGCCACCCACCATCCTGACTTGGAAATATATCGCTGTTCCTTCACTGTCGCTGGGTCAAAATCATGGAAAACACTCCCTAACAGCACTGGGCATACCTACACCACAAGGATGCAGTGGTTCAAAAAAATGGCTCACTACCACCTTCTCAAGGGCAATTAGGGGTGAGCTACAAATGCTGGCCTAGCCAGTGATGCTCACATACCAGGAAACAAAAAAAGACACATAGGAAATGCTTCCCCCTGTCTGCCCTTAATGTTATTACACTATATTGGGACAATATATAGTATTACTCATAGTAACTGCTTTATAATTTATGCACTTCTTTATAATTTCCTTGCAAATTTGTTCCTTTATTTCTTTCTCATTAGTTGGTGACCCAGGGTAGCGCAATGGTACCTCAACTGTTTCTAAGCTCTAACCCAGGCTTGTCCAACTTTTTTGCAATGGTGGGGTGGTGGGTGGTGTGGACAAGGTCACATTTTTTTCTCTCACTCAAGGGAACAATGAGCAGATTTCGGAAAGATACATGAATTTCAAAAGAAAGTTGATTAAGAAGAAAAATACTTGCTGAGCAAAAATAAAGCAATGTCAAAGCAATAAATTTATATATTCTTTTAAAAAGAGTAATTAATAAAAACGACCATTAGATTGTAAGTGTGTGAGAGTGTGTGTGTCCAGCTCACTCCCAACCTCGGTGTTCACTCACTCATCCTCACTCACTGTGAGAGTGGGTGAACATATGTGTTAGTGTGTGGGCGTAAGGGTGATTGAGAATCCTGAGACTGGGAATGAGCCAGGCACACACACACACGCTCACTCTCTCTCACACACACTCACTCTCCCACACAAATACACACACACACAAACACACTCACTCTCCCTTTCTCGCACACTCACTCACTCTCTCACATACTTGCTCACACACTGTCTCACAAACACGCACTGACTTACTCTCTCACACACTCACCGTGACACCTTCTCTCCCTGCGCCCCACAGTCTCTCCCTCTCCCTGGGCCTGCCGCACTTTCTCCCCGATCTCAGTCCCACCATAGCTTCTCCCAGGTCTGTATTATTGCCGCACCATCATATTCTCAACTGGCCACGTGTGCCTGCAGCTCACCAACCTTATTGACCATACACTGTCTGTTCACACATGTGCAGTGTATGACCCCACCTCATACCTTACTGTTTCCTAATCTAGTGCTATCTGCCTCTCCCAATCCTTTGTGCACCTTGTTTTTCCTTTCTCATGACATCTTGGTTTCCATCCCCATGTGAAATTCATTCAAACCCTCCTCAATAGCACCAGCAAATTGCCCTGCAAGGACTTTGGACCTGGTCCTGTTTATTCCACACCAGAAACTCAATGTTTACGTCAACAGTAAGTTAGTGTTTTAAGTAATCATTGTGGCCCTTCATTATATTTTGTCAATTAGAACATACCGATTTCTAGGAATAGGAAGAAACCATGAAATCTAGCAAGCCTTGGCAAGCAAATCCATCTACCCACCTGGGGCAAGGGATAGGTAACGAGAGATATTTCCCTGTTCGTCACATGTAATGATAGCAATGAATTAATAAATAAGATTTTCTTTGGTATTTGTAGTATAATTATTAACTGGTTCTAAAAGAATTCCTTAAAAATGCATTGACACCACCTATCAACCAGGGAGAAAAATTATACCAACATTCTTCTCAACCCATCCTTGCTTCAAAGCACCATCAAATCATAGTGTCCGACAGCAGAGAATGAGGAAACTTGGCCTTTCATGCCTGTGCTAGCTCTCTCAAAGAGCTATTCAAGTTAACCCCGCTTCCATGCTCTTTCCCCCATGGTGCTACTAGGGTGTTCTTTCTTCCTTTTTCCAATCCCCTTTCAAATGTCACTAATGAATCTACGTCTCCTGCACTTCTGGGTAGTGCACTTCAGATCATAACAACCCGCTGACTGAGAATATTTCTCCTTATCTCCCCTTGACTTTATTTTCGCCAATTATCTCAAATCTGTGTCCTCTGGTCATTGACCCTGTAGCCAGTGGAAACAATTCACCCCTATGTACTCGGTCAAAAACTTTCATAGCTGAACCATGTAGCTGCCTCTTGAGCTGATTTATATTATCTGCATCAATAGCATTCCCTCTTAACTAGATTCCACAACTCTATTGGTTTTTAATCTGTATTCCTTGGTATTCAGTCCTTCACTTAAGTCAGCCCCCTTCATAATCTTAAAAGCTTTTGATCAGTTCACCTCAAAGACTCCAAAGAAAACCTGGCCAATTTCCTGAAGCCTTTCTCATAGTTTTCAATTACTATATCCCTCTGAATAAACATTTCTTGAGTAGTTTAAACATTCAAAAGACATTGCTTAAGAATTCATTTGCGGCTTCATGGATCAATGGATTAGCGGATTAATGCGCAGTACTGGTATGGTATGACAAACAAATACACCAAGAAGGTCCCACGTTCAATATTGATTCTGTGCCGAGTTAGTTAACCTCAGCCAGGACCAGGGCAAGGGGTAGCTAACCTTAGTGTCGAGAGCCTAAGGAGCAGAAAAGTTAACCTGACAGGCTGTTCCTTGTTGACATCAAAAGGACTTACAGCAAATTTGAGGACAGTTTGCAGAGTTTGTATTGCATAAAAGAGTCGATGTGTGGAATTTTCCCAGGCTTGCACTAAGTGTGGCAGCAGAAGGATAAAATTAGGTTTTAACTGCCGACCGCGATGGTGGGTTTTCACGCTGTATCGTCCCAAACCCGCCAGATTATTATTATTCCTGGGAAACACGCCGTTTCCGTGGCGGGCAGGGTCTCATTCGCCCTCGCCAGCCATCACCCCACTGCGGCATCACGCCAGGCGCCATATTTAAATTCCAGCTGCAAGCACACATCTTGGTGCTTCCAGATCCCCACTGGTGCACGGAAGACATGGCCCTGAAACTGAAGAAGCCTGCAGCCCCCAGGTTCAGCGACATGTCCCTTGAGCACCTTTTGAATGCTGTGGAGGCCCCCCACCAGGATGTCCTCTACCCTCGCTCTGGACTACAGGATGGGCAGCAACTGCACTAACCCAGCTTGGGAGGCGATGACAGTGGTGGTCAGTGCCAATGCCCAGAGCCGCAAGAGGATGAATGATCTGCCCCATTCCGCCAGGGTAAGTCACTCTACTCATCAATTTCAACTCACATACTCACAAACCCAGCACATATCCACAGTGATCTCACTCACTGCCAGTTCAAGGGACATCTCCATTCACTCTCACACTCACCATTATTGTCTTCATCCCAACCATGCGACCACTCAGCAGCCACACACATATCTTAATGTCTGGCCTGACAGGGGTCCAGGTTACACTTTCTCCATTTCTATTCATGTAGGACAAGCTGGCACACAGGGGAGGTGATGGCGTGGTGGTACTGCGGCTGGACTAGTAATCCAGAGACCCAGGGTAATGCTATGGGGACCAGGGTTCGAATCCCACCATGGCAGATGGTGGAATTTGAATTCAATAAAAATATGGAATTAAAAGTCCAATGATGACCATGAGATCATTGTCGATTGTTGTGAAAACCCATCTGGTTCACTAATGTCCTTCAGGGAAATCTGCCGTCCTTACTTGGTCTGGCCTACATGTGACCCCAGACCCACAGCAATGTGGTTGACTCTTAAATGCCCTCTGAACTAGGGTAACTAGAGATGGGTAATAAATGCTGGCCTGGCCAGTGATGCCCACATCCCAAGAACAAATAAAAAAAACCAAGAGGGCGAGGTCACTGACTGGTGGTGGAATGCCTGAAATCAAGGTCCTCATGGACTTTGTAAACAGCCATCCAGCCGGCTGGCAATGACCGGGACCTGTCCTGTGTTGACAGTGAGGTCGACAGTGCTCTACCAAGTGAGGATCCAGCATTGCAACATACATCAGACAACCATGCCGTGGGTGCTGTGTCCTTTTTCACAGGCCACTGCCATGCACTACTTATCTCTCCTTGCTTCTGTAGGCACATCTGGGAAACAGCCGATGGAGTCCATGACCCAGGGCCTCCAATTAAGCCCACAAGAAACCTCTGGAGAGGAACCTGGAGGCACCCTCCTTGAAGTCCCTTCACAGCGTTCACCCACACCCTCCACCGGCGCACAGCCACACACCTCAGTGGGACCTAGCTTTAGAATAGCCTCAGGATCACAACCTGGTGAGCACATTGCACTGTCTGATCCACAGCAGGTGGCAGCAGGGACCTCCCTGGCTTCCGGCACACAGAGGACTGCTGGAGGCCAGAAATTTGCTGAGTCAGTTGACGAACTTTTGGACTCCGTCATGTCACAGTTGCTGGAGCTGCAAAGGCAAGCTAGGGAACATCAGGTAGGGATGTCCACTGCACTCCTAAGATTGCAAGGCACGATGAAGGAGTCTGTCTGCCTGAGGCGACAGCACAGCATGCTAATGCACTGAGGTCAGCACTGGTAGGATGGCAGCCGCCATGGAGACCTTGGTCTAGGATTTTGCTTCTGCACTGCTGCATGGGCTTAACTCCATCGCCGACTCCATAGTTGGCCTCCAACAGCACGTACGCGAGAGGGGTGCCAGGCAGCTCCATCTCACTCCAACTACCCCTGCTCCTCAAGGAGTCAGCCTGGGGCCCCCGGGTACCCATAGGGAGGAGGATCAGCAGGTGATGACTCCGGGGCCATCCACCCAGGTGACTCTGAGAGTGTCCGGCCCATCTGACTCCCCCCTTCCTGTGACCTCAGCAGCTCCAGCTCCACAGGCCGAGGAGGGTGCCACTGCCGCACAGCAGGACCCCGAAAGCAGGCCGAGGCCCTCCACGTCTCGGCCCTCCAGAAGACGCCAGCTAAGGTCATCACAGACAGGGCGTTGCAGTCAGCAGTCTGCCTCCATCTCTGCTGTGGATGTCCAGGGAACACATAAGACGTAGCAGCAGTGTTAGGAAAGTTAAGGAGGATTAGTTGCACAGCGTTGACATGGGTGTCAATCACTTGTACATACTGTTTACTATTATCAATAAACCTCATCTTCAGCATCCCGATGATCTGCTCCACCGGGTTGTGAGTTGCAGCATGAGCCTCATTATACCATCGCTCCGCTGCAGTCTGAGTCCGCCGCACATGTGTCATCAGCCATGGCCCCTGTGGTTAGCCCTTGGCCCGAGGAGCCATCCCTACAGCTTCTGTGGACCCTGGAAGACTCCGGGATCTGTGACCGACTGAGGATGTAGGCATTGTGCGCACAGTTCCTGGAAACCGTGTGCACACCTGCAGAATGTGTTCCTGTTGGTCGCACACCAGCTGCATATTCAGCGAATGGAGCCCCTTGTGGTTGATGTCGTTCACTGTGTGTTGCTACGGAGATCTGAGTGCCATGTGAGTGCAGTCGATCACACCCTGCACCTGTGCGAAACCTGAGATCTGGGCGATTCCTATCCCATTCTAGTGAGGGATAATACAAGCCAGAGATTTAAGGGCAGAAATTATAATGTTATCGTAAGAACCCTCAGTGGGCTCATACCAAATTCATCTCTCCACTGTTTTAAGGAGTTGGCCTGTTTATTTTAACTGAGCTGGTAAAATACTACTGAGGAAAGCACTTTATGAGTGCATTAAATATTCATATAATATGATGGCTGACAGTGATGTCTAACTTTTACTTTTTTTAAAATGCATACTGCACCCATGCAATTAAAATCTTCAAACTACAACTAGATGTTTTGGGACCAAGATGTGTTTCTTTTTAAATCACAAATTATATACAATTTGAATACCTCTTGAACCCTCTGTTTAAAATAGAGCTTTCAACAACAAACTCCTGTGTTTGTATAGCACCTTTTACTTAGGCAAGCAGCCCAAAGCGTTTCAGAGGAGCAGGGATAGTGTAGAGAAAAAAAAGAAACTGTCACTTGGACGTTCAAGTTTCAAAGTAGGAGCACTAGGAGGGAGTAACATACCCAGCGTGAGTACCACTGGCACGTTGAGAGTCCTCACACTACAGGCCACCATATCCTCCAGGCTGGATAGTTTCACTGCCAAAACCCACTATCCCAGGGTGTGTCTACCAAAGTAATATAGCTTCTAAATCAAAGATTATGAGAGTTTTAGTATTTTCTATTAAAGCGTAGCCACTGTTATTACACACAAGCACTGTAATTTGGTACCTTGTGGTTTGTCTGCGGTTTTTTGACTTGACCTTTTCCTTAGGGTTCTGGCTTCTGTCCCTTGTTATCTCTGTACTGTTTTTTTTAAAAAAAAGTTCCGCACTCATTGTGGTAAAGGATGGGAGAAATACTTTCCATTCTGAGCAGCAAGCGTCAGTGTCAAGTACGAGCTGGCCAGGGTTGAGTGCAAAGTGAGAGCATTGAGTGCTCCACTCCTAATTTCAGAAGCGTGGCTTCTCTGTAAGAGTGTCGCAATTTTTTATTTTCTGAGGGGAAATTCTTATGTTGGACATTTTTGTGCCGTGAGCCAAATCTCACCAGGAATTGGATTTGGGCTGCCCAAACTAGTATCTTATGATAAAGCGTATGAGTCATTTGAGACATAGAATTACATAGAATAAACAGCACCTAAACAGGTGTCCTGGCGAAGATTTATAACTCAATCAGGATCACTAAAATAGATTATCTGCTCATTAATACATAGTTGTTTTTGGGAGCTTGCTGTGCACAGATTGGCTGCTACAGGGCAAAGAACTCTGTAGAATGGAAGGAACGGAAACAGGCCATTCAGCCCGATCAGTCCATACCGGCCTTTATGCTCCACTCAAGCTTCCTCCTATCTATCAACATAACCATTTATTCCCTTCCTTCCACATATGTTTATTTGCCCCCCCCCACCCCCCCCCCCCCCCTTAAATGAAACTAAACTACTCGCTTCAACCACTCCCTACCGTAGTGAGTTCTACATTCCCACTAACATGTGGAGGTAGAGGTCCCAATAAATACTGGCATTCTTCCCCAACTCAACAAACAGATTTCCATCTGCACAAAAATGGTGTTTTGGCTTTGTGTTCGATGATATTCTGGTCGCCTGCCACCCTTGGCTTCGTACATTGTTCCAGTGAAGCTCAATGCAAGCTCGATGACCAGCGCCTCATTTCTTCGCAGGCACCTTACAGCATTCCTGCCTCAACGCTGAGTTCAACAACTTGAGAAAAAACATCATCGCTCCCATTTCCTCAGGTAGCAGATGCTGATGATGGTTCTGCTGTTGCCAGTCGCAGTTCCTCAAGACCCCCTTTTTTTTAATTTCACCCGCCCCCATTACCACCCCCTTTTTGCCCTCTGCCCAGCCTTTTAATCGCTCCTGCTCTCTAACCCATTTCAGACCCTGCCCTTTATTCTTTCCTCCCCAGTCCCTGGATCCGCACTTATTTAACCACAGTTAAATCTCTAACGTCTTTCAGTACGGTTGAAAGGTCATTGACCTGAAATGTTGACAGCAATTTTACCTTAGACAAGGTGGGTGAGATTGCAAGTGGGGAGCTAGCTAAAAGGGCTGAAATTGGTGATGCTGCAGGGAATCAGGGAGGAACTGTCCAGCCCCTCCCTTTAACCTGAGTGTGATAGGCAGCATGCAGTGAAACCCTGCATGGCATAGGCAGGATTAACACTTATAACAAGAAAGTTGCTCATTAAGAGCCATTTTATCTCAAGATTTGAATTTTAACTGTGTTGCTTGTGTTTCCTGGGGCTTTGTGGAATTCACCAGGGGAATGCAAGATGAAACACGATGGAATTTGACGGGGCTGGAACAAGAGACAGGCAAGAAATGCTTTAAATATCGAGCTCTCACGTCTGCTTCCTTGCCTATGTGAAATGCTTTTGCTCACAGGACCTGATCTGGAAGTTTGCCTTCATTGCTTTGGAGGTGATTTTCAACGCTTTGGAGGCCTTTTCTACTATCTTCATGTCTAGTGCATTTCATCAACACTTCACACCTGTCAACTTCAAGCTCAGCAGCTCTGTGTTGGGCCTTAGATGGGGAACAAGATGAGCAGCAGCAGCACCACCAGCAATAGCCTTCTCCTCAATCATCTGCCGTTCCACGGCAGAGAAGGGATGAGCACAGAGCCCCGCCTCACAGGAAGCAATAACCCCAGCAGAGGGTAAGCTTCCTGGACAGGATTGAGCAGCAGAGCCTCAGTTAGCTCAGATTTTCTTGGCAGGTAGCTACTGCTATTTTTAGCCTCCTGGAAGAAAACCTCTTTCCAAGTGAGCCAGGAGGGCACACATTGCCAGCCACCCTAGATCTTAATTTCTTTGCCTCCAGCTCCTTCCAGAGATTTAAAGGTAATACTTGTTGAATCTTACAATCCACTTTCCAGAATACATCTCCCAAGTGACCAATGTCATTTATTCCAGTGCCAGGACTTACGCACGTTCCTTAACCAATAAGGTCAGTCAGAATGAGTGGGTGCATAACTTTTTCACTTTGGCTTGTTTCCCACAGGTCCAGGGAGTCATCAGCTGCACACATGTGGAGATCAAGGCATACTCAGACCACCAAGAGTCTTCATCAACCGAAAGGGATTCCACTCCATCAAGGCTCAGCTTATCTGTAACATCATCATGAGTATCTGTGCAAAGTTCTGAGATTCTGCCTGCACCAGTCAAACCTTTCTGAGATCTCCGGTGAGGAGACCAGGAAAAGCATAAAAGGAGCTACCTGACTACCGGCGTTGTGATAGAACAAGAAATTGGGTTGCCAATGATATGTGTTAAGTGTCACTACAGATCTGTAGTGACCTTCTTCGTTACATACCAGTCATCAGATCCAGAATGATAGTGGCCTGGTGAGCCTTGCACAACTGGGCTCCAAGAGGAGAAAGGTGCTGAGCCCATTGCCAGCTTGGAGGAGAAGGAGGAGGAGGTAGCAGAGGAGGAGCACCAGAAATAGCAGGAGGAATGTGACGCTGTGAGGGAACCAGCAACCACATGGATGGCCAAGATGAGGATATAAGAACATGAGAACATTGGAAATAGGAGCTGGAGCAAACCATATGGCCTTTTGAGGTTGCTCTGCTGTTCGATATGATAATGGCTGACCTTGGCCTTCAACTTCACTTTTCTGCCCACTCTCCAAATCCCTTGATTCCCTGAGAAACCAAAAATCTGTCTATCATAGCCTTAAATATATTCAATGCTGACACATCCACAACCCTTTGGGGTGGAGAATTCCAAAGGTTCACAACCCTTTGAGAGAAGGAATTTCTCCTCAGCCTGGTCCTAAATGATTGGCCCTTTATGCTGAAACTGCGCCCCATGTTCTAGATTCCCCAGCCAAGGGAAACAACATCTCAGTGTCTACCATGTTAAGCTTCTTCAACTGTTACAATGAGATCACCTCTCATTCTCCTAAACTCCAGAGGATATAGACTTAATTTACCCAGCCTCTCATCATAGGACAGCCCTCTCATCTCTCGGACCAATCTAGTGAACCTTTGTTGTACTGCCTCCAATGCAAGTATATCCTGACCTGTTAGTTTAATGTCTGTCATTGGAAAATTATTGGAATCCATTTTTAAGGAAGTAGTAATGCGGCATTTGGAAAGTCAAAATGCAATCCATCAGAGTCAGCATGCTTTTAAGAAGAGTAAATCATGTTTGACTCATTTGCTAAAGTTCTTTGAAGATGTGACAAGCAAAGTGGATAGTGGGGATCCTGTAGATGTCGTATATCTGGACTTCCAGGAGGCCTTTGATAAGTTGCCGCACAAAAGACTAATACACAAGATAAGAACACATGGAATTAGGGTAATATATTAGCTTGGATAGAGGATTGACTAACCAACAGAAAGCAGAGAGTCAGGATAAAAGGATCTTTTTTCTGGATGGCAAGCTGTAACTAATGGGGTGCCAAATGGTTCGGTCCTTGGGTCCCAACTATTTACAATCTATATTCATGACTTGGATTCAGAGACAGAAGCTAAATTTGCAGATGACATAAAAATAAGTGGGAAAGTAAGTTGCAATGAGGAAGTAAGAAATTTACAAATGGATGTGGACAGGTTAGGTGAATGGGCCAAAATTTGGCAGATGGAGTTTAACGTGGATAAGTGTGAGGTTATCCATTTTGGTTGGAAGAATAAAAAGGTGACTTATTATTTAAATGAAGAGAAACTTCAGAATGCTTCAGTGCAGAGGGATCTGGGTGTCTTCATGCATGAATCGCTGAAAGCTAGCATGCAGGTACAGCAGGTAATAAGGAAGACAAATGGAATTTTGGCATTTAATGCTAAATGAATAGGGTATAAAAATAGGGAAGTGTTGTTGCAACTGTCCAAGGCATTGGTGAGACTGCACCTGGAGTACTGTACACAGTTTTGGTCCCCTTGAGGAAGGATGTAGTTGCATTGGAGGCGGTTCAGAGGAGGTTCACTAGATTGATTCCAGAGATGCGGGGCTTGTCTTTTGAAGGGAAATTGAGTTGTTCAGGCCTATACTCGCTAGAGTTTAGAAGGATGAGAGGAGATCTAATTGAGGTATATAAGGTGCTAAAGGGGATAGATAAAGTAGATGTGGAGCTGGTATTTCCCCTTGGGGGACATTCTAGAATGAGTGGCCATAGATTTAGGCTAAGGGGTGGTAGATTTAAATCAGAGATGAGGAGAAATTATTTTTCTCAAAGGGTCGTGAATCTGTGGAATTCACTACCTCAGGGTGCAGTGGATGCTGGGACGCTGAATAAATTTAAGGAGGAGATAGACAGATTTTTAATTAGTAACAGGTTGAAAGGTTATGGAGAGAGGGAGGGAAATTAGAGTTCAGGTCAAAATGAGATCAGCCATGATCGTAATAAATGGCAGGGCAGGCTCGAGGGGCTGAATTGCCTACTCCTGCTCCTAGTTCTTTTGTTCTTATATTATGTCCTTCCTTAAATGTGGAGACCAAAATTGCACAAAGTATTCCAGGTGTGTTCTCAACAAAGCTCTGTACAATTTGAAGCAAGGCTTCTTTAATTTTTTACTCCAATTCCCTTGCAATAAAAGTGAACATACCATTCTCTTTCCTAATTGCTTGCTGTACCCGCATGCTAACTTCTTGTGTTCTTTGTATGTGTACACCCAAGTTTCTCTGAATACCAATTACTTACTTACAATCCATTACGTCTTCATATTATAATCAATCTGCCACCTTGTTGCCCACTCATTTAACCTGTCCATAACTCTTTTCAGGCTCTTTGTATCCTCCTCACAGCTTATATTCCCACCTAGCTTAGTATCATCAGCAAGTTTAGAAACTGAGATACTTTACTTCCTGATGGCCTGATTCAGGTATGGCTCATGACACTGAGGTACTGCACCCATCGTGCTGCCAAATTCTGAATGTACTTGACACCCAACCAATTCTGAGCAGAGTCAAAAAGTCATCCCTTTCACATAAATCAGATTTAACTCATGTCTTATCATTCTTCACAAGATAAAAAGGCCACTTTCAGGAGGGGATAAAAATGGGCAAGATGGGAAAATGGAGTAAAGAAATAAATTTTTAGTCTATGGGAAGGTTGGACAGAAAATTAACAATCAAACACTGTGTTTAACATTCATATGCATACCTTTATGCAACTACAATTCCTTCCTCTTCCTTTTTCTACTACTCCTATGTGGTGCTAGCCTGTAGCTTTAGCAGAAGTAGAGGCAGCCTACTCCTCTTCTACTCTGCTAAGGTGCTCTTGGGTTTGAAGGCCTTGATGAACCAAAGATGGCCCCATTTACACCTTTGAATGGGGGTGAGAAAAAGGGGTCAGAGGTGGAAATGCCTTGAGCAGAGTGTTCACTTCCATGTTCTCTTTCTCCATTCCCCCTTATCAGGGCCCACCCACGCTTCCCTACTAGCAGTGAGCTGGAGGACACTTTGCTGATCTTCAGTGAGGCCATAATGGCCAATGTTGGATTTGCATCAATCCTGTTTAAGGCAGGTCGGAATGCACAGGCTATTGGTGAAGGTCAGCATGTTCTCAGTCAACTGCTACATCTGCTGCTTCTGACCTTTGGGCAATTGTGTGGGTTTCTGGTTAGCTTTCGGTCCGAAGTTTTTTAAAGTTGGCAGGTTTTGTCACATCCACAGAGTTTTCTGCCCTGGACAACTGCCTAGTGGTGGCACTGGCCCAGATCACACCTCCCATCAGCAGGGAATGGAAACGCCCTGCAGGCCCTACAGCCTCAGCATAATCTCCAGGGAGATATGAACCTGTGAGTTCAGAGCTATGGCTCTGTTTCAATATCTGCAGCCATATGTTTCCAGTGTCAGCCTGGCAGGGTCCCTTTAACTTGTGTTGAAATAGACTGATGTAGGATCAGCATCAAGCTTGCTTGCGCTAATTGGTCAGGAAACCTGGAATTCAGATGCAAATGCAGTGACTGGGTTAAATAGCCATTGACGAACACACTTCTGGAGCTTCCAGACTCCCTGTGCACTGTGTGGCTTCCCGCAGCCATCAGGTCAAAAAGCTGGAACCCAGCCGGTTTAACTATGTGTCTCTCTCCACAGATACTTCCTGACCTGCTGTGTGTTTACAGCACTTTCTGTTTTTATTTCAGTGTAATGGGACTGCTGTCTTCACCTTGAGAAACTGATTTAGTGCTGAACTAGCTGAAGGAGCAGCATATGTTTGTCCTCGTAGATGAAAGAATTAATGGAGTGACACTACTAGAAGTGCAGCCTGAAGGTCACATTGGCTTCAACAGACATGAGGATTGGTGAATTGGCAATAATTGTTTTGGTTCAGTGTCAAAACATGAAGAGATATTCCTGGTTGTGTGGCGGGGGGGGGAGCGGTTTGAAATTTGACAAGGACCATTTTCGGGTCTGGGATCATGATTACCTTGTGCCTTTTGATAGGCATGTAGACGCAAATATCATGCTACCTGATAATCAACATGATTGTTGTGTGCAGCCCAGTGCCAAATCAGGGTTACAGGCTATTTGACATAACACCTGTTCATTCTGCATGCTTCTGGCACACACACGGCACACCCACACTAGCACACTTACATTCAGGGCATGTCATGTGACCTGTGCCGGAATGTTCTGGCTGATCTTTGTTGCATTTTAGGCTTCTGTAGTGCCAGCACCAGTGGCACTACGTGGCTGAACTTCACGGCCTTGGTCATTTCCTCCAATGGCACTATTTCAAAGAAGAACAACGGAGTTCTTCCCGGTGTCCGAAGGCAATAATTATCACATAGTCAACATCACCATCTTATTGCTGTTTCTGAGAGCTTGCTGTGTGTAAATTGGCTGCCATATTTCCTACATTACAACAATGACTACCCTTCAAAATAACTTCATCAACTGTAAATTCAGAATTGTCAAATTCTTAATCCCTTTGTTATGTTATGACTATCAGTTCAAACTGGACTGAAGAGAATTCGCTACCACATGGACAAGTTGAGGCGAATAGCATTGATGCAGTTAAAAGGAAGCAGATATGTGCTTGAGGGGAAAAAGGAATTAAAGGATGTTCATAGGTCGGGGTGAAGCAACAACTACAAAAGCTACAGCTTGTAGCTTCATTAATGTAATAAAATGTTGTAAGGCTCTTTACAAGAGCATTATAGAAGCAAATTTTAACACTGAGTGGTATAAGGTGATATTAGGTTAGGTTGTCAAAAGCTTGGTCAAAGAGGTAGGCTTTAAGCAGCATCTTAAATGAAGAGAGAAGCAGAGGCATTTAGGAGGGAATTCCAGAGCTTAGGACCTAGGCAGCTGAAGGCACAACCTGAGGTTGTTAAAGGTGCTATATAAATAAAACGATAATATTTCAAATTATATGATGGTATGTTTAATATCCAGCTGAGCAAGAAGACAAAGGAGCTAGCTGTCATCGCCCAGTGGAAACTGGGCGGGTAGGCTGTTAAAATGCTCCAAGTTATTGGCCGGTTCTGGAGCCTCCTGGATTCCATCGACCATGATTTTTCTTGAGGAAGAGGCTTGGAGACCCACTCAAAGTAACTCTGAGAAGCATTAGTTGAAAAAATGAAGTTGTTTTATATTTTCCCCCATTTGTGTGGTTCCTTTTGATGCTCATTCATTGCATGGGGGCATCACTGGCAAGGCCAGCATTTATTGCCCCTCCCTAATTGCCGTTGGGGATGGGGATGAGCCAAATTTCTGAATACAAATGAACACCTTGCTTGCTCATTTCAGGGGGCATTTGAGAGTCAGCCACATTGCTGTGTGGCTGGAGTCTTATAGAAGCCAGACTGGGTCAGGTCCGTGAACCAGGTGGATCTTTACAATAATTCAGTAATTCCATGGTCACCATTACTGATGCTAACAATTCAATTCCAGATTTATTTGACTGAGTTTAAATTATCAGCTGGAGTGAGCTTTGAACTCAGATCTCCAGGTCAGTTATATAACCATAACACTACTGTGCCCTAAACTTAAACATATAGCTAGGTAAATGTGGGCCCTAGATTCCAAAGGAACAGAATGAAAACTACAAATGCCATCACTGTCCTCTTCCTCGCACACATAGCATCTCTTCAGAGTAGCTTGATTTCTGATGCTTGCTACCTGGTGCCCATGATGAAGACTGCTCTTGTCTACTCCTATCTGAGGGAAATTGCTTTTTGCCATTTTTATTAATTAGCTTTTGTTTAAGCTAATTTCCTTTAAATTCAGAATTGTCAAATTTTTAATCCCTTTGTTATGTTATGACTATCAGTTCAAGCTGGACTGAAGAGAATTCGCTACCACATGGACAAGTTGAAGCAAATAGCATTGATGCAGTTAACAGGAAGCAGATATGTGCTTTAGGGGAAAAAGGAATTAAAGGATGTTCGTAGGTCGGGATGAAGCAACAACTACAAAAGCTACAACTTGTAGATTCATTAATGTAATAAAACGTCGTAAGGCTCTTTACCAAAGCATTACAGAAGCAAATTTTAACACTTAGTGGTATAAGGTGATATTAGGTTAGATGGTCAAAAGCTTGGTCAAAGAGGTAGGCTTTAAGCAGCATCTTAAATGGAAAGAGAAGCAGAGGCATTTAGGAGGGAATTCCAGAGCTTAGGACCTAGGCAGCTGAAGGCACAGCCATCAATGGTGGAGCAATTAAAATTGAATGGGTAGAATAGGCCAGAATTAGAGGAGCACAGATATCTCAGAGGTTTGCAGAATTCGAGGAGATTTCCAGAGACAGATAGGGGTGAGGCCATAGAGAGTTTTAAAAGCAAGGATGCGAATTTTAAAATCAAGACACTGCTGAACCAGAAGCCAGTGTAGATCAGTGAGCACAGGGCTGAATGCATAGGAGTTGTTGCTAGTAAATAAGTCAGGGAGGCTCATGTGGAGCACTGGCAGCATGGCCTGAATGGCCTGTTTCTGTGATGTAAAATCTCTGTATTGCTTAGTATACGCACTTTCTCTTTCTCAATGCACTGTCTCTGTCACACACACAGATGATTTCGGTTTACGGATATGCTGCTGTTTCAGTTTTGTTGACATCACTGACTAACATCCGTATTCCGCCAACATTTATGAATGTGGTGGACAATGTGACAATGACAAGCTAATTTGTTTTTGTGATGTTGACAGAGGGATAAACTGGCCAGGACACTGGCGATAACTCCTCTGTTCTTCTTTGAAACAGTGCCACAGGATCTTTTACATCAACCTGAACAGACAGATGGAACCTCGCTTTAATGATTCATCCAAAAGACGGCACTTCTGACACTTCTGAAGTGTCAGCCTTGATTTTATTTACTCAAGCCCTGGAGTGGGACTTGAACCCAGAGGTAAGAGCGCTCCCAACAGAGCCGCAGCCAGCCCTCTTGATATCATGACGCTAACTGAGTTCTTGTCTACTATCTGAGGTGGAAAGATCCCATGGCAATATTGTGAAGAACAGGGGAGTTATCCTCAGTATCCTGTTCAATATTTTTTCCTCACTAAATACAGATTTTCTGTTTATTATCTCATTGCTGTTTGTGAGGCCTTGCTGTGCATAAAATTTGCTATCACATTTCTTACTTTGCAACAGTGACTGCCAGTCAAAAGCACTTCGTTGACTGTTATATAGATGCTAGAGAAATGCGAGGTCTTCTTTCTCACAGCAGTAATTTCCCTGGAAATTCTTCTGAGTTCCTGATTGCCTATGGTAACTTCAGGAGAGTATTGGTAAAACCTCTGACGAAATATCGCAAACAACCATTTGCACCTTTTTCTGCTCCTTTTTTGATCTCCCATTAAAATATTTTGGGATTTTTTCCATGTTAAGGATAATGTATAAAATATTTTTTTTTAGATATTGTTGATAATAGAAGTATGGAAGAAGGGAGAGAAGGAAGGAAAGAACGACTGAGTGTGACGAATTAAGCATGGCATGAAAAAAAGCAAAGGTCTTGAAAGACTTTCAATTTTTATCATCTTTCATGACCATCAGATGCCTCAAAGTGCCTCACAACCAATGAGGTTGAAGTGTAGTCACTACTGTAATTCAGGAAATGTAGCAGCCAATTTGTGCACAGAAAGCTATTGGTTAAGCATAGTGCATAGCATGAGCCCAGAAATCTTAATATAGGATGGATGGATGGATGGTCACATGATCCTGTAAAAGAATCAACATGTATCTACCCTATGTTGCCTTTTGAAATAATTAATTGATCAACATTCACTGTAGGAATTTGAATGAATGAGGAAATACAAGTACGTACACATCATAAAATTAATTTGGCTAAGCCCTATCATTAAAACACAATGGCCTTGCTTGGCTACATTGTTGAGGTGCTTGACTAACATCCAATGCACCTTACATAATTGAGTGAATGCTGCAATTGGAGAGCAAGAGCTCAAAAGAAATTCTGTTGTTAACCTTACAGAAGGATAATTATTCTCAACATAGGTTGGCCTTCATCTACTTGTATATATCATGCGTGTTTCATATTCACCAAAGTGTCCCAAAGGGTTAGTGAATTACTTTTGAAGTATAGTTATTGTTGCTTTTTAAACAAAAGGAACAACTAAAATGCACACTATACAAATTGCAACAGGATAAATGACCATTTAATCTGTTGTGCTGGCATTGATTGTAGGAAAAATGTTGGCCAATGCACCAAAAGATCACCCTTGCTCTTCTTTGAATAGTGCAATGGAATCTTTTACATCCACCTGAATTAGGGTCTCAGTTCAATGCAACCCTGACAATGCAGGGCTCCCTCAGTACTGCATTAGTGTCAGCCTAAATGATGTGCTCAAATCCTGGAGTGAGGTTTGAACTCACAACTTACAGAGTCTGAGAATCAGGGTGCTATACCAAACTGATGTACAAACATAAGATCAGGTCAAAAGAAAACACTGTGCACATTGTAAATTTGGAATAAAGCAAAATAGAAAATGCTGAAAACACTCAGCAGGCCAGGCAGTGTCTGCTAGAAGAAGAAACTGAGTTACCATTTCAGATGGGTGACCTTTCTTCAAAACCCTAATTCTCAGATTAGGTCAGTAGTAATTCGAAAGGTAAAGCATCAGTTTTGACCTCCTAATTTTTGGGGAATATTTTTGCTACTTTTTCAAGCCTCCTGAATAGATATTTGCTCGTTCATCTTGGCATGTCCATCACTGCTGAATGATTATCCAAACTTCTTGGTGGATGACTTATTGAGCGTCTGATACTGGCATGGTAAAGCTAGCCAGGTGCCTCCAATGCACAGAAGACCACGTTGATTTAAAGCTCCAGGGAACTCAATGCAGGTAGACTTTAATCAATTATGTTTAATTAATTATGGAATCCATACCATGTTCTTTTAAGAACATACTTTACTCATCTAAGACTAGGGAGCTTAGGCGCAGATTAGCAGAGACAAGATGTGGGGACAATGGTGTCACCGTGTTTTCTACCACCACGGAACACTGCTCATCTTCCCGCTAATGTTCATGTAGGACCATTTTCCCTGTTAAACCATTGGCTTGTGGGCTGGGTAGAATCCCAAAACTCAGTGATATTAGAAAACCCTTTGTGTTCCACTGGTGCATGAGGCTAGCTGGTGAGCAGTGCCTTGGACTGTCGTGGTTCTGCAAGTCTCCAGCTTTGAATTATCAAATCAGGCATAAACATGAAACTTGCAAGAGTTTTCAAGATTAACTTTTAAGTCTTGTTGCAATTATATTAGCAAAAAAAATGGTAGGCAAGTGTTGTGTGGGCCCTTTAAAAAAATGAGAGTAATATTGCAAATGAGAATAAGGAAATGCCAGACTAATTGAACAATTGCTTTGTGTCAGCCTTCACAATAAAGAAAGAGGATAATATTCCGGCTGTTCCAGAGAAATTAATAACAAAGCAAGACTGGAAAATTAACATGAGTAAGAAAAAATAATGATGCTAAAGACTGACAAATCCCAAAGAACTGATGGTTTCTACACCAAGGATTATAAAAGAAGTAGGGGAGGAAATTATAGTTGCTTTGATGATAATTTTCCAAAGCTCTGTTGATTTAGGAATTGTCCCTTTAGATTGTAAAATTGCAAATATAGCTCTATTATATAAGAAAGCTGATAGAAAGAAACCTCACAGTTTAACCCATTGGGACCTGTTAGCATGCTGGTGAACGTGCGTGACATTCAAGGCCAATATATCATTTCTAAGAAAATTATAGACCTATTATTGTAACACCTGTTGTGGGGAAGGTTTGGACTCTATAATTAAGGAAACAGTAACTGAGCACTTAGCAAACTTTGAGCTGATTAGAGAGAGAGAGAGAGAGACAACATGGATTTGTGAAGAGTAAACATCTCACTGATTTTTTTGAGGAAATAACTAAAGCAGTAGGAAGGAGGATATCTATGGATGTAGTTTATATGGATTTCCAGAAGGCATTTGATAAGATTCTACATTAGAGACTGTTAGCTAAATTATAGCTCATTGATCTGGTTAGGGAATGGTTAAGCATTGGAGTAGGAATAATCTACCAGAATTGGAACAAAGTGACTAGCGGTGTCTCATAATGATGAGTGCTGGGAACTCAACTATTCATGGTACTTATTAATGATAAGTTAATAGCGAGTCATATATCAAGTTTTCTGTGAAACAGTTTGGTGGTATAGTAAGCAACATAGATGGGAGCATAAAATTACAAAAGGGCATTGATAGGTTAAGTGAGCAGGTAAAATTGTTGTAGATGGATTTCAATGCAGGTAAGCATTGATTTTGGGCCAAGAAAGGATAGAGCGAAGTATTATTTGAACCATCAAATGCTAGGAACAGTTGAAGTCCAATGAGCTTTAGTAATCCATGTGTACAGATCACTAAAATGTACAAAAAATAATCAAAAAGGCTAATAGAATGTTAGCTTTTATAACGAGAGAGCTAGAAATACAAGGAGGAGGACATTTTGTTATAGCTATACAAAACCCTGTTTAGACCACATCTGTAGCACTGTGTACAGCTCATGTGCACAGCACTGCTCCTTGGAAATGATACATGGGTCTTGGAAGTGTTAGGGACTAGAGATAGTTTAAGTAAGTTGTATTTGTAATAGTGGGTATCAGGAATGAGTTTTAGCTTCAAATTCAAGTTTAATTTGTATTTTTGTATTTGTGTGTTAAGAAAAGGGGGAACTTGAATTTTAGTTTCATTTTAAAGGATGCCTGCATTCTGATTAAATTTTATGACTCATGAAGGAGAAGTAAACAAACAAAAGGTAGAAAAAACTGGGCTGTTGACTAGCAACAGAAGGCTCACACGGAGTGACAAGGAGAAACCAAAGAGGGACAGATAGCAAGTCCCAAACTAAAGTTGGAAGCAGCTGCCAGAAGAAGCTGGATACATGAGGGGGAACTGCAGGAAGCAGGTTCCAAAAACTAAAGAGGAAAGTCCCCAAAACCAGGCAATGGAAGAGGAAAGGTCCCAAGAGGACAGTTAAGTCAAAGGACAAGGACAGGAATCTTGAAAAGGTCCTGTTAAGCGAAGTTAAGAGTGAGGGCAGAGAAAGGCTCCAGGTTTAAAGAGGGAAAGATGCAGGATGCAGACTTAAAGCAAAATAGGCTTGCAAGAGGCCAGAAGATCCAAGGAGACAGCTGAAGGTCTGTAACTCTTTACTACAAGCATGTGAAGCAGTGGTGTTCTGTTGGAATGGCTGAGTATATGAGAGAAAGTGGGTGAAAGGAGGCGTGAATGCACATGGCTATCCAGGGGAGGGGAGCTTTGAAGGATAGTTCCAAACCCTGGAGGTGGACCCTTGTGGAAAGTTTTTGAGAGAAGGCATCATTTGGGAGAGGATTCTAAAGTGAGTACATTGAGAGTGAAGATTTGAAACCCTCATGTGAAACACGCAGCTCAGTGAGATTGGTTGGCTCACGGTGTGAGAAGTGTCGGGGAGTTGATGAGAGATCCATAACATTTGATTGGGATGGCATCTGTCACTTGGTTTCAAAGTGTGATGTGCCTGACCACAGGTCACCTATTAATTTACGTGTATTGCACACTTACTGTATAATAACTTTTGTAACTTGAACTTGTACATATCTGCAAAGGTATAGTTGTAGATGCAGGAGTGTTGTACTATAGTATATTTTTTCATGTTTAATAAATGTTTTATTCTTTTGTGAAAAGTTCATCAGCTGACTCCTGTGACTCTGTTCAGTAGCCACTCTCCGTGTTTCTAAACAAAAAAAAAGTTAGGATCAATCAAGCCGGGTTCCGCCGTGGGATCTGACTTGTCCAGTAGGGACATCAGCTGTGATCATGACACAAGGAGTGCAGAACAGATTCACCAGAATGTTTCCAGAGCTCCAAGAGTTAAATTGTGAGGCAAGGTTACATAAACTAGGTTTATATTTCCTAGAATATAGAGGGGTGATCTGAGCGCAATTTTTAGGATTTTGTCAGGAATGCATAAGGTAGATAGAGAGCAACATTTCCTGTTGATAGAGAAGTCTAAGATGAAGAGACATACTCCGAAAATCAGAGCCAGTCCATTGCGCGTCTTCACATAATGGCAGAAGTATGGAACTCTCTCCCAGAAAAAGCAGTAGCGCTAGCTTAATTGACCATTTAAAATCTGAAATCAATAGGTTTTTGCTTGCTGGGATGATAAAAGAAGATATGAAACCAAGACAAGTGGATGGAATTAGAACACAGGTCAGCTATGATTTCATTGGATCTGCAGAGCAGGTCTGAGGGCATGAACTGCCTCCTTCTGTTCTTATATTCCTGTTTGGTTCCAAGCTACGTGCCACAGGCATGTTATCTTCAATAAGAGCAAAGCAAAATACTGCGGATGCTGGAAATCTGAAATAAAAACAGAAAAATGACTGAAAAGCTCAGCAGGTCTGGCAGCATCTGTGGAGAGAGAAACAGAGTTAATGCTTTGAGTCTGCATGATTCTTCCTCAGAGCTCTGAAGAACAGCCATAGGGACTGGAAACTTTGCTGGAAGTTTTCAGCCCCCTGGCGGTGGGGCCAGCAAGCCTTTGAAAACTCTGTTCACATCAGGTGGGACCAGAAGATCCTGCCGGTGCGACGGGCTGGTAAATTCTGGTCGCTAACTCTGTTACTTTCTTCACAGATGCTCCCAGACCTGCTGAGTTTCTCCGGCATTTTCTGTTTTCATTTCATTTATCTTCAATCTGTCTTAATTCAAAAGAGATCTCACTTACCTCCCTTAGAAAGGAGTCACTGGGGCATTTGTAAGAGCGGGCATTTGGGCAAAGAGATGGCAGATGAACTCAGTTCTCTTTTGCCTCTAATGCTGGAGTCTTGATAATTACAGCCTAAGAAACAGATGGAAAGGTTAATCATGAACAGAAAATTTTTGTAAGGCCATAGCAGCATACTCTTCCAAAATAAGAATTAGGTGCTTTGTATTAAATTTTCTTGCAATATCTATTTGGCTGGAGGCTTTCTTTAAAGGAAACTAATTAAACCAGGTGGGAGTGCAATGATAATGCAGTAATACTCTCTGCTTATTTTCTGTTGCTTGTAACTTCCCTGGAGCCCAATTGGAACAACAAATGAAGAGCTGAAGTGCTCCAAGAAATTCTCACAATATATGCCATTCGCATTTTCCAATCATCAATGTCAAATCTTTGTATTCCTTTTATAAATCCTCTAAAATCTACTTTATATTGTGCGTTTGTGTTTCCAATCTTCAAGCCCTATAATATTACATTTGGAGGAATGCCAGGCCTAAGAGGCCACGAGCACTTGAAATAATGTAAGATTAGATGTTCCTTTTTTCCAAAGTAAATTTCCACTTGTCTACATTTTATTTTTTTCCACCCGTTGTATTCATCATTGTGTATGTCCTTATCTTCAACATTCATCAGTGGTGTCAGTGGTATCACTCTGCTGAGTCAGTTGGCCATGAGGTCCGATTCCACTCCAAAGGATGCAGCACAGTCTAGGCCAATACTCCAGTGCAGCTCTGTGAGAATGCTGTACTGTCAGAGGTGACATCCTTCATATGAGATGTTAAAATGAAGCCCCATCTGTCCTCTCACGTGAATGAAAATATCCCATGGCACAATTTCAAAGGAGACAAGGGTGTCAAGGATTATGGGGAGGGGAGAGGTGTGGGGTGGGATGGCAAAATGGATTTGTGTCCACAACCAGTTCAGCCATGATCTATTGAATGGCAGAGCAGGCTTGAAGGGCTGAATGGCCTACTTCTGCTGTCAAGTCTTATGTTTCTCTGCTCCTAAGAGAATGGGGAGGTTTTCCCGATTTCGTGGCCAATATTGATCCACCAGCTAACATTACTAAAATAGATTACCCAGTCGTCAGCATAATGCTCTTTGTGGGCCTCCCTGTTTGCAAATTGGCTGCCATAATTCCTACATCATAACAGTTACTACACTTCAAAAGTATTTAATTGTCAGTAGAGCACTTTGGAACGATTTGAGATTCTGAAAAGTGCAATATAAATGCAAGACTTCCTTCTGTTCCCTCCTCTCCTGAAGCATATTTTTGTTGCTTGTGCTTAGTTCCAAAGTTACCAAATACCCTGGTACTTTGCCCAAATAGCCCCTCTTCTTTGTGATCTTTGATAGTGACCATTGCCAGATGATTTGACCATTAATGTACAAAGGGGTGGGAACGAGAAAACATAGCCACGCTCAGATTTTCCATGGGTTATAGCTCCCTTTCAACTGCTCCAAATCCTGGAATTGCCCTGATGGCGTCTCCAAATATGATTCTCTTCTCACTGACGAAACTACTCGGGCCAGGTCCATTATGCCCTCATGTACTTCAGTGGTTCAAGATGGCAGCTCACCGCCTTCTCACGGGCAATTAGAGATAAGCAATAAATGCTGGCCTTGCCAGTGATGCCCACAAATTAATTAAATGTAAATGAATTAGAATAATCCGCAGACACGCATTTTCCAGAAAGAGTCACCAAACTGCAGTCGACACGAGGAATAAGTGGCTGAATTTTGCTCCCCTCCCCATCACCCCCATTCTATCTCTGCAGCGCTCGGTCAAATTGAGGTCAACCTGCAATGAGCTTGACCGAGCTCAACCATTGTTTACACAGAAAGTTTGGATAACTCCAGTGCAATGGCTGAAAAAATAATGGTCTGGTTTTCAAACAGCGAATGACATTCAGCGTGAAATGCTTGTCGGAACATCAACTCGCACCACGATGTTTTATCATTGTGACTGGAATTTTAAAGGAGCCCTGCTTTTGTGGTTGCTGGGAACGTGTCACAAGACATTAAACAGGCCGACCGTGACCGAGCTTGTTAAAACAGTCTGATGTCAAACAAAGCAAAGGGAAAGCCAAGAGTTGAAGACACTTATACATTAGTTCTGGCTCAGAAGAATCAGAGGTGAAAGTAAAAATTTGTGTAATATTTCTATAAATAGTTCTCTTATATTGATTTTCTTTCATCAGGGCTTTGTGCTGCAGTGACATCTGAATTGAAAAGAGTAAAATGATGTAAAATTCTTTGGAACCTTAATAATGTTGCCTCTGGGTGTTGTCAGCAATGATCTACTCTTGTTGCATGTAATCATAAGCGAAGTTGGTACAAGACACAATCGTTATATAATGCTCCCCCAGGCCTACAACAGTGGGACTTGCTGTCATCTAACAGTAATAAACACTGGCCAGAGAGAGACATCAATATGGAAATGCGTTGTCCCATTTCATAGCAAGTCTATCCATATTGCGTGTTTGTCTAGTTTGAATGTGAAATGATTGAGAGTACAGTTTTCACAAGTCAGTTGCTCTGAGAATTGGAGCCAAATTTTCGCTGCCGAGGCAGGTAGCCAAGTTGGGAAATTTCTCGACTTGGCTGACCCGCAGCGGTTCAGAGGGCACCGTTACACCCAACTTTCATGCCTGGAAGTCGGGGGAGTGAGAGACTTGGGCCCGCCGACCCCAGAAACAGATTGTAGCCGGCCACAGGAATAGGTGAGTGCAGAGGCAGGCTGGTTATCAGGCCCGCCTTGATTCTTGGGACTTTGTCCTAGTTCCTTGAGAAGCTATTAGGCCCACCAGCCCTCACATCCCCACCCTTTCCCCATGCCCCTTCCATGACCCCCAAGCCCTCTCTATGCCACCTCATACCCACATGCCACCTTATACCCTCATGCCATCTCCATTGCTACTCACTCAGTAGCACTCAAAGTCAAAATTACCTTCCAATGCTTCAGCAGGCATATTGAGTTAGATCAGGAGCATGCCTGGCTGCCCATATTTGATCTGTGTTGCATCTGTTGATCTCAGCTGGAATGGTGGTGGTGCTGGGGTGGGGATTGTCATTAGATTCAGGGCTTCTGCCCCAGAGAAGAGAAAAAAACTAGATTTTCAGCTACCAATTGCTATCTAGTGTAAACAACTGAGTTAGTGTGTGGTTGCTGGCTAAAATTGGGATGTTTTTACCAGTCAGCTGGCATGGCTCCGCAACACCCAACAGCATTGGCAGAAGACTAGATGCAGCTTAGGGGTCTCAGATGTGGTGGAGTGGAACCTGAAAAGGACCAAAAAGTGAATAAAATGATTGAGAAGTTTTTTTTTATTCTTTCACAGGGCGTGTGAGTTGCTGGCTAGGCCAGCATTTTTATTGCCCATCCATAATTGCCCTTGAGAAGGTGGTGGTGAGCTACCTTCTTGAACTGCTGCAGTTCATGTGGTGTTGGTACACCCACCGTGCTGATAGAGAGGGAGTTCCAGGATTTTGACCCAGTGACAATGAAGGACCGACAATATGCTCCAAGTCAAGATGGTGTGCATCTTGGAGGGGTATTTAATTGGTGTTGTTGCCATGTGCTTACTGCCCTTGTTCTTCTTGGCGTTGGAAATTGTGGGTTTGGAAGGTGCTGTGGAAGGAGGTTTGTTGAGTCGCTGCAGTGCAGCAACTGTGTACCGGGGTGCAGGGAGTGAATGTTTGAGGTGGAGGAGGGGATTCCAATCAAATGAGCTGCTTTGTCTTGGATGGTGTCCAGCTTCTTGAGTGTTGTTAAAGCTGCACTCTTCCAGGCAAATGGAAAGCATTCATAAAACTCCTGATTTGTGCCTTGTAGATAGTGGATAGGCTTTGGGGAGTCAGGAGATGAGTTACTCACCACAGAATCCCCAGCCCCTGACTTTTTGTAACCACAATACTCATGTGGCTGGTCCAGTTAGATTTCTGGTCTATGGTAACCATAGGTTGTTGATTACGGAGAATTCAGCAATGATAATGCTGCTGAATGTCAAGGGGAGATGGTCAGATGCTCTCTTGTTGGAGATGGTCATTGCCTGGCACTTTTGTGGCACAAATATTAATTGCCACTTCTGACCTTATGATGGAGTGAAGGTCACTGATGAAGCAGTTGAAGATTGTTAGCTTGGAACACTGCCCTGAGGAACTTCTATGGCATACTGGGGCTGAGATGATTGCCTTCCAACAACAGCAACCATCTGGGTGTGACTGTTGATTCCCATTAACTTCAATTTTGCTCAGGTTCTTGGTGCCACACTCGGTCAAATGCTGGCTTGATGTCAAGAGCAGTGATTTCCACCTCACCTTAGGAATTCAGCTTTCTATCCATGTTTGAACCAAGGTTGTAGTAAGGTTTGATGCCAAGTTGGCCTGGCATCGAGAAAAAGTTAATCATCCAAAAATATACACTACAACTTTCAACCAATCTCTTAAAGTCATATAACAGGGGAAAGGGTCACTATCTCTGTCTTAGTTCATATTCAAATAGCCTCTGCTTTGAAAATACTGTCACAAATGTGTAATGTTATAGATTTTGTAAAAAAGCTAATCTTTCTTTTAATGGTCACAAGGAGCCTTAAAAATGGCTGCCAAAAGTCACTTGGCCTTTAACAACTGCAATGTTTGTCAAACATCGAGAAGGTTCCAAGTGAATTGTAAATAGACATACCCAGACATGCGAAGACACTTGAAATTCACTGCACATTTCCACAAGGGTAAACAAAAACTGGCTTCCCTGAAGGTGTGAATAGCTCTTCCCTCTCTCACCAAAACTGGAAGCCATTCAAGTTAATGGCTGAGACATTTAAAAGGTTAATTACCTCGGCTAAAAGACAATGGGTGAGACTATGCCCTAGATCTGGGCTAACCCAATAGCAAATAGAGAAGCATGATTTGACAGTTTGGGGTTGCAGCCGTTTGAGCTTTGAAATGTATAAAGTCTGGCTAAGAATAGCCATATTGTGCAGAACCCCCAGGAAGAGCTCCAAGAGACATCATCAGAGAGGGCTCTCAGCCAAGGGAAGACAAAGAGAAAGGTATCCAGAAATCACCTGCTGTTCTGTCAAAAGAGTTCAGGCAATCTGCAAGTGCTGTAACTATGAGGGGCAAGAAACCTCTCTCTCTGTAAAACCTGCTAACCCACTACGTCCACCTCCAAAGGTAATCTCCGACTGTTCGACTACAGAGTCATCTCAGCTGATGAACACATCTCTTCAACTTTAACCCTTCATTCCAGACAACCACCACTTCAACTGCAAGCTATGGGCTTGCGACAATATCTTAAAGGAACAGAACTGAATTTCATGTTTATAGGTAATTTTATCCTTACCTGCATCTGATCTTTGTATGCATTTAGTGAGTAACTTTATTGCTCTTACTTAAGTAACATACAGCAGTAATTTTGTAACAAACAACCTTTTATCTTGTTGAAGACTAAAGCTTTGCTACTGGTTATTTTTAAATTAAATCACTCACAAACGAAAAAGGGGCCATATACATGATGCACATACACAAATTCTTAGCTCATGGCCCACTTTGAGAAAATGCCTTTTACATGGTCATGACAATACAAATAAACCCTTCAATATGGCAGGCCCTCTTGAATAATGGTCAACCCTTCTTCAACAATCCTCTAAGATCTCTGCGTTCCTCCAGTTTTGGTCCCTTGATTTTCATCACTCCACCAACGGAAGCTGTGCCTTCAGCTGCCTAAGCCCTAACTTCTGGAATTCCCTCCGTAAACCTTTCCTCTTATCTACCTGTCTCTCCTCTTCTAAGGCGTTCCTTGGAACCTACTTCACCTATCCCAATATCTTGTTAAGTGACTTGTATTGAATGCTGTTTGATACCATTCCTGTGAAGCACCTTGAGATATCTTACAATGTTAAAAATTAGATCTAGGTGAAGTTGCTGTTGCTGTTAGTAGTCAAGTCAAAGTGAACTTTCTGGCCAGGATTCTTTACCTCTTCATGGATCCAGTCGGCAAAGACCTTAAAGGACCCGAGTGAACTTCTGGACATTAAAAATCCCAAGGTGTCGTTAGGAGACTTTCAGTTTTCTCTGGGATGTCTACTACTTCTCAATTGTAAACATTGCTCTTGGGCTGAATGCTTCATTCTGTAGCTTCCTGCAAAGCTTTTTCTATTTCTAACATATAAACATTGCACACCCAGAGCATGCCCAGTAATTTGTTTTTAGCTTTTTTCCAACAAAGTGTGCCAATTGCAGTAAGAAACATTGCAGCAACTTTTGGTTACCAGAGCAGAACGTTCAACTTTGGCAGTGGTAGAGGTTATATGTTCCAGTTATACAAAGCTCTGGTTAGATCTTGTTTTGAGTACTGCATTCAGTTCTGAGCATGGCACCACAGGGAAGATGCACTGTCACTGGAGGATTCCAGTGGAGATTCAACAAGGCTAAAAGAGTTGCATAGGCTAGACTTGCATTACCTTGAATATAGAAGATTAAGGACCGATCTAATTGAGATGTTTAAGATAATTAAAGGAATTGATAGAGCAGGGAGAAACTATTTTCTCTGGTGGGGGAATACAGAACAACGGAGCATAATCTTAAAATTGGAGCTGGGCCAGCAGTGGAAATATGGAAATCTCTCTCCAAGATGCTGTTGAGGTCAATTAAAAATTGCAATATTGGACTTGACAGATTTAGGCAAATATATTTAGGGTTTATGGAATCAAGGGGAGAAATCAAGTTAAGAAACAGGTTAACCACAATCTAACTGAATAGCAGAAACAGCATAAGGATTGTAGGTCTGGAGGAGATACAAAGATAGGGAAGGGTGAGGTCATGGAGGGATTTGAAACAAGGGTAAGAATTTTAATATCAAAGCTCTACTTAACCTGGAGTCAATGTCGGTCAGTGAACACAGGGGTAATGGGTAAACTGGACTTGGTGTGATTTAGGACATAGACAGCAGAGTTTTGGATGACCTCAAGTTTATGAGGGGTAGGATGTAGGAGGCCAGTCAGGAGTGCATTATTGGAATCGTCAAGTCTAGAGGTAACAAAGGCATGAATGAGGTTTCAGCAGCTGATGAGCTGGGAAGAGATGGAATGGAGCGGTGCTATTGAGGTAAAAATAGGCAATCTTATAGTGGAATAATGTAGTTGGGAGCTCATTTCATGGTTAATATGGCATCAAGCTTGGGAACAGTCTGGTTCAGCCAGGGTGAGGGATAGAGTCAGTGTTAGGGCACGGGGTTTGTAATGAGAACCAAAGGCAATGGCTTTGAATATCTCAACATTTCATTGGAGGAAATATCTGCTTAGGTAAGCAGTTTGATAATTTAGCCACAGTGGAGAGAGATAGTGATGAGGTAGATATCAATATCCATGTGAAAACCAATCATGTTTTTGAGTGATGTTCCCAAGGGGCAGCATGTAAGTGAGAAATAAGAGAACCAAAGATAGATCCTTGCGGAACACCAGCGATTACAGTCCAAAAAAAAAGCTAAGGTGCCTTTTACGACCTCAGGGCATCCCAAAGATGCCAATTATGTTCCATTTGAAGAGGAATCACTATTGTCATGTAGGAAATGAATGATTTCGGTGCATCAATGTTATTTTAGAAGATTGCAAATAGGCTTCTTGGTGAGCCCTACATACCACTTTTGTTGTCGATATCAATTTGATGGGTGTCGCATATCCACCTCAGAATGTGCCTGTATACATTGCTCGCCATCTTAGTCAATATGCATTTGTAAGATGAAGATAGTCATTGATTTCTAGGCCAAGGTTTAACCCCTCTTCCAGACCTACCTGGGATTACTGCCACGTGACCCAGCTTAATTGTTAATGGCCAAGCCAAGGCCTAGAACTCAATGCTGCTGCATTTTTTCATCTGATGTAAATGATGCGTAAAGTATTATTGGATGGGCATTGGGTGTACCAGTTGCTGCACAGGGGCTCAGCCAATTTCTAGGCCTATCGGGGAGGCAACGACCTGGGTGTGGCTGAGTGGTAGCAGTAAGTGGCCTAAGTATCAATGTGGAACTAGGAACTGGGTAAAATACTGTGTCTAAATAGCAGACTGATGAACATTAAGTTTCCTTCCACCAACATGGCTAACCACAATGAAGTGGGAAAAATGGATATCTACTTTTACAGGCTTTACACCTTTTGAAGTAGGAATTTCTTTTTTGTTTATCTATTGGCTATGCAGTGATACTGGGCTGGGCAGTGGCTGAAAGTTTGGGTGAGGACCAATTCCACTGGAGTCCCTGCTGTCTGAAGCCCTACTTACATTTTCCACTTCTAATCAACAGCCGGAAGCTGACCAATGTATAAAGGGGCAGGCATGATAGAAGCATTTAACAGTTTGTCATCTCCAGTAAAACAACAAACTCTATGTTGGCCTTGCCTCTGATTCAATTGATGCTCCTGCTTGGAGCTTTTACATAAATGTTGCTTAATTAGTGAATATGGCAAATGGCCTTAGATATCGTGAGTGGCTGAATAGTATCTGCAATGGTGCGAGCTGGCCTACAAAAGCAACTGAAATACAACCTGGGTGACTCAATTCTGGAATGGCACCAGAAGACAGTTTGTGTGAATGTGAAGCCAAATGTCCTTCAGATGTATGCCAATATGTGCTACAATGTGTAGCCCTGTCACACTGCTGGTGCAAAAGTGAGGTGATACACAAAACATCCACCATGCTTTTGACCACCTATATTACAGAAGATCAGAGAGCAATTCCAAAGAAAATATGTCATATCCAGTCCGCAACTCTCCACTTTGTTTCTGCTTCTGGATTTATATTTTTTGCAGGGGGATCGAATGACATGTTCTCAAGTGTGAAACTGCTGCACCAAGACAGGAAGATAAATCCGAAATTCTTCAGCGCGACAGAGAAACAGGTAGAGACAGACTTCACCTTGCATTTATCTCTTAACTCATTCAAGCCACTTGTGAAGGAAGGGTTGTTTACGACTGAAGGAGCTCCATAGCTGCAGTCTAGGGGCAGCTTCCTATATTGGGTGATGTCAGAGCTGGGATGGCAACTAATTACCAACAAGATGTGGCTCAGAGGCTGTTATTTCAGCTGTGCGTCTTTTCTGCCTGAATTGTCTCAGAGCAGTTTGACTGCTCCTGCCTTGCTCCCCCCCGCCCAATTCCCCTCTGTCCTCTTTTACTTTTGTTGATAGTTTTGCCCAATGTCACCTGATGCAGTCTGACTGAGTGGTGGGGTGGGAGTGGTGGGGTAGAAGGGAGGGTATTTGGTGGGCGGTGGGGGTTGGGGGAGGTGGGGGTTTTGTGGTGTTTGAGAAACTGTGCTGTTGGCAGACATTGAGCATTCTCTCAGCTCATCTGGTGAAGGACTGTGGGGCCTTAGAAATACTCGAGGGCCTGCATTCCTTCTAAATGAGCGAAAGAAGTAGGTGCAACACTTAAGAGTAATTTTAGACAAGGAAAAAAAGAAATGATGAATGGCCAATTTTAGAAGGATTCTGAATTCGTGGGTGAAGCGAGGATAATTTTAATTACAGCACCTGTGGGAGATTGTCAGATTTTCTATATTTCTTCTTATGGTAAATTGTGTGACTTTAACTGAACTTGACAGGCCTTCTCTAGGCCAACACTGAGGCAAACATCCACATGCTGTCATTCCTTATTGCTCTCCCCTTGCAATGTGGCAGGCAGTTATTTTTTTCTTTAATGGAATTTCCAGCAAGTCAGCCCAACTTTCATCCAGTATTTTACAATTTACAAAAGAAAGGCCTGTTTACTAAGACTCATAAAGACACTTTCAGTTCAAATAAAGTACACTGAAAAGCTGACTGAATATATATTGAAGAAAATAGCTTGGATTGCAACTCCTAAACTGGTGGTCCTCAGCCAAGGGTAGGCTAATATGGCCGCTTGGCTGAACCCGCTGCTATGGCAACCAGTGAAGGAATGCTCTTATCCTTGTGAAGCTATTAGCAAGGTTCTACACTTCTGCTGATGTTCCAGAAATACAAATATGTAATTTGTACTGTGATGATGTTAATCATGCTGACAAAATGTCACTCGTGTTCTCCCATGCTCCCTCTACCCTGCTGCTCCTCAGCCATTGACAAATCCTTAATCTACTCCTGCATCTGCTGAAGACTAACTTCTTTAATGCCCCCCCCACCCCTGCCCCAGCAGCCTCTGCTGCAGCCTACGTTCTCATCACTTTTTCCATCACCTCGTCCTCCTCAAGATCCACTGTCTTCACATCATCTATTCAATTGATGCCAAGATCTAATTCCTCATGGCTGAAAACTCTTCGTGGCCTTGTGATACCCTCCCCCACCTATTGTTACATGCACCCTCCATTCCCCTGATGCCCAGCTACTTCTTGACCAAAGTCCCCCTATTTCAACCCTGGTGGTTATTCTCTCAGCTAGAATACTCCTCTCACCTGCAAATTGCTCCACTTTGCCACCTCATTCTCTGTTTTTAAATGCCTCAATCTCACTCTCTTCGATTGTTTCCTCACCTCATTCCAGATTCTTTTTGTCTTCCATCTTTCTCCTACCAGTAATGACCATTTTTCCCTCTGTGCTTTGTCACACCTCTCTTTAGGTGAGGGATTTTATTAAAGTGCTTATCATTATTGGCATATTTGGCTGTCAATACACATATGGGTCTATTTCAGTTTCAAAAGTTGCCATTTGGTGTTTTTTCAGTTCCTGGAATTTTTCAAGGGGTAATGAACCAAATTTTACAAAGGATTCAGGGTTTAGTCTGCTATTTGGATGATATACTTATTTCAACTCCAAACGTGACAATAGGCTGAATAAGTTGCTCCAATGTTTGGAAGAACATAGTGTTCAGCTGAAGGCACATAAATGAGAAATGTTTCAATATTCTGTAGATACTTGGGTCACAGGATAGACAAAGGTGGGTTACATCCTACCAAGAGTAAGGTTCCAGCAATCAGAAATGTTCCACATCCTCAAGATATCTCTGAGCTCAGAACCTTTTTTGGCTTACTGAATTACTACAGTAAACTTATACCAAATTTGGCAACCTTATTGCATCCATTGAATGCACTCTTGAGGAAGTGTACTCCGTGAAATTGGACAAGAGAGTGTGACAAAACTTTCCGGTTGTGTTTAAGTAAATTGGTGGATGATACAATACTTGCACAATAGGATGTGCCGAAAAAGATTAAGGTAGCATATGATGCCTCTCCATACAGAGTAGGTGCTGTAATCTCTCAGATTTTGGATAATGATGAGGTTTAGACCAAATGCATTTGCCTCACGCACCCTCTGTGCCAGCGAGTTAAATTATACTCAGAACGTGAAGCATTGTCTTTGATTTTTGGAGTTAGTAGTTTTTATATATGTATGGTCGAATTTTCATGATCATAACTGAGCATAAGCCACTGACGGCTATTTCGATTCCAAAGCCTCCAGTCCCCACTTTAGCTGCAGCCCGAATGCAGAGATAGGCTTTGACTTGGCTATTTATCAGTACTACATTAATTAAGGACAGTCTGAAGATCATTGTAATGTCGATGCGATGTTTAGTGTACCATCCCCATCAGAGGTAGAGCCCAGGGAGGATCTATTTTTCTTTTCACACATAGATGAGTTGCCAGACGCAGCAGATGACATCGGTAGTACAATGCGTAGGGATCCCATAATGGCAAGGGCATCTGACTATATCACAAATGGGTGTTCAACAAAATCAGGCCATCTTTTATGAGTAAGAATGAGCTATCAGTTGATAAATGTTGTGTTGTGTAGGGAGCCAGAGTTGTAACACCTGAAAGGTACAGATCGCAGTTGCCTTGTAATCTTCATGATTAACACTTGGGGATGAGCTTGACAAAGAGTCTAGTGAGAAGCTCTCTTTGTTGGCCAGGGTTAGATAAGGATATAGAAAACACAGTGAAACAGTGTAGAGTGTGTCAAGAGGTAGATAAGATGCTGCTAATGGCACCTTTGTAACCATGGAAGTGGCCAGCTAGAATGCGGCAGAGGCTGAACATAGAATTTGAAGGGCAGCAACTATTCATTGTGACAGATAGCCAATTGAAGGGTTTCTGGTGAATCGAATCACAACTAACAAAACGCTAGGGCCAGAATTTTTCCCTCGTGGGGTGGGCTCAGCAGGAACGGGCAGGGACAATCGGGAAGCTGACCGCAGCCTGCACTTGGCTCTGCTTCACAATTTCAAACGGGTGGGCCAATTAAGGTCCTCCCTGCGTGGATCTCGAGTGGCAGCTCGTGTGGTCGGGGGAGGAGGGGGACCTGGCCTGGCGAGCAGTTCGCACGTGCGCTGGAAAGAGTGCTTCAATCTCCCTGAGGCATGGAGCTGGTATCACTGGGGAATGGTTCTGGATGTTGGTAACACTGGGCAATATTTCTGGATGTTGGTAAAATTGGGGATGACTCTGATTCTGCAACACTGGGGAATGGCTCTTTTTAAAAAAATTAATTAGGACAGTAAAAATTAAAAAAAAGTCCCCTCATGTAACTTTGTCAAATGAGATGAGACATGTTTTTAATTCCAAAATGAAGTTTTTATTTAATGTTTATTTGCTTTAGGAAACCTCATCCTGCTTGTGGATGAGGTTTCCTAAAAAAATGTAAAGGCCGCTTAGCCTATTCACCTGTTCGCAAACTGTAAGGTTGGATGGGCAGCGTAAATTTGATTTTAATTAACTTGTTAATGTCCTTAATAGGCCTTTCAATTATCGGCGGGTGTGCAGCTGACTCCGGTGTGTGCCCGCCGAACGAAATATCGCGAGAGTGCACAATAATGTCGGTGACGCCGAGCGTAAACTTTGCCCTGTATATTTTGAGTTGTTTGTTTGCTGTTTATGAGTTCCCAGATGAAATTGTGCCTGGCAATGGACCTCAGTTTTGTTTAGAAGAGTTTTAAAAATTTCATGAGAAGGAATGGAGTAAAAAACGCTAGAGTTCCACAGTATCATTCTGCTTCAAATGGAGCAGCAGAGTGCACAGTACAAATAGTTAATCATGCTCTTGTTAAACAAATGTTAGATACAAATTGTGAGAAACATCGGTTGTCATTAAATCACAAACTGGTGAACATTTTGTTTATTAATTGTAGCACACCTCACAGTACTACCAGCAGACACCAGCCAAATTGTTTCCTAGAAGACAACCTGGAATGAGCTTTTAATTGACGAAGCAACATTTAGCACAGTCAGTAGAAGAGAAACAATCCAAGCAGAAAGAGCGTCACGATGTGGGTAGAATGAGAGAAAGGAGCCTGAAGTTGAACCAAAAGGTCAAGGTGAAAGAACATCTTCATAAGTGGTTACCAGAAAGAAACGTGAAAATATGTGGTCCTTGCACATATTTGGCCAATATGTTTGGTAGTGGAAAGGTTAGGTTTATATATATGGATCATGTTTTACCTTCAGAGGCTCATGAAGAAGGAGGGAGTTGGGAAGAACCCAATGAGTTTGATTAATTGGAAAGTTGGTATACATGTGGAGTACCAATAGTTGCTTCAACACAAGTTGTGCCTGAAACTATTTCAGATCCGAATCAAAATCAGACAGACATGCCTGGTAAAGTGGACATTTCAAATGAAGGTCAAGGGCAAAATCAGTCCTCACTCCAGTGAGACTAATTGCGCACCACCATTCATGGCTGAATGTGGCAGGCCTGCAGAGCTTAGATCTGATCCGTTGGTTGTGGAATCGCTTAGCTCTGTCTATCACTTGCTGCTTATGCTGTTTGGCATGCAAATAGTCTTGTGTTGTAGCTTCACCAGGTTCCTCCTGGCATGCCCTCCTGGACTCTTCAGCAACTGAACCAGGGTTGATCCCCTGGCTTCGTGGTAATGGTAGAGTGAGGGATTTTTTTTTTTTCCTTTTCAAGCCAGGTAAGGATGGCAGATTTCCTTTCCTAAAGGGCATTAGTGAACCAGGTACTGATATAGGCCTAGAGGATGACCATCTGCATTCTCATTTGAGGCACATTTTGTGGCCCAGTTGGAGCTGAAGAAAGGGAATGAAATGCACTAAATATTTTAATATTGATATGTCGGCGTGGTAAACCAAATGTCATGGCATACCAAGCAACAACTGGCTCCGTGAACTAAATTGTTCATGAGTTAAAGTATTTCTGAGTAAGTGGGAACAGGATTGTTAACATGGTGAATAATTTTAGTGGTTAGTTTGGAAAAGATCTTTCAATGCCCTGTTAGAGTGAAAATAAACAATGACTTGGCTCAGAACCATTTAGCTGAGTGAAAAAGATGATGATTTATGCAACATTCAGATTGGAACACTTACACTTAGTGAGTGTAGTTGAATTTTGTTGGTAACTTCTCTTTAAATAATAATTTCAATTAAAGTTTAACAGGGTCATGTAATGGCCCAGGAGTACACATTGACACTGTCGGTCAGTCAGTGAGCTCCACCTCACTTCTCATAGAGTTATACAGCACAGAAACAGGCCCATCGGCCCATCGTGTTCATGCTGGCCATCAAGCACCTATCTATTCTAATCCCATTTTCCTTCAATTATCCTGTAGCCCTGTCTGCTATGATGGTTCATCTAAATACTTCTTAAATACTGTAAGGGTTCCTGCCTCTATGACCCCCTCAGGCAGTGTGTTTCAGATTCCAACCATCCTCTGGGATTCTTTTCTCATTTTTTTTCCTCAAGTTCCCTTTAAATCTCCTGCCCCTTACCTTAAATCTATGCACCCTGGTTATTGATACCTCTGCAAAGGGGAAAGGTTTATTCCTATATATGTCCCTCATAATTTTGTATACCTCTAACAGGTGCCCCCCTCAGCCTCCTCTGCCCTAAGGAAAACAACCCCAACCTATGCAGTGTCTATTCATAGCTGAAACGCTCCAGCCCAGGCAACATCCTGGTGAATCTCCGCTGCACCCTTTCCAGTGTAATCACATCCACCCTATAGTGTGGCGACCAGAACTGCGCACAGTACTCCAGCTGTGGTCTAACTCGCATTTTATGCAGCTCCAACATACCTATCTGCTCTTATATTCTATGCCTCGGCTAATAAAGGCAACTATCCCATATGCCTTCTTAACCACCTTATCTACCTGTGTTGCTGCCTTTAGGGATCTATGGAAATGTACCTCAAGGTCCCTCTGATCCTCTGATCCTCTGTACTTCCTAGGATCTGACCAATCATTGTGTATTCCCTTGTCATGTTAGTCCTCCCAAAATGCATCACCTCACACTTCTCAGGATTAAATTCCATTTGCCACTGCTCTGCCCATCTTACCAGCCCATCTATATTGTCCTGCAATCTAAAGCATTCCTCCTCACTATTTACGACACAACCAATTTTTGTGTCATCTGCGAACTTACTGATCATACCTTCTATATTCACATCTAAATCATTAATTAACACTACAAACAGCAAAGATTCCATTACCAATCCCTGCGTTACACCACTCATCACAGGCTTCCAATCACAAAAACAACCTTTGAGCATTACCCTCTATCTCCTGCCAATAAGCCAATTTTGGATCCAATTTGTCAAATTGCCCTGGATCCCATGGGCTCTTAACTTCTTTACCATTCTCCCATGTGGGACCTTGTCAAAAGCCTTACTGAAGTCTATGTAGACTACATCAACTGCGCTGCCCTCATCTACACAAATAGTCACCTCCTTGAAAAATTCAATCAAATTTGTTAGACATGATCTCCCTCTGACAAAGCCATGTTGACTATCCCTGATTAATCCCTGCCTCTCCAAGTAGAGATTATTCCTGTCCCTCAGAATTTTTTCCAATAGTTTCCCTACCACTGATGTTAGACTCACTGGCCTGTAATTACCTAGTACCCTTCTTGAATAATGGTGCCACATTCGCTGTCCTCCAGTCTTCTGGCACCTCTCTTGTGGCCAGAGAGGATTTAAAAATTAGTGTCAGAGCCCCTGAAATCCCTTGCCTCACATAGCAGCCTGGGATACATCTCAGCTGGGCTTGGGGATTTATCCACTTTTAAGCCCGCTAAAACCGTTAATACCTTCTCCCTTTCAATGCTAATTTGTTCAAGTATATCACAGTCCCCCTCCCTATTTCTGCACCTACATCTTCCTTCTCCATAGTGAATACAGATAAAAAGTAATCGTTCAAAACCTCACCTACGTCATTTGGCTCCACGTACAGGTTGCCAAGTTGGTCCCTAATGGGCCCTACTCTTTCCCTGGTTATCCTCTTGCCTTTAATATATTTATAAAATTCCTTGGGAATTTCCTTTATCTTGTCCACCAGTGATTTTTCATCTCCTGTCTTTGCCCTTCTAATTACTTTTTTAAGTACCCCCCCCTAAACTTTCTATACTCCTCTAGGGCTTCCGTTGTTTTCAGCCCTTTGTTTCTGCCATAAGCCTCCTTTTTTCTCCTTGTCCAATTCCCTATATCCCTTGACATCCAGGGTTCCCTGGACTTGTTGGTCCTACACTTCACCCCCTTATGGCAACATATTGGCCCTGAGCTCTCACTATTTCCTTTTTGAATGACATTTTCAATCTTGAAATTCCCTTAAGCAAGAACAATAAAGGAAGCTAGAAAACACTCCCTTTATAACACCTGCAATGTTCTGTCCTCTTTTCCAGAAGAGAGTAGCCATATGCATTTTGCAGTATGGAAAGAGGCCATTCAGCCCAGCCTGCCTTTACTGGTGCTATTTCTACATATGAGCAACAGTTTGAATCCTATCTGTCTGCTATGCTTCTATGTCCTGTTATCTCCCTTTCCTTCACTCATCTACCTAATCTATTCTTAAAGGTTGACATTGGTCTCCTGTTCAATAAATAACTCTGGTATTGTTAGGATAGAGACAGGTTAAGTAAATTATATTTTTATGTTTGAGTGTTAGGAATGAGTTTTAGCTTTAAAGTGTAAGTTTGGTTTGTATTTCTGTATTTGTGTGTTAAGAAAAGGTCAAGTTGAGTTCTAGTTTCACTTTAAAAGGTGAAAACTGGGTTAGTTCCATTTTTGAGAGAGATAGCAGGTCTAAAGCTGTTTGTATATCTACATTTCTAATGAGTTTCATAACTCATTAGAGCAACAGTGGCCCAGAGAGGGAGACTCACCCACACACGGGAAAAAACAGCAGTGTGAGTGTAGCTGGAAGAAGGTGCCAGGACAGACAAGACATGAAAAGAGACAGGTGGCAGATCCTAAACTAAAGAAGAAAGTCCCCAAAATCCAGGAACAGGAGAAAGTCCCAAGAAGACCTTCTAGCCAAAGGAAGAACAGGAACCTGGAAAAGGTTCTTTTACGTGAAGTTAAGAGTGAGGAGCAGAGGAAAACACTAAGCTTCAAGCTTAAAGGAAGAAAGCTGCAGGAAGCAGATTTAAAGTGAGAATGGCTTGTGAGAAGTCAGAAGATCCAAAGAGACAGCTAAAGATCTGCAACTCTTTACTGTGCGTATGTGAAGCAGTGCAGTACTGGTGGCGTGGCTGAGTATCTGAGAGACAGTGCGTGGAAGGAAGTTTGAATGCAGAAGGTGATCCAGGGGAGGGGAACATCAGAAGGAGAGTTTGCAACCCTGAAGGTGGACCCTTGTGAGCAACTGGGGCCCCAGAGAGGAAGATGTTGGACTCTTGCTTGGCAATAGCACAGTTTTTTCTACTCTTGTGTTTGTTTTAACTTCTCCCCAAGAGTCATGAAACTCATTAGAAATGTAGATATAAAAACAGCTTTAGACCTGCTGTCCCTCTCAAAGATGAAACTAACCCTAGTTTCACCTTTTAAAGTGAAACTAAAACTCAACTTGACCTTTTCTTAACACACAAATACAGAAATGCAAACCAAACTTAAACTCTAAAGCTAAAACTTATTCTTAACACTCAAACATACAAATCTAATTTACTTAAACTGTCTCTATCCTAACACTACCAGAGTTATTTATTGAACGGGAGACCAATGCCAACCTTTAAGAGTAGATTAGGTAGATGGATGAAGGAAAGGGAGATAACGGGAACCTTGCAGAAGGGGTCTGAGAGAAAGCATCGGTTTGGGAAACAATTCTAAAGCGAGTTCTTGGGGAGTGGAGATGGGAAACTCTCGTGTGAAAGACAGAGTTCACAGTTGGCTAACAGTGTGGCAAGCATCTGGGGGGAGTTGAGGAGAGATCCTTGGCATCTGTTTGGGTGGCATCTGTCAATTGGTTTCAGAGTGTGGTGTGTCTGACCACAGGTCACCTCTTGGTCTGCAAGGACTATGTACTTATTGTGAACATTAGGGTATAAGATAGCTTTTGTACCTTGTGTTATCCTGACAAATCTGTATAAAGGTATAGTTGTGGGTGAAGGAGTATTGTAATATTATTCATCTGTTCTTGTTAAATAAATGTTTCATTCTTTTGTTAAAAGTTCATCAGCTGACTCTGCTGACTCTGTTCAGCAGTCACTCTCCACACATCCAAACAAGAAGTAAAAGTTAGGATCTATCAAGCCAGGGTTCCACCCTGGGATCTGACTTGCTCAGTAATAACATCAGCTGGGATCGTAACAGGTAGTATATTCAGCAACATTTCAAATGGCTATGCAAAATGGTTTCTTATGTTCTCTGCCTGAAATCTCTTACCTTTAACCTTGTATCAATGATCCTTACTTCAAGACTCCGTAAACATAGCAGATGGTTAGTTCCTATTTACTCTGTCCTATCACTTAATAATTTTAAAATCCCTCAATGAAATAATTCTATAATTTCCTTTGTTTGAGTGAAAAAAACTCCATAATTTTAGTCAGTCTTTGTATGTGTACTCCCTTATACCATACAGTATTCTAAAGGGTGACTTAATCATGCCCTAATGGCAGAAACCAAGATCTCCCATTGATCTCACAGGTTGGGATGCAAACCTATGAACAACTAACAATGACACCTGCAGAAAATCAGTGGACTCTTCCTTTAAATTCGGAGATCAAGCTTTCATGATGACACTGGGGCCTCACTTATTTTAACCAGAGTACTGCACAGCGAAGCCATGACAGCCTTCCAAAGGCCAGAAATCAGACCAAAGAGGCTCAAAAAGGTAAGATACTTTTCTTTGAAGGCCAGATTGACTGTACGTAATGGCCTGTATTTTCACCAATGGGTCAGGTGTGCAGAGACAGCGTATTCCCATCTCCGCAAACCTGGCCTTTAAAAATGGCTGCCTGAACTTCAGAATTTCGGTCTGGGGGGTGCGGAGGGAAGTGGGTCACAGGCCACAATAGGATTCAGGGCAGGCATAGTGAAGCAGTAGTGAGAGGTCACAGATGGGCCCAGCATGGATTGGGTGACTGAAGGGAATATAAAAAGAAACGGCTCTTCCAAAGGCTCATTTGAGAGGTTGGTTGACAACGGTGAAGTCTCTATGCCTCTGAGGTGATGTCATTGCCTTGTCAGGTGTGTGTCAAATCTGTAAATGTTGTCCAACTGTTAGTTGACCCTGGAACAGATGGCCCACCACGGGCTGTCCTTATGGGAGAATTGTCATTGTTGCTGCCTATTCAGTGTACTCTACTGAACTACTGAAAGCATGGAGCGGATTCTCAGGACTCAGTTATGGAGGTGGCACCATCTTGCCACCACTACCTGGTACAGATATTATACAGTCATGTAGTTAGCTCAGTGGGTGGATGAATGAGGAACAGTGCCATGCTCATTATTCCATCCACTTGCCCTCTTGCCACCCATCTATTAGCATGCACCTACACGGTTGACCCTTGACCAGGTCTCTCACAGCTGGGAACTGTCACAGCATAACGGTGTGACTAAGAAGGGGGGAATCCAGTGGGGCTGTCACGTGGAAAACAGCATGCCACCTTGGAGTGACAGCCACACATACATTGCACCAAGCCTTTGCACAGAGCCAGTTTCTTCACCAAACCTTACTAATAACCATTGATGATATGGTGAAAATGGTTAGTGCATGTAAACACACAAAAGTGAATGAGAGCATTGTAATCTGAATAGCTCATGACCCTTTTCGCCTTACATTTTCATTCATAGAGTGTCAGACAGAGGAGATGCAGGGGAAGGAATGGGTTCAGCTGCCCCACGCTTTTCTGACCAGGGCTTTTAAGTTTTAGTGGAAGAAGTCCAGAAGAGGAGACCAGTTCTCTACTCTGCTGACTGCCATAATGCCCGTGCAGCAACCAAGTAGGCCTGGATTCTAATAGCAGCTGTGGTGAGCACAGCAGCAGACCATTGTCGCTCATGGACTCAGTGCCGGAAAGTGTTTAATAACCTGCTGTGTTCCGGCAAGGAGAGTACATTGGCTCATCCAGACAGAGCTCCAAGGGAATAGTCATAGCTGCATGCTGCAGCTAAGGTGTGAGACCTGGCACATACCTCAGCATTGAGTGTTGCACGTGTAAGCAGCTCATAGAAATGCGCACAGAACACAAGTGAATGAGCGCTGTGATCCAGAGGCACAATGGAGAGCGATATCCCTCGATGAACTATATATCAATTCATGTTGTTGTTGCAGACCAAAAGGGCAAAGAATCTCAGGGAAATGGCCCGGACTGGGAGGTGGATCAGCCTGGCTGAGATGCACCTGCCCCACCACAGAACTTGTGGCCATGGAGAATGCCAGGTTGCCTGAAGAGCTGCCTGTTGGTGATGGTGAATCACCCTGAGCAGGTGATAAAGGCAGTGTTGAAGTCACCTTGGTTCATGATGGTAATGGCGTAGTTCAACGGGCAGGATGAGGTTTCCAACAGCAAATAAAAATAAAAGTTTTAAAATGTAATTAATAACATGTCCCTGCTCATGTGACAGAGTCATATTAGGGGACATGTTTTATAACGTTTGGAAACCTTTATTTTTTATTTTGAAAAATGTTCACCTCCCTGAGGCACAGAGGTTTTCAAGCATACACTTACACGCACAAAGTCGTGCTTGCCCTCCTCCTCCCACCACCGCCCCCCCCCCACCCACCCCCCACCACCACCCCCACCCCACACAGGCAGTGCTGAGCGCTGCCGCTCACGTTTCACGCTGGGCCTTAATAGGCTCACCAGCGCAAAATCGTAGTCCGGCCCCGATTGCGGGTAGAGGTCGGCTTCCCGACCACCCCAACCCGACCTGCCGAGCCCACCCGACAAGGGAAAAATCCTCTCCCTAATGATCCCTGGAAAGATCCTGAGGGACAGAAGTTGAGGGCAATAGTTGACGTCATGGCCATTGGCAGGGCGTGGGGGTTAGTGGATCGTGGCTCGTGTTGCTGCTCCACCACGCGACATATGTCTGTCACTACCTCATGGGTTAGCCTCAGTCGCCTTCAGCACTGGTTCTCCGTCAGGTTGAGGTATGGTGTCCTCGGCCTGTCCATCCTTCCCACAGGGTAGTACCAGGTTGTCCTGCCTCTCCTCCTCCTCCTCTTTGCTGGTGAATGGACAGCAGCCTCTTCCTCTTGACCTTCTGCCCTCCCTCTGGCCTGTGGCTGCTCACGGTGATTGGCTGCTATGGCCTCAATGTGTGAGGGTGCCATGCCCATCTTGTACATTCCTTTGCACAAAGGGCAATGCCCCCTTCTCCACCACAAATTTCTTCCTGGGGCCAGGTTGCACGAGTCAGTAGGGGCAAAATTAATTGCCCTGCGAGACCAGGAGCCCCATCCTCCTATTCCCATGGGTCAGTGGAAGACAATTGGAATTTGTTTTGTGCTACTTCTTGGCTGTGAATAACATTTTAATGCAAATTCCACGGGCTTTCCAAACAAATACATCAAGTTCAGACCTACCCTTACTAGGTCTACTTTGCACACTCTTAGTTTACCAAAATCTGGCTAGAGTAGAGGCAGCTGATCATTCAAAAGGCCAGCTGCCTCCATGAAACCTGCAAGCGTGAAACACATTCCAGCACCATTCCTGCCCCTGCGAAAATGGGAAGTGCTGTGTTCAGTGGCAATATTTGTGATGTTTGGGCAGTTCTGCTATTTTCACCTCGATGGAGAGGTTCTCCATCATGGTGAAAATCTGGGCCAATATGTGTGGTCTTAATTAACTACATGCAGAAAGGAATACAAAGGATTAGAACTCATGCTACAGTTGTATAAAACACTGGTTAGATTACATCTGGAGTACTGCATTCATTTCTGGGCACTGTACCTCAGGAAAGATCTATTGGCTTGGAAAGGGTGAAGTGCAGGTTGACCAGAATTTTACCGGGGCTAAAAGGGTTAAATCATGAGGAAAGGTTGCGTAAATTTGGCTTGTATTCCCTTGGGTGTATAAGATTAAGGGATAATCTAATTGAGTTGTTTAAGATGATTAAAGGATTTGATACAGTAGATAAAGAGAAACTATTTCCTCTAGTAGGGGAGTCTAGGACAAGGGTTCATAACCTTAAAATTAGGTCCAGGCCAATCAGGGTTGATGTCAGGAAGTGCTTCTTCACACAAGCGGTAGTATACATCTGGAACTTTCTCCCCCTCAAAAAGCTGTTGAAGCTGGAGGTCAATTGAAAATGTCAGAACTGTGATTGATTGATATTTTGCAGGACAAAGCTATTAAGGGATATGGTACCACAGAGGTAAATAAAGTTAAGATAGAGATCAGTCAGGATCTAAGTGAATGGAAGAACAGACTCAAGGGACAGAAAGGTCTGGTCCTGTTCCTATCTCATCATTGAAAGAGTAACAGAGAAAAGAGAAGGAAAACATGAAAAGTTTCCACTAGCAGGAGGGTTGGTGACCATAGGATCCAGATTTAAATTAATTGACCAAAAGGCCAGAGGGGAGATAACAATGTTTTTTTTTTACTTAGAGTTATTATGGTTTGGTATGCATTGCCTGAAAGGGTAATGGAAGCTGATTCAATCGTAATTTTCACAGGAACATAGGAACAGGAGTAAGCCATTCAACCCCATGAGTCTGTTCCGCCCTAAGAGCCGGTACAGACATCACGGGCCAAATGTCCTCCTACTATGCTGCAGCCATTCTGTGCTTTTACCAGTTTGTAACTTAACTCCATCCTGTGCCTTTGTTTTGTCTGTTTTGTCCTTTCTGTCCTCTGTCCTTTCGTCTAGCAAAACAGATTCAAAATTGTTAATGAGCTAGCATTTACTGCTTTGTGTGGGGGAAGAGTTCCACATTCCACCGCCCTTTAAGTGTTTCCTCATTTCTCTCTTGACTGGCCTGGCTCTGATTTTAAGGTTATGTCCCCTTGTCCTAGATTCCCCCAACAGTGGAAAAATGCTTTTTTTTTCTCTCTCTACTTTATCAATTCTTTTTAAAGTTCTAAAAACCGCAATCAAATCATCCCTTAAGCTTTATATTCTGGGAAATAAAAGCGTTTGGAGGCCTGGTAACACTCCTTCCAAGGCCAATATATCCTTCTTAACATGCAAAGCTCAGCAAGGCTAGCAGCCCATTAGCCTTTTTGATATATTTTATTCGAGTAAATACATCTCTCTGGACCTCCATTGCTCCTAGCTTTTCACTATTTAAATCATGCTCTCACCTATCCTTTCTTGGCCCATAGATGACCTCACACTTACCTGCAATGAATTCTTTCTGCAACAATTTTACCTGCTCACTTAACCTATCAACGTCTCTTTGCAATTTTATGCTCCCATCTATGTTACTTGCTATACTTTTATCGACCAGCTGGATATGGCTCTCTATTGCATTATCTAACTCCTTAATAAATATAGTGAATAGTTGAGGCCCCAGCATAAATCCTTGCGGGACACCAAAAATCACTTCCTTCCAATTTAAGTCTGTACGCACTATCTATGTTCTCCTTTTACTGTCCGAATATTCTCTTAAACAGGTCAATAATTTGCCTTCAATTTCAGGAGCTCCAATTGGAACTAATATTCTCTTAAGTGGAACCTTACTGAATTCCTTTTGGAAGTCCATATAGACCATATCCATAGGTATTTCCTTGATGACTACATTAGCTACTTCCTTAAAATGCCAGTGAGGTTCTTTAGACATGACTTACCTTTAACAAATCCCCATTCCCTTTCTATCAGCAGCTCAAATTTCTCTGAGTGCTCAGTCACTCAGCTCTTAATTATAGATTCCAATAACTTTTCCACGACAGATGTTAGACTAACAGGTCTATCATTTCCTGGTTCTCTCTCTCTTGCTTTTCCTGAATAATGAAGTTTCATTTGCAATGTTTCAATCTAAGAAGATAATACCTGAATCAGGAGAGTTTTGGAAGATTATGTCTAAAGCATCTCAAATGTCCTCACCTACTTCCTTTAAAACCTTAAGGAGAAACCATCAGCTCCTGGGGATTTGTCAGACTTTAATGTATTTTTTTTTCTGGTATTGTTTTCTTACTTATGTTAAGTTTAATGAGCTCCAGTCCTTGGTTCATTATTACTTTTCCTGAAATTCCAGGTTTATTATCCTCTTCCTCTAGCAGAAAGACTGACACTAAGTAATTAGACAATGAGCTTGCCAATTCCTTATTTTAATTTGCAATATTATCCCATCTGTTTTAAAGGGGCCACGTTACCCTTGACTGACCTTTTATTTCTAATATAGTTGTTAAAACTTTGTGGTAATCTTGCTATACCTCACAAATTTCTTTTTGCATTCCTTTTTTGCAACTCTTACCATCTTTTTATTCTTCCCTTTCTGTCCTATTTGGCTCTCCCACTCCCCTGGATCGTTAGCAGCTTTATACGCTATTTCCTTTAGTTTTAGGCGGTCTCTTACCTCTTTTGTTGACCATGACAGTTTTATTTGGTAAGTAGGGCTTTTCCCCCATAGGGGTATATATTGGCCCTGTAATTTTACATTGTCTTTTGAATACCTCCCACTATTCACCCATAGTTTTAGCTAATAATCATTTTTATAGTTTGCTGTCATCAGTCTCTGGATCATTCTGTTAAAGTTAGCCCTACATAAATCAAGAATCTTCAAAAAATGTGTTACCTTGCTCCTTTTCAAACATAACATTAAATTCAATCATGTTATGATCACTGAAACAAAAACAGAATTACCTGGAAAAACTCAGCATCGGCTTGAAGGGTCAGGAGGACTCGAAACGTCAACTCTTTTCTTTTCCACCGATGCTGCCAGACCTGCTGAGTTTTTCCAGGTAATTCTGTTTTTGTTTTGGATTTCTAGCATCCGCAGTTTTTTTGTTTTTATGTTATGATCACCATTGGATAACTGTTCCCTTACCATGAGAATATTAACTAAGTCTGTCTTTTTACTCTTTACTTTTCATGAGTGACCACCACACATTTCTTGTGGGGACAAAGTCCTGTCTTCACATTAAAGATACCGTTCGTTGTATTGTGTGGCACTACATGTCATACAAAATAATTTCGAACAGATCTAACAACTCGAGACTGGGCATTCATGAGGTGCCATGGGCCATCAGCAACACCAACCAGAGAGCAGGCTATACTAGATCTGGCACTGTACAATGAGATAGGATTACATAATTAACTCATAGTGAAGGTACCCCTAGGTAGCAGCGATCATAATATGATTAAATTTTACATTCAGTTTAAGGGAGAGAAGAGTGGGTCTAAGACTAGTATTTTAAACTTAAATAAGAATGATTATGAGAGCATGAAAGTAGAGCGAGCTAAATTGCACTGGAAAATTAAGTTAAGGGAAAGGTCAATAGGGATGCAGTGACCGACATTTAAGTGGATCTATCAGGATACACAGAATAGATACATTCCAATGAAAAAGAAGAATTTCAATGGGAGGGCCCACCAAAAATGGTTAACTAAAAAAGTTAAAGTTAGTATCAAGCTTAAAGAAAAGGCATATAAGTGCTCAAAGATGGGTGGCAGGTCAGAATATCGGACAGAATATAAATAAGAACAAAGAATTACTAAAATATTAATAAGGAGGGAAAATGAGAGTACATGAGATAGCTAGCTATAAATATAAAGACAGATGGTAAGAATTTCTATAGCTATTTAAAAGAGAAGAGTTAGCAAAGTGAGTGTTGATCCTATAGAAAGTGTGTCTCTGGAATTAATAATGGAAACATAAGGAGATGGCAGATGAATTGAACTGGTGTTTTGCAGCGGTCTTCATTATAGGAGGTACAAGTAAAATTACAGAAAAATCTGTAAATCAGGAAATGTAAAGGAGGGAGGAGCTCAAGAAAATTGTAATCACCAGGGAAATGGTACTGAGCAAATTGCCGGAGCTGCAGGCTGACAAGTCTCTGGGTCCTGATGGAATTCTAGGGTCTTAAGAGAAGTTTCTAATGAGGTAATTGATGCATTGGTTTTAATGTTCCAAAATCCATAGATTCAGGGAATGTTCCATCAGACTGGACAATAGCGAATGTAACTACTTTATTCAAAAAGGGAGGGAGACAGAAAGCAGGAAACTACAGGCCAGTTAGTTTAACATCTGACAAAGGGAAATGCTAGATGCTACTATTAAAAATGTTATAGCAGGGCCTTAGAAAAAATCAAGATAATCAGGCAGACTCAACATAGTTTTGTGAAGGGAAAATCATGTTTACCCAATGTATTTGAGTTCTTTGAAGAAGTAACATGTCCTGTGGATAAAGGGGAGCTGGCAGATGTACTGTACTTAGATTTCCAGAGGCCATTTGATAAGGTGCCACATCAAAGGCTCATGCGGAAAATAAATGCTCATGGTGTAGGGGGTAGCATATTGGCATGGATAGGAGATTAGCTAACTAACAGGAAGTTGACATAATGGGTCATTGTACCACAGGGATTGGTACTGGGGCCTCAACTTTTTACAATTTATTTAAATGACTTGAATGAAGGGATCAAAGATATGGTTGCTAATGTTGCTGATGACACAAAGATAGGAAGGAAAGTAAGTTGTGAAGAGGACATAAGGAGGCTACAAAAGGATATAGGTAGGTTCAGTGAGCGGGCAAAGATCCGGAAAATGGAGTATCACGTGGGAAAATGTGAAATTGTCCATTTTGGCAGGAAGAATAAGAAAGAAATATATTTTTAAGTGGTGAGAGATTGCAAAGCTATGAGATATGAAGGGTCGGGTGTCCTAGTGCACGAATTGTAAAAGTTTAGCATGCAGGTACAGCAGGTAATTAGGAAAGCTACCATTTATTGCGAGGGGAATGGAATACAAAAGTAGGGAGACTATGCTTCAATTATACAGGGCATCGGTGAGACCACAACAAAAATAAAAATAAAAATACCTGGAAAAACTCAGCAGGTCTGGCAGCATCTGCAGAGAGGAACACAGTTAACGTTTCGAGTCCGTATAGCTCTTCAACAGAACTGTCATACAGACTCAAAACGTTAACTGTGTTCCTCTCTGCAAATGCTGCCAGACCTGCTGAGTTTTCCCAGGTATTTTTGTTTTTATTTTTGTTTTGGATTTCCAGCATCCGCAGTTTTTTGCTTTTATATTGGTGAGACCATGTCTGGAGGACTGTGTACAGTATTCGTCTCCTTATTTAAGGAAGGATGTAAATGTGTTGGAAGCAGTTCAGAGATGGTTTACTAGTCCTATAAGATCCTGAGGGGTCTTGACAGGGTGGATGTGGAAAGGATGTTTCTCTTGTGGGAGAATCTAGAACTAGGGGTCACTGTTTAAAAATAAGGGGTTGCTTATTTAAGACAGAGATGAGAAGAAATTTTTTCCCTGAGGGTCGTGAGCCTTTGGAATATTTTTAAGGCAGAGGTAGATAGATTCTTGGTAAGAAATGGGGTGAAAAGTTATCAGGAGTGTGTGGGAGTGTGGAGTTGAGGTTACAATCAGATCAGCTATGATCATATTGAATGGCGAAGCAGGCTCGAGGGTCAAAGTGGTCTACCCCTGCACCTAAGTCATATATTTGTATGTGAAAGATTCCATGAAATGAAAACTGCAGGTGGAATGACCATGGACATCCTGTTTTCCTCCCCACCACCTCTTTCCTCACCCCAACCCTCACTTTATGCAGTTGTGCTTTCAGGTTGTTTGAATTCCTGCTACTGTGGCCTCAGGAAGAAGAGCAAGAGCAAGACCCGGTTCTTGAGGAAGACACACGGGCACCAATTGACATTAAATACACAGCTGCCATCCTAGGTACTAACACTGCATGTAGCTTAGAGTCCTGATCCGCCAGTTATGTATCACCTGGGTGGGCTGCAGCCAGAACAGGGGAGTAGGTCAGCTTGGACGCAACTTCCAACAGGGAATTCATTGGGGAAAACACTGATGGACGCTGACATGTTTGGTGCCTTGACAGGCCTGCCAGACAGCTGTGACACGTAGCATTGTGCAGAGCTTGGAGCCTGCCCTTTCGACCTTGGAGATGGTGAGCACTCCCAGTGCAGCACTGCCTGAACAGCCCATGATGGATCATCTGGTGGCTGCTGTCTTACTCCAACTGCAGCACAAGCGGAAACCTCCCAATATCCCAGCGGTGCAATGGAAGCTCAATTGGAGGTCATGAGGTACCTGGCTGCTGGTGTGCAAGAGCAGAGTACTGCCATCCAGGTACAGGCATCTGCCATCGTGGGTACGGATTTCAGGGCCCAAGATGACATTTAGCCTCTCACAGCAGTCCGGCAATCTGTGCTCCAGCAGGTTACTGGTATCACTGAGATGTCACCCCAGGGAGAGGCAATGGCTCCGATGAGCATGAACCTGCAGTTGTCTGTCAGGATACTGCATTCATGTTCCCACCACTAACACTCTGCCAATGCCCCTTGTTGTTGTCTGTCAACCAGACAGCCCAGACTACTGCCATCCATTCTGAGGTGGTGATATCGAAAGCCAGGCCTTCAGGATTCAGAGTTTGTCAATGGTATCCTGCAAGGCCGTCTACCGTCTCCCCCAGTGAAAGTCAGCAGCTTCCCGTGAGCTATGCTATAGCCACTAGATTAGCACTGTGTAGGAGCACTATGCCAGGCAAGGGATCCTGCAGGACAGGCACAAGGGTGATCATTTCTTTTTTCTCTTTTATGTTATTGATGTGTGTATGGATAAAGCTGTGGAGTGAATGCTTTTCATGTTCACCTTTATTGAATGATGCTGGCCAATGGGACTTTGTGATGTGGGGCCTGAAATGGATGCATTGTTAGGGAAGTGGGTCAATGTTGGACATGGGGAATTTCACTTTAGTTAAAGCGAAGTGTCTCAATCCGGTCCCTCTCACCCTGGCCATTTGTATGTGGTGGGCGTGGTCTTCTGTCATCTTCCTCTTCCTGCTTCTTTTCTATTTTCTCCTTTTCCTCCCGAGTCCATCAGGAGCAAATAGTAGCTAGGCTGTCATAATTGCAAGTTTATGGAAGCGCCAATCTGAGACAGGCTAATTGTCCTCATATCTCCACCCAGCAATCTGGATACATGGCATGCACTGCCATTTCTAATTTTTATTTCGTTTTTGTTACTAGTAACTCAATTCTAGATAGAATAGAATTACTTGAGATCTGGATTATATTTAGTACATGGATATAGTTCACTTTTAGGTGAAATTGTAAACAATTAGTCTAGCTTTTTGTTTATTAACTTATTTATTTTAGTATCTGTCTTTACCTAGTTCTTAGTTATGTAATATCAGATTTTGATTTAATGCAATTTGGGTCACTTTAATGTTGATATATTCTATTTAGTTAACGTTAATACAATCCCCTTGAATCTAATTAATTACTCTGATTATTTATATATTTACATTTGGCCCTTAGTTTAATTCACTTAGCACCTCTTGCCCCCTCTGCACTGAATTCCCACTCCCACCAAATTCCTGCCACCACTCTATTTAGCAGATTCTCCAAACTCTGTGTGCCCAGTTCTGTCAGTTAACAGATATTTATACATGCTCTAGAAACACACTAGTTACAACTAGTCGGTTCACAACCAGTTACAACAGTTAACACCTAGTTGGATACCCACTTACAGCTGATTTAAAATGGATGTGAATATATTCTTAAAAAGGGAAAATAAAAGGTTGCAGGTTATGAGGAAAGAGCAGAGGAATGGAACTAATTGGGTTGGCCTTTCAAAGAGCCAGCACAAGGATGATGGGCCAAATGGCCACATTCTGTGCTGTGTGATTCTATAAGTTAAAGCTTTGAACTTGTATCTGCCTTTGAAATCAGCAATCAAAATACAGGCACGCTAAAACCTCAAACTATTTTTCCAGCTCTATAATTCTCAAACACAGGTTGCTGCACAAATTGGAACTGACCAGCTTTCAAAACATGATTTAGGCCGAAGGTCTTTGATGGTTTCTGACAGAGTTGGCTGCTCCCACTCTGAGCTGTGAACCACTGTTGGTCGTTCTCCTCATGGGCTCAGAAATGACCTCACAACACGGAGCCAGTTCAGATTCTCGTTTTGTTTCTCAGCCAAACCTCATACTTCTTAGAGAGGAAAAATCAACTTGCAGGCAAAGAAAAAAGAAACATGGATTAAAAATGATTAGCCTCTTGGCAAAACTTTGCATACTGCTTTCCCTGCCTGTTGGAGGTAGCCTTGTTGCTTGGAGCTAGTCCCTGAGATCTAGGAGTTAATGGCTCCCCTCATTACCCATTGAGTAAAGGCACCAACTGAAATAACACAGAGCAACTGAGATGAAAGGCTGTGTTTTTTGTGCCACAACACTAGGGGGAGCACTTCCTGCACACAATCAGTGGAGTCTCGTTATCAGCTGGCAGCATTGAAGAAGTTGGCTTGACACAGACTAACACATTTCAAGTTACCCATTTTTAGGTCTATGCAAGTGCAAGTTCTTGTAGTTAGTCCATCTTTCATTTAGCAAATGTTCTCTCTGCAAAGCAGGCTTCTGGAGATTCAGGCCTGGACTTTTGCCACAACAGAGAGCCTCTTCATCGAAAATCCCAGAAATGGCTGAAATTTCTAAGTTCCGTCCCCGAATGCAGCATTCATGTGGGCAGGACTGAAATTGGGGTTCGTGCATGCTTGAATCACAGTGGCAGCTAGCCATTTAAATCACCAGCTGTCTCCACTGGCTTCTGATTTTTGCATCCCAGTTGCTTGAATCCCAGAATGTGCAGATTAGACCAGATAAGTAGAGGTCTGAACTTGGTGGATTCTTCAGATAGCCAGGAGAAGTGAGGCACCCCTGTGGATAGGGTCCTGTGACACCTATGGGAGAAGTGAGGCACCCTTTGGGAGAGGTAGGGCACCCTTTGTGATTGTTACAATTAAACGTGATTATGCACTTTTTAAACACACAAAATCACTGGAACTGTCAAAATGTCAAAGAACTGTCAAAGCTGTCATGGAAGTGTCAAGGCTGTGAAAGCTGTCAAGGAAGTATCCAAGGATACTGAGTGATTTGGCCTGGAGAGGATAAAGTTGGTGGGTGGGGGTTATGTGTTGCTGATGAGTTGCGCTAAGTTGCTATGGAGGTATGAGGGACCATGGAGGAGTGGGTAGAGGGAAATGGGTTGGCATGGGGGCATGGCGGACTGGGATATGCGTTAGCATAGGTTGGCATAGATGGGGCATAGGGAGTCTGCGAAAGTGAAGGAGATGAGGGGTAAGGGCTGGAAGGATGTTTTTTGTTTTATTATTTTATTATTTGCTTTATTTAAACACATTGCCGGAGCTTGTGTCCAGCCTGCCCCTGCATCTGGCAGCCTCCACACTCATTCCGGGGTTGCCTGCCCCAAATCCTATTTCAGACCACTGCACCACCCTCCACCCCCCACCCTCCCCCAAGCCCACCCCAGCACCCACCAACCAAAAAATACAATGAGCCAAGCCGGGAAATCATCTGACTTGGCGAACCCAACCCAGTGTTAGAAACGTGGCCCTCAGTGAATAATGAAGATATCTAATCAGGAAATTTCAGTGAATGAGATTCTCAACTTCCAACATAGAGAATTGATTACAGTGAGGGACACCTTTTGGTGAAAATCAATAAAAACATTTTGACTAAAATATTTAAGAAAGAGTTAATTACTCAACATGGAACGTGAATTGATGACTCTCAGTTTAAGAGTTTCATTATTGGCCAGTAGAACTATCTTGGCTGTGTGGAAACTTCCTGCCCAAAGCCTTAACGCACTGGATCTAGCCTAAGGAGGCAGCACCCACATTCCACAAGTCTCATTGAGATTGCAATCCCATCACAGATTTGGATCTTGGATGAATAGTTGCCGGAAAATTATGTTTTTCTATGTGCTACTGTGCTACACTGAAATGCTACAGTGGAACTCCCATTATCATGTTATTTGGAGATATTATGGCAACATACACACATGTAAGCAGTGAATTTTAACACTGGAATTCCCGTGCGAAATGATTACTTTACAGGTTCCAATCTAGAGTGAGACAGCAAGGCCTTTGATAGATCCAAACTCCTATCGCTTCCAGGAGGGCAGGAGCAGTTGCACATGCACTGGGGATGAGGTAAGCATTGTGGGTCGTGTCCGCTTGCGCAGTGATACTGATGCCTTTCTGGTTGGTGGCAGGAGTTACAATGTAGATGAAAAGGTTCTAGGTTCAACTTCCCGTTTATGATAAGAAAGTACTTGTATTTATATAACATCTTTTATGACCTCAGATGATCTCAAAGTGACATACAACCAATTAAACACTTCTGAAGCAAAGTCACTACTATAGTGTGGGGAACATGGCAATCAATTGCACATAGCAATCTCCCACAAATATGTAATAATGACCAAATAATTTGTTTTTGTCATGTTGATTGAGGGAAAAATATTGGCCAAGGCACTGGGGAGAACTCCCCTGCTCTTCTTTGAAATAATGCCGTGAGATCTTTTACATCCACTTCCGAAAGCAAATGGGGTTTGACACCTCATGAATATTCATGCATGAATAATGGATACCAAGGAGCAACTTTCAGCCAATTTGAGCACAGTAAAGTTCCACAAACAACAATGAGATAATGACCAAATAATCTGTTTTGGTGATGTTGGCTGAAGACTAAATATTGGCCAGGACACTGGGGAGCTCTCCTTCAGAACCTCCTGACACAAGGTTGTGACTGCTGCCCACTGATCCATGACTTACTCAATTGTTTATACTGAGTTATGCAAGTTTGTGACTTATTTGCTAGTACGGCAATTCCAATCCCTAAAACCATTCTATACCCCCGGCAACAATCATTAATCTTATTGCAATAATTAAATAGGGGTCAGCCCAGGAATGTTGGCTTCAGTTTCTTCTGGTCTCTGTTTGCTCTTAACTTCTCAAATTAGCCACTAATACACCAAGCTCAACTTTGCTTTTTATTGAAGTCAGAGGAAGGGAAGATTGAAGGTTAATACATGGCCCAATTTGATATCACCTATTTTACATTACCTGCACCCCCCCAAAAGGTAAAAATTAAACCCCTATAACTGGTTCACTCAAAGTGCTTCCACACATGTGACATGTGCAAGATGGAGAACTGTGGATCAATCATAAGTAAATTTATTAGTTTCACATTCAACATCCTCCCCATAAATAAACCATTACATTAATGAGCCATCTGTCTTGTTTGCCATTTCACCCTTTTTAAAAATTCATTGGATGTGGGAATTACAAGGCCAGCATTTATTGCCCTTGTTCAGAGGCATTTAAGAGTCAACCACATTGCTGTGGGGGTCCTGGAGTCACATGTAGACCAGACCAGATAAGGACAGCAGACATTAGTGAACTATATGGGTTTTTTCAACAATGGTTCCATGGACACCCTCAAACTTTTAAATTCTATCATCTGCCATGGCAGGATTTCAACCCAAAGCATTACCGTGGGTGTTAGGATTACTAGGCTAGCGACAATACCGCTACGCCATCACCTCCCCTTATTTGTCAACTGATACTAAAACAAATTACTAAGGGCACATGACAGAAAATATTGAAAACAAGGATAGAATTAAAGAATAAATGAGTTTCTGTCTAAATAGTGCCTTATTTTCTTAGGATGTTGCAAAGTGCTTCAGAAGCAATAAATTACTTTTGTAATGTAATCGCTGGTCTGTTGGTAAATGTGGCAACCAATCATTAACTTAGGAGTAAAAACAATCACAGCCAATCCAGTCATAGTACTGGTTACCACTGAGTAAAGTTCTCTTTATATGGCTTATCCTTCCTTGGGCTGTGTACAATTTGCACCAAAGGTGACTCCAACTAATCCATCTAATTTAGTGAGGAAAGGTTTTGCAGAGTTTTTGCTCTCTAAATCCTGCATCAAGCGAAACCTCCAGAATGTCAACCTGACCAAACATACTTCATCACTCATGCTCACTCTGTTAGCATAATATATCCATCATCCAAGCAGCTCAGTGTCATGTTATTACAATGATATAATACCTAATTGCTTATAAGGGATTGGGTAAACACATTTGGGGTTCAATTATTAAAACTCGGCACATGAGAACAGTTATACATCAGTATAAAGCTTGAAGACAACAGAGTCATGTGTGCATGCTCTACTCAAAGTAAAAGTGAAACTAAGCCTGGATCACATGACACACTTTCCTTCTAGTGCTTTCATGCTGATACCCTTTAAAGGCATATTAAAACACCCCCTTTCTTTTTAAAGGTACTTCATCCCCTTCCAAAGGAGTTCAATTATATACATGTCATGTTTAGTTACCATGATGTAAGTATATAGGACAGATGAATCTATGAGTCTCTAAAGCATAAAGATAATCAGTTGGTACACCCAGACCTTGTGATAATAACCCTGTCTGAAGGTTTCTTTAATTGCTCACAGTGATCCTTGGGAGTGTCATTCTTGGATGTTGTTGCTAGTTGCATTTGGGATCTTGCCCTAGGCGGCAGTTGAGGAGTTGGAATGGATCTTATTTGTCCTCAGTTGTACCTCACCGTTGTGCCTTTGTGTGTAATGACTGCATAGGACCTTGGTCCTGAACAAATCCTTGTTACCTCATCATGTTGCCATGATCCTTCTGTGGGACCCTGGATGTAAACTTGGCACTTCTATACCTGCTTTTGTATTATGCGCATTGGTCATCTTCTCTTGCATTTTTAAAAGTTGCTCTGTAGTTTCTGAGAGAGTAGTATGAATAAGAGTAGGTAGGTTGGTACGCATTGGGTTGCCAAACATAAACTCTGCCGGTGATGGATTAGTTACACTTAAGGGTGTCACTCTCAGGTGTAACTTTGCAATGTGTAGATCTTGTTTAGTCTATCTACATTGAGAATTAGTGATTTCATTCATTCAGCTAGTCCATTAAATCTAGGGCAACAAGGAGAAGAAGTGGTGTGATTGATATTCCACTTCTGACACATACTCTGAAATTGCTTACCAATTATTTGCAGATTGCTATCTATAATAATCTCTCTCTATGCACGACAGATAAACTGAAAATAGCACTTCGAGTGTGCAGAATAGTTGTGCTTGACGTATTGTGCAATTGTCAGGTAATGGGGTACTTGGCAAAAGTTGTCGATGATGACAATGAAGTCAGTGTCATGGACATGAAAGAGGTCGGTTGCGATTTTGGACCACGAATGGATAGGAATTTCATGTAGAATCAATGGTGCTTTGTGCTGACTTGGCTTATGGTTTTGACATACCTTGTACTTTTTGACATCAACTTCAATGTCATTGTTCATATCCGGCCAATAGACTGTCTCTCTTGCGAGTCTTCTCATTTGAACTATGCCCATGTGTGAGTGATGAAGCTTTTGCAGGTCACAAAGATTTTGATATGGTGACCTACCTGCCTATAAAATGAATCCCCAAGAGGTACCTAGCCCATCCTAATAAGGTCAAAATAGTCTCACGTATTCGTGGACATGCTGAATTGAATCAGGCCATCCTTCGATGCTGGTTTTCCACAGGTTCTGAAGCATATGCTGTTTCTTCATGTAACTGCTGGCATTTGAGTTGTGCAAAATGTACCAGTTCAATTTGGAGAACATTTTCAAGTTCGATGACAATGAAGTCAACATGCAGGTCTAAGGACATATCTTTTGTTTTCGCTGGGTTAAGCAATCTAAGTGTACCCAATGTGACCATCAATTTATCTGGCTTGTATCTAATCTCACAGCCATAACTTTGAATCTTTATCAAGAGACATTGCAATCTTGTCAGTGCACTGGTCAATGATTTGCACCAAATTATCTCCAGTGGCTTATAGTCTACCTATACAAATCTTTTGCCAAATGGATAGGTAAGAAAATGCATGATTTCAAACACTAAAGCTAATGTTTCCTGCTTCATGTTGGAGTAGTTGGATTATGAAACAGCCAGAGATTATGAAGCAAATGCAATTGGTTTGCTTTGTTGTAGTATACAGGCTCCCAGACCTTTCTGTGAGGCATCTATCTCTAGGGTAGTTGTCTCCCTAGGATCATAAAATTGCAATGTTGATGCTTCTAATAATGGCGGTTTTAATGTTTCAAAGAGGCAGCGATGGTCTTCATGTCATAGAAAACACACCCTTTCTCGACAATTTCCTCAGCAATGAAGATTTTTGAGTGAAATTGGGAGTGAATGGCATTAAGAAATTAAAGAGACCTAGATATCTTCGAAATCGTCCTTTTCTTGAGGGGTTGGCATGGTTTTAATGTCCTCCATTTTATTTGGTTGGGGGCATATGCCAGCACTGGAATAAAAAGAACTGAAGAAATTGATCTGCCACACGTTGTCACATTTCACATTGACCAGGATTTTCCCCTTGGCGATTTGGGGGCGGGGCCCGGTCGCCGAGGGGAAAATGATGCGGGATGATGTCGGGAGGAATCTCCGATATCATCCCGGTCCATTTAAATCTTTAGGAAGGCGGGGGGACAGCGAAATCAGCTGTCCACCCGGCGACCTGTCAATGGCCAATTGAGGCCATTGACAGGCTAGTTAAAGTACTTAAAGACCTGCCCGTCCAAGCTTAAGGCTGGTGGTCAGGCCAGGAGACCCAGCGGGCTTCTGATTATTCATGAAATTTCATCTGCAGGCAGGATGATGTTTCATGTCCGTTTTGTACAAAATTAATAAAGTTTATGTGTTCTTTATTAACATGTCCCATCTTGTGTGACATTGTCACATGAGAGGGATATGTTAATAGTTTTTTAATGTTTCTATTTTTAAAATTTTTTCCACTTTTGTCATTATTCTCCTTGAGATAGGACTTTACCTCAGGGAGAAGTGCGCTCTTTCACGTGCATGCTTGAAAGAGTGCACTTTGACAGCTGGGAAATCCCTCGCCCCCCGGAACAGGAAGCGCATAGCACTTCCTGTCGGGGATGCCGCTGGGTGGGCCTTAATTGGCCGGCCCACTTAAAATGGCGGCGGGCCCCATTTCCGTGGTGGGGGTCGGCTGCCTGCCTGCTGCAGGCCGATGGGGTCCGCACGCCATCCGAGGGCAAAATTCTGCCCACTGACATCAATCCTTCATTAAGTGCCACTTCCATCAATAAGTGCAGATTATGGTCATGTTCTTGCCTTGTTCTTCCCACAACAGCAATAGCATCCTGATACAGTGCACGTAATGTAGTCCATGTGAACTTGAAAGAGATCCTGGATAACAGATAGCCTGAAAGGAAGTTGTTGAAAACACTCTCATCCGAATGGGCCATGAAATATTGCAAACTCGTGGGACCTCTCTGTAAGATATACTGACCGGTAACCATGCTTGGCATCAAACTTTGAGAAGAAGTTTGCACCTGCAAATCTTAGGTTTAACTCTTATAATGTGGGTATTTGGTGAGGATAATGTTTCCAATCTACATTTAAATGTTGAGGATTGAGGCATACATTTGATGATCCATCCTTCTTTATGACACGTGATTGAGCTGCAACAATCAGTGTGCTCTTCTACTCTTCTAATGATTTTGTCATTCCTCATTTTGTAATGCCACCTTCAGTTTGTCTTGTAAGTGTGTGCTGCACTTACACGGGGGATCAATTGACGGACTTGCATTCTGCTGCAAGTGTAATATTGTGGCTCCCTTGAAACTTCCAAATTTGTTGAAACATTCTGCATATTTTGCTGTAAGGTCGTGAACTGAGGTATAGGAGTAGTTTGTGAGGTTGATCTGCCATGTGATTTCTGAATGATTCCATGGATTGTTACTAATGTGAGATCACGACATGCTAGCAGACCTGCAATTATTTCCATGATGTAGAACATCTGTGACACCAAGGAAGATTGGTTTTGCTTGCACTCCAGGACTAGCGATTCTGCACATGGAATTAGTGAACCATTGTACACTGAAAGTCTCACAGCTAGGTCTCACCATGTTCTTCCAGGTCTGTGGATACATGTCTTTTAGAATTCATAGAGGTAGTATGTTGGCACTTGCTCCAAAGTCAATCTTGGCCAATAACAAATAGTTACCAAATTTCTTAGGACAGTTAATTCAAATCTTGGCAAACGCTTTGAACGGTGCAATGGAGCCTATGCCTTCTAAGAGATTGACAGTGCGGAACATGTTTTCACTGCTCTTTGCCTCATCATGCACATCATCTTAATTTTCTGGTTTGTCAATTACCTCATGTACATGTTTCTGGCGGGATACCGGATGGTCATTTTTATTGCTTGAAGTTACCCGTTGTGTATGGTCTGTTTGGATCACTGCACAGCTCTGTGTAGCTGCATCAGCTTTTGCTCTTGTGCACTGCCACTGTCAATGGCCCTTTTCTGCCACATGCTTTGCAGAATTGCTGGAAAGCTTGGCATTTCCTTGGTGTATGTAGAAGGCAACACCTTCCTCATGTCTTGCTGAGTTTGACTGTTCAATGAGTGTGTCAACAGTTGGGGTTGTACTTAGGATCTGTAAACATTGTCGACCTGTAAGGATTACTTTATGCTTGTGTCCATCCTTGACTAGCTCTTCAATCCCATATGTTTTGTGCTTGTCTTGCAGATCTTTCTGGAATGCATCTATGGGGGTGGATGCGATCACCAACTCAACAACTCTGCTAGCTCTGCATTTGAAAAATCACAGTACATACCCTTTTCTCAGAATCTGGTGACAAAGTGGTCTATGAATTCTGTAGGCTGTTGTTGAAATGACACAAACTCTAGTTGATAAATACATAAGTTTAATCTGATTCTTCTTCTGTTAATCCTGAAGTGTTCAGCCTGTGTAGACCTTCATCCCCAAATTGCTAGGTGAATTTTTATGGCTTGCTTGTCTGGTTCAGTCACACCTGAATCATGAAACCATAACTCTGCTGTCTAAACACTTTGAATTCAGATGGTAGATCAGCTGCATCCCAATTGAAACTGGGGAATTTTGTGGACATTCTGACAACATCCCTTTGACCTTCCTTTTCCTATGGTACCCGGGATGTGTGTCACTGTAGTTGCTTTCGCAGCTTTTCCAAATTTCTTCCCACAAAGATAAGCTGTGGTGGGAACGCACCAGGAGTAATGGCGTCTTTGCTTTTTAATCAATTTATTCTACAGCAACTCCTCGTTATAATTGCAACCTTCTCTGGCCCGATTTTCATGATTTTTATTTTTGTTGGACTCTCCCTTGCTTGCTATTGACTCGGCCCACACCCTGGTCACTCGCCTTCCTCGACTGAGCTAACTTGGTGCTGGCCCTCTCGATACTCTGTCCCACATGCTGGACCGACTGGCTACGCACTGCAATCTCACCAGCTCGTTACTTCAGCACTATCTTGGTGCTGTGTCTTCAAAGTTCTCCTGCACAGTCACCTGCTGGTAGTCTGACCAAAACATCAAGGGTTTTCCCTGCCATGAAGCATGATCTAAGGCTGTTTACCATGTTATACCTATACTTAATCTTGCTGCCAAGCTGTTTGACTACCGCTGAACACCATGTCATGTTGTTATAATGATATAATATCTAATCAATTGTAAGGGATTGGGAAACAGGTTGTGGGTTCATTTATTAAGACAAGGCTCATGGAAACAGTAATACATAGGTAAAAAGCTTTAAGATATCAGAACTGTGTGTGTGTGTTTGTGTGTGTGTGTGTGTGTGTGTGTGTGTGTGTGTGCGCGCGCGTTCTGGTCAAAACAAATTGAAACAAAGACTGGATCCCATGACATGCTTCCCTTCTAGTGATGTCATTCTGATATCCCTTAGAGGCATATTACAACACTGGGAACCACCATGTTCTACATGGCATTCCTCATGATCTCTATTTGTACTCACTTTTATGCATCTGCCCTCATCTGAGGTGGTGGCACAGTGGTATTGTCACTGGGTTTGTATTCTAGGAGACCCAGGGTCAAATCCCACCACAGCAGATAATGAAATTTGAATTCAGAAAAATTCTGGAGTTAATTGTTTGATAATGACCACTAAGCCATTGCTGATTGTTGTAAGAACACATCTTGGTTCATTAATGTTCTTTAGAGAAGGAAATCTGCTGGCCTGCATGCGACTCCAGACATACAGCAATGTTGTTGACTCTCAAATGTCCTCTAAACAAGGGTAATTATGGATGGGCAATAAATGATGGCCTAGGCAGCAATGCCTACATCCAATGAATAATAAAGGGACTCCCAACCATCCTGCCCTTGCAAAGGAATGTCAACTCACACATAATTAATACTAGAATGACAAGAATGAAACAGTATGTGTCTTTTCGAAAACCTTGAGCTGCATTTTGGAACAATAAGATGTTGATTATATAGCATTGACACATGGGCAAGAATTGAAAAAGATACTCTCTGCAATGCGATTGCTCTTTTCGTGCACTACTTCTGAATTGGTCATTGGAAATCAATGCAGAGCAACATATATATTATATATATACATGCATATATAGATATCCTAAATGTGTGTGTATATACATAATATATATGCTTCATGTCCACTTGGGATTTGATGATCTGGTATATTCTTTTTCTTTCAACTTTAGGATCTTCTGGGAAATTGTTCTGTCCAGACTCAGCTCAGCCTCTGTGGTAAATGTAACATTCAGTACATTGACAATGTTGTTTTAAGAGTCTTCTGGGACTGCCATCTCCTGCTTAACTGCTACAAGGGTAATCCAAATCCTCTACTTAATTACAAAACCTGTTAGAAAATTGAGAGTAAAAGCATGAGGCAAAATGCGTGTCGTTTTTATCATTTCCCAGCAGCCCTGCCTACAGTTTTCAGGTCCCTGTGAAATCATTGGGTTGGGGTGAGGTGAGGTAGGGTTCAGACTTGTTTCTGTCTGGACAAACAACAGCCTTGTTCATAAGCAGACCAGGCCTGCCTTTGATCTTAGCCTCTTTGGCCTGGATTTTATGGAGGTGAGTTCTGTGTTGGGGGAGTGATAGGTGGAAGGGGGCGAGTGCTGTTATGAAGTTAGAAAAGCTGGAAGAATGGGTTTCCTGAATGTTTTGGGGAATCTAACTGCAGGTTTCCTTCAAATGTTTTTTCGTGATATTCCTGCTCACAGGCAGTCTGACTGACAGACTGTTGGCAAAGCTTAAGTGAGCAGGTACTTGTGGAGTAAAGGGTTAACTTTAATGATAGCTGTTGAGCGTCGTGTGTGTAAAGAGCCATGTCACTGTGATGTCACCTACTGAGAGGAGATAAGTGTAAAGCATCTCCACGAGTAGTTCCAGCCGTGTCTTGGCTTAGTTAGCATTTAAATAAATGTTTTTGAACAAGGGGCCATTGCCTCCAGCAAGAGCAAAAGCTAATGAATCCCAAAATAAACCCACAATAAAGACATCATGGGGATTTTGTTTGGGGGGGTGGGGGGTGGGGAGTGGAGGTGGGGGGTGGTGGTGGTGGTGGGGGGTGGTCCGCACCATGGAGGGGTCCCAGATTGTGGGGGAGGAGCTCCATATTGTGGAGATCCAATCGCAGAAGATTACTAGATCACAGGAAGGAGGATCCTGATTGCATTGATAGTCTGGTAATCCGATGGTGGTCAGGGGGCAAATGGTTGTCTGAGAGCTCCCAGTGACAGAGGCAGGGTTTGCTGGTAGCCTGGGGGCTCCCAATTGCAGGGGTGTGTGGGAGGGATGAGTCTGATGGTTGTCAGGGTTGGGGAGCAGACTGATTGTGGTGGTGGGTTGAGCCTGGAGGAAGCACTCCTTCTCCTCCTGGCCCACAGGCAGTGCTGTATCACAGCACTCAACCTCCTCCAAGTTGCCAAGTTTCCCGAGGCTGGTGAGTCTGGTCACCTTTGCTTAGAAATAGAATGACTGGTAAAATAAAGGCAGGCAGCCTCATTATAATAGTTAAATAACCAATAATTTGGCTGCCCACCCAAGACTGAAAGTTGGTGTATTTGGTTATTGTTCTAGATTTTTTATATTTTAACCTATATCATGATCCCAACTCTTACGTTTTTGGGAGTTAAGATTCAGTCTCTGTGTAACTGTGCCTGAGCCCTTCACACTTTAAGACCAGAGACACATACAAACCTGCCACCATGTATTGAAAATCCATAGGCAAACCCAGTCCCTCTGTCCTGAAAACATAATGCACATCCTTTTCGGAACCCTTCGCCTCTGCAGTCTCCACTATACAAAGATCATTTCCGTGCGTATCCACCATCACTCGCAGTAAGATTTTCTGTCATCACTGGCGGCCTGTCACAATGTGCTCTAGCTTCAAGACTGTCAGTAAAGGGTAAAATTCAAAAAATGATAAAAAATGTTATTATTTCTCGCGCTTTTTTTACATCAGTGAAGATGGATCATTAGTTGGAGTTTGGTTGAGATGAGACGCTAGAGAGAGTGCAACAATGGTTCACTAGACTGGTTCCTGGGATGAGGGAATTGTCTTATGGCTCCTTGTTACGATGAGCAGTGTTCTTGTCACTCAGACGTGAAACCTTAGTTCCTGCGCAAGATTAATGCAGATTTCTCAGTCCAGGGCCTCTTCCCTGTGCTTCGGCCTCCAGACCAAAGTGATGGTCCAGCCATTGGGCACATTAGTGATGCCTACACCTCGCTGGTTATTTTCAGTGTTGCCAGGATGTCTTGGGCAAGCGTCACAGAGTTCCGGCATTCTCTCTGTGTGCTCTCAGCACCTTCAAAGCCCCGATTTTGTCAGCACTTGTGACCAGTGACATTGTGCTCCTGAAGGGGTGCATTTAAAGTTTCTCAGCTGCTTCTCTATGATATGACCCTGATCACAAAGTGCAAGTGAGTTGCCCTCGGCCAGGCAGGAGTCAGAAATTCAGACGCTATATGAAGACCTATGGAGTATCCTCCCTGCATGTTGTCATCATCCTCCTGGAATCGAGTGACTCTTTGGGCATCCGCTGCATCTCCATGATAGGAGTCTTATCACAGAGGGTATGTGCACTGCTGTCAGACAGACTGGAGTGAATTGTTCACAGATGCAATGCGAGGATCTTATGGTGTCTCCTCACTGCGTATCGTCATCATCCTCCACAAATCTAGCAGCTATGAGGTCCTTCCGAGCACACCTGCCTCACCAGGCCAGTGCGATGACCTCATCGCCTTCATCATCGCCTTCTCACCCTAATCCCTGTTGACATTCTCCTCATCGGAGGAGACGTGCAACTCTTCCATCTCCTCCTCAGGCAGCTCCTCTCCCCATTGCAACACCAGGTTATGAAGGGTGCAGCAGGCAATGATGATGAGTGACACCCTCTGTGGACAATATTGCAGGGCTCCACCAGACCAGTCCAGGCATCAGAACCTCATTAACAGCATCCCGATGGTCTGCTCCACCAAGGTGCGAGTTTCAGCATGAGCCTTGTTATAGCTTCATTTGGCTGCAGTCTGAGGCCGCTGCATGAGTGTCATCAGCCATGCCCTCTGCGGGTACTCCTTCCCCGCGGAGCCAACCCTGCAGCCTCTGGGGACCCTGGAGGGCATCAGGGATCTGAAATCTGCTAAGGATGTAGCAGTTGTAGACATTCCCTGAGAACCATGCGCACACCTGCAGATAAGTTTGTGGTGGTCCCATACCAACTGAATCTTCAGCCAGTGGAAGCCCTTGCCATTGACATAGTTGACTGCTCATTGCCACAGAGATCTGAGCGCCACATGAGTGCAGTCGATGACACCCTGTACCTGTGGGAAACCCGAGATCTGGGCAAATCCAATCGCTCTTGCATCCTGGCTTTCCTGGTCCCTGATGAAATGCACAAAGCTGTGTGCCCTCGTGAAAATGGCATCCATGACCTCATGGATGCATTTGTGGGTGGAAGCTTGCAATATCCCACAGAACTCACCTCTGGAGCCCTGAAAGAAACCACTGTTGTAAAAATTGAGAGCTGCAGTCAATTTCACATCCATGAGCAGTGGATGCCCCCCAAGTCCCTGTGGCGCCAAATCCTGAAGTAGTTGGCAGATGTGACCGACCAGTTCCCTAGACATGCACAGTCATTAGCGACACTGGTTCTCGGTCATCGTCAGGAATGAAAGGTGGCATCTGTAGACCCTGGGTCTAGCCAAGCAATGACCAGCGATGGCTCCTTTTTAAAAAATGTTTCAGTATTCATTATGGGACGTGGGCTTCGCTGGCTGGGCCAGCATTTATTGCCCATCCCTAGTTGCCCTTGAGAAGGTGGTGGTGAGCTGCCTTCTTGAATTTCTGTAGCCTATGTGGTGTAGGTACACCCACAGTGCTGTTAAGAAGGGAGTTTCAGGATTTTAACCCAGTGAAATTGAAAGAACGGCGATATATTTCCAAGTCAGGATGGTGAGTAGCTTGGAGGGGAACTTCCAGGAGGTGGTGTTCCCATCTATCAGCTGCCCTTGTCCTTCTAGATGATAGTGGTCGTGGGTTTGGAAGGTGCTGTCAAAGGAGCCTTGGTGAGTTCCTGCAGTCCATCTTGTAGATGGTATACACTGCTGCTACTGTGTGTTGTTGGTGGAGGGAAATGTTTGTCGATGTGGTGTCATTCAAGTGGGCTGCTTTGTCCTGGATGGTGTTGAGCTACTTGAGTGTTGCAGAGGAGCTGCACTCATCCAGTCAAGTGGAAAGTATTCCATCACACTCCTGACATGTGCCTTATAGACAGTGGCTTTGAGGAGTCAGGAGGTGAGTCACTCATCGCATGATTCCTAGCCTCTGACTTGCTCTTGTAGCCACAGTATGACTGGTCCAGTTCAGTTTCTGTTAATGGTAACCTCCAGGATAGTGGGGGATTCAGTGATGGCAATGCCATTGAACATCAAGAGGTGATGGTTGGACTCTCTCTTGTTGGAGATGGTCATTGCCTGACACTTATGTGACACCGATGTCACTTGCCACTTGTCAGCCCAAGCCTGGATATTGTCCAGGTCTTGCTACATTTGGATATGGACTGCTTCAGTAGCTGAGGAGTTGTGAATGGTGCTGAACATTGAGCAATCATCAGCGAACATCCCCACTTCTGACCTTATGATGGAAGGAAGGTCATTGATGAAGCAGCTGAAGATGGTTGGGCCGAGGACACTACCCTGAGGAACTCCTGCAGTGATGTCCTGGAGCTGAGATGACTGACCTCCAACAGCCAGAACCATCTTCCCTTGTGCTAGGTATGACTCCAACCAGAGGAGAGTATTCCCCCTGATTCCCATTGACTCCAGTTTTGCTGGGGCTCCTTGATGCCACATTCGGTCAAATGGTGCCTTGATGTCGAGGGCAGTCACTCTCACCTCACCTCGGGAGTTCAGTTCTTTGGTCCATGTTTGAACTGAACCTCCTGTAGGATGAAAGAAAGAGATGCGTGGGTTAGCTTCAGTGTACAATGAGCCTCTCTTGGTTAAGTCTGAAGGCCCTTTAATGCATCCCGGAGAGTGCTGGCCATCAGTTGGATGGCAAGAGTTTAAAGCACTGAATGGCTGCTCAAAATGCCAACCACCTCCACTGCACTCCGCCTGACTGATTGGTGGCAGCTTCACTCGCTGGACTGGATGCTGTGCTCTCAGCTCGGGTGCTGGCGTTCTCCTAACCCGCACAGCACAGCTGCCCTTTTAGCTTGAAGCATGGGGGAGACTGGTCCAAACTTGAATGATGACGTTGTGAGGGACTGTGAGCACCTCCACTAGTGACTGCTTCATGGCCAGCTTCAGTAAAGAGATTGTACAATGTGCACAGTCATCCAACTGTTCTGCAGTTCATTAAAATGCTCATTAGTTTATACTTGGTGGCACTTTCATGCCTCTTCGTTGCTTGAGTGGGCAGATAAGCTAGAGGCCCAACTCCACGCATGCCACTGTGGCTGCACCTGAACTGTCTCAGCAGTGGAGGAATGGTCACTTTATGCAAGGTTTCCCTAATGCATGGCTGGTCCCCTCCCCCCAACCCTGTACGTGCTACCATCAACCCTAGCGCAGCCCTTGCCCCCACCCACCAAGTCACCTTGACCATAGTGCAGCCCTTGATCCCCCCAGTCACCACAACCTGAAGTCCGGCAAGCGAACCTGCCAAGTGCTGCGCAGCATCACTGTGCACTCACCTCCAAGTCCCCTTCAAAGTGCAGCCTGCCACGTTCACGCCTCCTATACGCTATTGTCAAACATGTCGGTGTGGAATCACGGATGTTCCAGCATTGGGGGATGATTCTGGTGGGCTGAGTTTATAATGATATGCAGAGGTTCCTGTCTCTGACAGCGGGAAACGTGGTCCTCCATCGATGGGCGGAATGGACGATTGTAAATTGGTTTCACGATGTCGTGAAACTGACTTTTGGCCTTTTCTCCATCTTGACCGCTGCCAAACGCACCTGACGCCAGTGGGCACAGAAACTTATACCCAGAGAGAATTAAGGAATAAGAGATAGCGCGGGAAGGCGGAGTTAAGGTGTAAGGTCAGCCAAGATGTTGTTGAATGGTGTAGCAGTTTGAAGGACCAAATGGCTTATTCCTGTCCCTATTTCTTATGTTCCACTACAAATTGTAAGAACAAGGAAGTACAAAATTGCAATTGAGGCTAATTTGTTTCCAAATTACCTGTCTCTCTACAGAAAGTGCCAGTGTACCTACGCAGAGATACCTTATAACAATTCTGATTCCTACTGTACTTCCAGCACTTCTCAAAACCATGTATGGGAGGTTTTCAACATTCCAAATTCCCAAGGCAACTGTGGATAAATGTGCTGCATTTTGTGCTGCTATATTATGCTGCCCAGGAAGGTAACTCTTTCGAGTACAAACCCGTTTCCATCTGTTTCAGATGAAGTTACATTGTTTCATAGCTTGCCATTGTGAGATTTGAACTCTTGATCTTGGGGTTACAAACCCAGTACCATAACCACTTGGCTATTTAGGCCAAGCCTGCCCAGGAAGGTACCCTAACCTTTCACTGGACTATGCTGATTGAATTAATTACAGACAGTTTACAGTTGAAAGGACTGCCATTGCCCTACCTAGGCCATGGTTTCAATGACTGATTTCTATGTTAAGACTCATGCTAAAAGGTGTTTATAGTTAAGGACAAAGTAGTTAAATAGAGCACTAAACCTCAGCAACATCTTAGATATGTCTTTGTCACTTCCGGACTCAATTATTTATTCCTGATTGTCCTCTCATCTGACACCCTCATAAACGTCAGCTCAGTGCCAGTTTTTCTCAGTTGGCAGACACACCTCAGAATCAGAAGTTTGAGGGAGCACCTCTAAGCTGGAGGTGTTGTTCACTTGATTAAATGATAAATCAAGGGCCATTTGCCTTTTCAGGTTGATATAAAAAGATTCTATTTAAAGAAGGAGAATAAGTTATTTCCTTGGCTAGTTCCTCACTCAACCAACACCAACAAAAACAGATTATCTGGTCATTCATTTCATTGTATGGAACCTTACTGGATGGAACTTGTGGGCTGCAATCCAAATGGAATTCATTGATTGGGAAGGACTTTGGAAAGCCCGATAGAAATGATGAGACGCCACATAGAAACGTCTTTCTTATCAAACAAAGCCAAGAAATAAAGTTAAGAATAAAGCTTTCAGCTATATTTTTAAAAATGCATTTTTACAGCCTGCTTTCACAACCTCGGGATGATCCAAACTGCTTTTACAGCCAATTAAGTACTTGTGAAGTGTTATAATGTTGAAACTTGGCAGCCAGTTTGCACATATGGATGGGAGGAGTGCATAGTTAACCTAGCCCCACTACTCTGCAGGTCATACTATTAGTTTAAAAGTTTAATTCACTCACCAAAATGGCCAGTTATTTACCTTTGTTACTGTTACCCAGAAAAGAAGCGACTTTAACGAGGCTTCTTCCAACAAACTCAGAGTGATTGATTTATTATAAAACAAAACTTTTTGTACAAGTTGGAAGGTTATTTAACACAAAATTGTAATCTGGAAGTATAACTATCTATCCCTTTTAAAAATTCCCCAGCACACAGACACACACAGGCAAGCAAAAGACACACAAGAAGTCTCTGCAGAGATGGGTGGTTGGGAAAAACTTTATAAGAAAAGGATAAAGTTCATGGGGTTTCGACATGGTTGACCTGGTGTGTCCTCGTGTGAAGACTATCCGCTGGTCACCACAGTTGTTGAGATGTTCTTTCCAAAGGAGCCACGGCGTGGATGTAAATAAGGCCGGAGCAATTTTTCTTGTCCCAGCCTTTCAGGTCCAAACACAAGTTTTACGCAGATGAGAATTCTTTGGCTGTGGGTTCATAACTACACACACAATTTCAGGAAAGGCAAGGAGAGAGCCAGTTGGGGTAACCTTCCTTTTTAGCTTTCTCCTCAAAAGGCTGAGGTCACAAACAACAGGTTCTAAACTTAAAGCTTGTCTCTGCCATGTGATTTCCAGCCTTTGCCTTTACCAGTTTTTCCCCCATCAATTAAAGTGATTGCAGTTCAGAACAAACTGCTCTTCCCCTTCAAGTACCATGCTGGTCAAGTGATTTTTTGGAAAAGGCATGCTTGCTGACAGTTCCAAAGTAAACATATGACCCTTTTAAAAAAATAAAACCATATTTTAAAAGAAAAATGTGGTTTTAAAAGATATGATTCCAACAAAATCAAGAACAAAAAAATTAACATGATATTGGCCTGATAATCTGATTTTAGTGATATTTATTGCAGAATAAATATTGGTCAGGAAATTGGGAGAACTGTCCTGCATTTCTTTGAAAAAAATAATGCAATGGGATCTTTAATATCCACCTGACATGGCAGATGGAGCCCCAGCTAGAATGGAACGTATGGCCCCAGATGTGAAGGAATCGCATCCAACTTCCTGTCCCATTCAGCACTCTGGGATGTTCGTTAACTGATCATCCTGGAGTTGAATTCTGACTAAAAACATGCAATTATCCATTGCTAGTACTTGACCTGACAACTTGTATCCAATGCCCCACATCCAAAAGATGTTAGCTTTGACAGGGCAGCACTTCATCAGTACTGTACTGAGGTATCTGCCTAGCTTTCTATGCTTAAGTGGGACTTGAACTCGCAACATCCTGGCTTAGCGACAACATGCTATCAATTTAGCTAGGGTTAACACAGACAGTTATAAATAGAAGAGCATGACATAAGGCGGCTGAGTGACATCATACATATATGTAAGTGGTTGTTTCTGTCAGCTATAGTGAGCACTGATCTTTTCGCTCATTGATGTTTAATGTTGGAAAATGGGAGCCTTTACTACTGCAGGCTCACAAATCGGTCATGGGTGATGTCTAGAATAAAGCCTCTTATGCATTGCCTTAACTCCAAACTATGAACAGTTTCCATTTCCCCTCTGCAAATAGATCAAATCGATGACATACTATATTTCATACATTATTCATCCTTGTGCTAGATTTGACTGAAATTGACAGTTTAGGACTATGCCTTCTTTTGCAGTAATGGTCATGCTGTTGGACTGGTAAACCAGGGGCCTGAATTACTAATAAATAATAATAGTGGAAAGTGAGTTCAAATTCTATCAAGGCAGTTTGAGAATTTGAATTCAGTTAAAAATTCTGGAAATAATGACAGTAAAGTTATCAGATGGTTATAAAAATCCAGCTAGTACACTAATGTCCACCAGGAAAGGCAAGGTGCTAGTTGTACCTAGTCTGGCCTATATATGTGACTTCAGTCTGATACTTATGTGGTTGACTCTTAACTGCTCCCTGAAATGACCTTGCAGGCCACTCAGTTTTATCAAATCACTTACCATTTTCTCAGGATGACTTAGGATCGTCAATAAATGCCAATCTTTCCAGCAATGTCCACATCCTGCGAATCAATGTCAAAAAAATGGGGCAGCATTTTCCCCCCCCCCGTTTGGGGGAGTGGTGGGGGGGAGGTTGTGCAGGAGCAGGCGCGGCTGGGCAGGTTCCAGATTGGTGCCCCCAGTTGGGGGCGCGCCACCATTTTACATGGGAGGGCCAATTAAGGCCCCCCTAGCGTGACGTCCGCTCAGAGGCGCTGTGTGGGCGGGGGTTTCCCTGAGCCAGGAGTGCGCTCTTTCACATATGCGCACAAAACAGCGCACAGGTCTCCCTGAGGCTAAGCGCTGTCTCAGGGGGATCGGTTGAAGTTATAAAAAAATATTTAAAGGCTGCAAAAAAATTTTCCTGACACGTCCCCCACCATGTGACACTGGCACTTGAGCTGCGACATGTCCATTACTTCTATGTAAAAATATTCCGAAATTTTAAAACCCCTCATGAAACCTCATCCCGCCTGTCGATGTGGTTTCATGCTTTTTCAGAAGGCCGCCTGGGCTCAACCTTAAAGTTGGATGGGCAGGTCCATTAATCATTTCAATGACTTTTTCAATGGCCTCAATAGGCTGTTGACAGGCAGGCGGTTGTGCAGCCTATTGAGGCTGTGCGCCGGCCGAACTGACAATCTAAATGACGCGGGGATGCACGCCTGACATCACCCCGCATCATTTTATGCGTCAGCGAATGGTCCCCGCCCCCGCTCGCCTCCCGGAAAAAAGCTGCCCATGGAGTCCAGAACTGGTCCAGACACATTCAAGACGAAACCCCTAGAGCCAGTGAAGCAAAGGCACGTTCGCATTATTGATCTGGCTAGAATGGAACGTATGGCCCCAGACATGAAGGAATCGCATCCAACTTCATGTTCCATCCAGCGCTCAGGGATGTTCATTAACTGAGCATCCTGGAGTTGAATTCTGACTACAGATTGCCAAATAGTGTGCAATTATCCATTGCTAATACATGACCTTGCAACTTAAATCCAATGCCCCGCCAAACTCTGTTATAGGATAATTATAATAGAGATGTAGAAAAATAAGCACATGGGCCATATCACAACAAACAAGTGACATCCCCATTGACCTCTTGGACTAATTACCATAATGCTTCTGGAGAAAACAAGTGCTAAAGACAGATCACAGTCATAAACAAAATATTTGGTGAATGACATAGCATTAGGATTATTATTCGTGTTTTGGAGGCACCATAATTTGCTAATGACTTCATCTATTGTAAATTATTTCTGCTCATGGAGTATAGCTCTCACAGCCACAGAATAATGAAGGCAGATGTAGTTTATAATCCAGATGTGACCCCCTCAGCTTTGCTTCATATAAACCAAAGTGGAAAATAAACATGGGGAAGATGGAGACAGCCATCAACACTGGGAGGATGGGGCGTGTTGATTTGTCACTGTGGGTAAATAAATCTTTCGGCTAACAGACAAATAATCCAGTCAGCTGAAATATGAAAATAGGGCAACTAATGGTACCTTAGTGTATTTTCCCTTGCTTGCTTCTGGGAGATTTTTTAGATAGAATCAATGCTGCCATCTTCAGGCAATAGATGCCATGTTCCTGAAGCTGAAGGTCTTGGGTGCAGCATTTAGTTGTGTAAGGCATTGGTCTGATCTCAATGTTTGCTGTTGAGAGACCTTGGTGAAGCCTCAAGCCCCGGAGGAATTCAACAAGATTGATACGCATGAGAAATAATGCAGCATAAACCAATAATTTTGGCAGGGTGAATGTTGAGATGCTGTTTTCTCTGTTGGGAGTCTGAAACTTGGGGCTGAATTTTGCACTGCACCCACCCCCCCCCCACCACCCCCCTCACCCAATATAAATATCAGGGGCGAGCCTGCATGTGCTTGGCTGTAAGGCTATCAATTGCTTTGATGCGGGCTTTCTGTTCCCAGAGGAGGTCCTGCCTCAGAGAGCTGCCGATTAATCATATGGCTGGCAGATCTCTTGATCTCTTGTCTCAGCAGCGACAGTTAGAGCAGTGGCCACTGCTGGGACTGCAAGCAGTTCCCAACACCAAGGAGCCAGGAGCCTGGACTTACGCCGAAATCTGGGATCTCGCTGGACCGGCCCAGCGATGGGAGTCGGGGGGCCGGGATCGACAGAGCTGACAGAGGGGAAGTGTGAGGGGTGGAATAGCACTCGTGGAGGAAGGGGGGAGGGGGGTGGGGGTCCTCCGATGGGCACAGGGAGCCCGACCAGCCACAATGCTAAGTTTCAGCTGGCAGTTTGGACACTTGTTGCCGACTTCTCCAGGCACGGGTAAAAGCCCAGAGGCAGCAGGAGGAGGTATTAACTGACTATGAATTGGCCACATAAGGGCCTCAATTGGCTGCGGGTGAGTGGGTCGCCCAATGCCTCCCTCCCCCCGCTGTGGGTAAAATAGCCATGGGGTGGCCATGGGTGGGTAGGCGACAGGCACAGCGCTACTGCCATTGTGCCCAAAGTTACGCACGCCCTGCCTGCCATAAAGGAGTGTAAAATCTTGCCCTTGGAGTCAATAAATATATGATACTCACTAATGTATCAAATAAGGGATTCAGGAGCAACACCTTTATCAAGCGAATAGTTCGAAGGATACCACAAAGCGTAGCTGAGGCTTTTAAATTTTTTTTTTATTCGTTTGTGGGATGTGGGCATCATCAGCTAGGCCAGCGTTTATCGCCCATCCCTAAATGCCCTCATTCACAGGGCATTTTTAAGAGTCAACCACATAGCAGTGGGTCTGGATTGACACGTAGACCAGACCAGGTAAGGACAGCAGATTTCCTTCCCTAAAGGACATTAGTGAACCAGATGGGTTTTTATATCAATCACAATGGTTTCGTGATCATCGTTAGACTTTTAATTCCAGGGCCTGGATGTTTCCTGCACCGGGCGAGCTCGGTGGGAGTGGGCGGGGGTGGTCACTTTCGGTTTGGCACCGCGATTTCACGCAGGCAGGCCAATTAAGGCCCGCCCAGCGTGGATCGCGAGGGGTAGAGCGGTACCTGTGCGGGCGGTGGGGAGGAGGGAGATTCGGGCCCAGCGCTCTTTCGCGCATGCGGGTAAAAGAGCACTTCAATCTCCCTGAGGCACGGAGCTGCCATTTTACATTCCGGCATGTCGGACCCACCCCCCGAACGCTGAATGTAAAACCCTGGCCTAGAAATGTGTGGAATTTGAGTTCCCATCTGCCTTGGTGGGATTCAAACCCAGGTCCCAGAGCATTACCCTGGATCACCAGTCCAGTGACAATACCACTGTGTCACTGCCTCCCCATATAATAGCATAGGCACTTTTATGAGGATTATATATAAACAGCGGGGGGAAGGCAATTGAAGATTATGCTGACAGGATTAGATGAAGTAGGATGTCAGGAAGCTTGTGTGGAACATAGTCTAGCTGGGTCAAATTACCTGTTTATGTGCTTGAATTCTATATAATACAATATAAGTCAGGGCTGAAGCATATCAAGCCTGGAATTCTAAAGCTTATAGACTAAATAGAAAGAAGGATTGATTGAGCAAGTTAAAGAGCAAGAGTAAATCTTGTTATAGAATCGTAGGAAGGATTGTCCTTGGGGAAGTACAGGGTTGCACAACAATCAAATAGGGCAGGTTAAGGAATCTGGGATTCTGGGGTGAAGAAGAACCTCACAAACTGAGGCTTTTTTGAGATTATGAAAGAGATTTTCCAAGTTGAACCTGGTAAATTGTTCACTCTGGGTGGTGAAGTGTTCAAATACAAAGGAAACGAGTTTATGTTAAGGAATTCTAGTATAAGATGCTTAAAGCATTCAATTGGAATTCTTTTTCCTACTAGGTTAGTGAAGGTGTTAACCCATGTATTTAAACAGACTGCCTACTGACCACAAAAATAGAGGAAAGTAGAAATATAGATGAGTGTGCTAAATGCCTGTATGTCTGTATTCCATAGTGTAGCCTCAAGAACTATGCAAATAGGAGTAAAAAGAGAGGTCAGGTTAAAATTTCTTACACAAATGGTCATAAACTTTTATAAGTTATCAGAGAAAGCCATTTCTGTGGATAAATGGCAGTTCAAGAGCCTATTGAATGCCTGTTTGGGCACAATAGTGAATGAGGGATAGTGAGTAGGCTTGTTTAAGATTTAAATAAAAAAGGAAAGTGCTTGTTGAATCTAATGACCTATTGCTAGCCTGATATTCACAGTTAAAGGAGATTACTGGGAAAAGTGGAGAAAACGATTGCAACTTCCTTCTAACCATATGCCAGAAGAATGTGCGGAACCCCAACAAAAAAGCCACTTTGTTACTTTGGTCACTTCCTTCTAGAAGGCCAAGCCTATCATCTGCCTATTTTAGCATCTAGCCAATATTTAAACAAGTCCAGTGATCAGGTCCCAACCACCTTTCTTAGCAATTCATTCCAAATAATAGCGTCCACTAGGCTCAGTGACACTACTCTCTCCTCTGAGTCAGAAGGTTGTGAGTTGTGGGTTCCCCACATTCTTCTGGCATATGGTTAGCTCCACACTCAGACTTGAGTAATTCAGGTCTGATATCTCAGTGTGGTACAGGGGCTATGCTGTATTAATAGAGGTTTCTTTTGACCCAAACGTAACGTTGCAAGAGAAATGATCTTTTTGCTACTTCTCTCCACAGGTTTATAATGAGAAGCATATAAGAAATAGAAAGAACTGATAGGACTGTTCTAGTTTATTTTAACACAAACCCAGATATAAAGAAATACAAACCTTAAAGTGAAAGATGTGACTTGGCCATGGGTCAGATCTCATAGGAGAAAGAGAAACATTTCTCATTGGTGTACCCTAATGTTCCTGATGTCCCTTCTCAGTACCCTTGATCCTGGGTTATGTCCCTCCTCGAGGCAACACACATCCTTATACCTCTGGTCTTCTTTTCACAGATTCTTTAGCAGTAGAGCAATTGGTCAAAGTCCATTCACGTTTTTCTAAGTGACTGCCTTCTCTAACCCATTGGCTGCTGTCTCACAGCTTAAAAGCCACCTGAAATGTCCCCTTTCATTTACGGTTATTGGATTTTTCTGCAGTCTCAGCAAGGTTTTTTTATTCCCACCTGGAGACAAGCCAACCGGATCTGTTAGCCTTCCTTTTGAAGAAACCTTCACTTAATTTTTCTGCTGATTCTCACTTTCATTCCTGACCCCTTGGGCAGGATTTTTAAGTCACCATCGCTGGGCCCGGGAGCAGCTATGGAGTGGATCGCCACCCACCATCGGCCCCCCCCAACCGTGATTTCACACTGGCTGGCCAATTAACGGCCAGACTGTGTGATGTGTGTGCTGAAGTGTTCAGCGTTTCTGGGGTGGGGGCAGAAGGAAAGCGGGCGCTGGCGTAAGTGCGGGCGCAGGCAAGCGATGAATGAAAGCTCCCTGAAGGTAGAGAGCTGCCTTAGGAAGCTGAAGGCTTTAAAACCAATGAATAAAGTTTATAAAATCCAGAAAAATAAAGTCCACGCATCAGAATCAGTCACCTGAACATGTGCATGATGAAAGCTCTGTCCATGCATTTTTATTTTTTTTATTTAAGATCGGAAACCTCATCCCGCCCTTGGATGAGGTTTGATGAAGAACGCAAAGGCCGATTTGCCCGTCCGTAAGATTGGACGGACCTCAAAAAATTGGAGACAATTACAACTTTAATTGCACTAATTGGCCTCTTAATTGGCAGGGGGGCAAGACATCCGACTTTTGCCTCCGCCTGCCATCCGATATATCGCGCGGGACGCTCGACCGATGTCATCCTGCGTGATTTCGCATCCAATCGGATCGGGCGCGCACCCGCACTCCGGCCCAAAAAGACTCTGCCCCTCCAATGCCCTGTGGGCCAGAATTCTAATTTAGACCTGGCCATCGCCGGGTTAATAATTTAAGGTGCGGCACACCTGATTCACAATGACCAACAAGAAAGAGCCTGGGCAGGGGCCTAAAGATTAATTTCTGCTTGCGAGCGAAGCTTTTCACCCGTACACTGCAGCCTTGCCTCTCTCCACCAAGCTGATGTTTTTTTTTGTCTCCTTTAAATAGGGCCTACCCTGCTTCTCCCCTCTCCCACCACCACTGCACAGCACACGACTGAAAATTCATTGGCCCCACTCCACCAGCGTAAGGGAGGCAGAGCAGGCATTGATGACCACTGATTCTGACTCTCCAGGATAAGGATCCGCTAGGGCCCATTTTGGGGCGAGGGGATTACGATTCGTGGACCGGCCCACGGTGCAGTGGCTGGCGGCTAAAGCCTCAGCGTCTGTTGCCACGCAGCCAGAAGCGTTACCCCAAGGCCCGTAGCTTTATGCCGAGCGGCAGCCTGGGCAACTAAGGAGTGGCAATCAGCTTTCCACAGTGCTGCCAAGAGATCAGCACATTGCAATCTACCTGCTGCATGTTCCAAGGCTGCCATTCTGCGCTCAGATGTAATTCATATTCATGTTAGATAAGGAACATTAGCTTTGAATTTTCTGGCATACTGCTCACAAGACTAAAACCCATTATTTGTTTTTTGTTGTAACTGAATAGGAAATGCGACTCCAACCGCAACATGATAGCAGCTTAACAGTGTCAGTGAGTGGACAGATTATGTCAGCGAGGCCTAACAATTCAGGCTTTGTTTTACTTCAGTAGTTGAGCCTTGTGAATCACTGTGTAACCTTCACATTGAAAGGCCTTCCTGCGTCCCATTCATAATAAGGCTACTGTTCTTGTCTAGATCATTAATTATAAGGACTTGCATCCAACAAAAGGAGGTCAAAACTTCTGCTGTTTTATACACCTTGAATGAATGGTTTCACACTACAGTATCCATAATGGCTGCTGTTGCAAAACTTGAAACCACTTTCACAAAAATGTAATATTAACTGTTGGTGATCAGGGGCATTAAATTATCTGTTACAAATTGCATGGCATGTTTAAAATACTAGTGATGCTAGTCATGGTGATTTGGAAGGGTTAATAATTTTGAAATATATTGAGGGATGCAGCTAAGGACTATTGACATTAACCACTCCTTCCACTCTCAGCCAATCTCTCACAATCTCTCCTCCTCCATATTTTGCTCAAAGTAATTATTCTTTCTTTCTCTCCCTTGCTCTAGAAGGTCTTTTACCGCCTCTCCACACAGGGTATCTTTCTATCTGTCATAACCTAATATTCAACACGGTCTTATTCTCCAACTGCCCTCCTCTAAATTGGCCCTTCTTCAACTCTGACATTCTCTCATCTCAGTAGGGTCATTTTCTCCCTTTCTCTCTCTTGTGTGCTTTATTCTCCTTTCACCATGAACCTGGTCTCTCTTGGGATCTGCCTCCCTCCCTTTTCACCCCCTCCTTCAGTGGGATTTCCCTCCCTTTCAGTTTGCCTCTCTCTCCACCAAAAAGGGATAAACTGATGTTCCTTTGTCTCCCTTAAGAGGGCCTACCTGCCTCTCCCTTCTCCCAGCACCACTACACAGCACGTGACTGAAAATTCTTTGGCCTCACTCCACCAAGATAAGGGAGGCAGAGCAGGCAACGATGACCACTGATTCTGACTCTCCGGGATAAAGATTTGTTGAGGCCTATTTTAGGGCCTGGGGTTTACATTTCACGGACCTGCCCACGATGCAGTACCTGGCAACTGAAGCCTCAGCTTCTGTTTTAACATAGGCAGAAGCTACCCCAATGCCTCAGTACAGCAGTGGGACCTCAGACTGAGGTTATGAGGTCCATGTTTGGTGCTGTACAGGCTCAGACTGCTTCCATCATGGCTGTGGTGCTCAGTGCTCAAACTTGTTACTAAGATTGCTGATGGTCACAATGGTAGAGACCCTGTGGAGCAAAAACCTGCTGTCCTCTCTGAGGGTGACATCATTCAAGTCCCCACTATAGCCACTATGCCAATACCTACTCCTCTGTTGTTTTCCCATTGCCCTGCCATTTTTATTTTATTTTTTTCTCGTTTTATGAATGCAGGACTTTACAAGATGGCTATGTTTTAAAATGTCTCTTTTAACTTAAGGTGAAACAGATGCTCTGGATAGGTGGATGGCAGTCATACTAAATCTTTGCCCAGAGACAGGCCCTTGTTTATTTATTCATGTGATCTGGGCATCACTGGCTAGGCCAGAATTTATTATCCATCCTTAACTGCCCTTGTTCAGAGAGCATTTAAAAGTCAATCATATTGCTTTGGGTATGGAGTCACATGTAGACCAGACAAGGTTTCCTTCTCTAAAGGACATTAGTGAACCAGATGGGTTTTTCCTGACAATCAACAATGGTCATCATCAGACTTTGAGTTCCAGATTTTTATTGGATTCAAATTTCACCATTTGCTGTGGTGGGATTCAAACCCGGGTCCTCAGATCATTACCCCTGGGTCTCTGGTCCAGTGACTATACTACTGTACCACTGCCTCCTCTCAATCTGGCTGTTATGAGAAAGAAATCAAAACTGAAACCTATTGAAAATTAAGTGACAGTTTTCACACCTTGACACAGTAAAGAGGTAACTGATTTTGTGAAACACAGGCAGAGAGGGACAAGGGGGAAAGTGCTGCATGGAATCAGGATGTTAGTAAGAATCTGTTCTTCTGATTGAAGGAAGGGGACAGAACCGATGGGATTTTTTTGGAGATTTAAGGAACAAGGAGTCGTTGAGATGGGATTTGGTGCTGAAAGTCAGACCTGAGAGACTCAGACTGAGTGGACCGACTTTCGAAGGACACTGGAAGTTTCAGACTGGCATAGCAGGGGGAAGAGACCCTATAGGAGAGCTGGGAAGAACCTGGGACTGGTTCTTGTACTTTTTAGACACTGTGTTGCGCAGTGAAAGGACTAATAAGACATATGTCAGTTGTGTTAGTTAATGTGAAAATATCTTTTCTTTAGGTCAATGCATTAGTTGCCGATGACTAATGTTTGATATATAAACAAAAAACTGTGGATGCTGGAAATCCAAAACAAAACAGTTCTGTGGAAGGGTCATGAGGACTCGAAACGTCAACTCTTTTCTTCGCTGCCAATGCTACCAGACCTGCTGAGTTTTTCCAGGTAATTCTGTTAATGTTTGATATATGTTGGGCTTAGTTTGTTTGTTACAGTAGAAGTCTTAAAATGTGAAATCTTGGTCAGGATTTTACGCCTCGCGAGCTGGCGTCTGCCTGACCCAATCGGGCGTAAAAATCGCGCAAGATGATGTCAGGCAAGTGCCCTGACGTCATCGCACACTCGCACGATATTTCGCTCGGTGGGCGGGTGCAAAAGTCAGAAGCACGCCTGCCCACAATTAAGAGGGCAATTAAGCCCATTGACGGTGCAGTTGTCTCCAATTTTCTGTGGCCTCTCCAACCTTACAGTTGGCAGACAGGCGAATTGGCCAGCCGGCCTTTCCACTTTTCATCAAACCTCATCCAAGGGCGGGATGAAAACCCCGTTTTGAAATAAATTATAAAAAACCTGTGGGCAGCATTTTTATGAGGTATATTTTCAGGTGCTCGATTGTGATGCATGGGCAATTTTTTTTTTTGTAGCTCTTTACACCTTTATTTCATCATGTGAATGCCTGCAGCTGCCTGAGGCTGTCTGTCTTCAGGGAGCTCAGTGGAAGCCTCACCTGTGCCCGGGTGATGGAATTGCCCGCCCTCTGCCCTCTGCCCTCTCTCCCCACACCCAACGCAACAGCGCTGAGCTTTTCAGCGAGCGTTTCACGCTGCCTGGCCGCCAATTAGCCAACCGGCTTGAGGTTGCGGTCGGAGGCTGATGGTGGTCAGCGGTCTGTTTCCTGGCTGCCCCGGACCTGTTAATCGTGCACACCCGCCAAAGATAAAAATCCAGGCCCTTGTTCTTAGGTTTATTTCAGTCAGTCGGCAGGAAATTCATTTTTTCTTAAGCTATCGATCTCTATGGGGTTTGTAACACAACCATACGCCTAATTTCCTTTTGCAAGTTGCAATTGAATCTACTTCCCTTACAGACCATAACAAATAGTTGTGTAAAAAGAGTTGTCTCTTCAACCCCCTCTATTCTTTTACTAATTATTCCTGTCCTCTGGTTACCATATCTGCTCTATCAAAACCTGTCATAATTTTGAACATCTTCCCTTAATATTCTCTGTTGTATGGAGAACATGCAATCCCATATTCTTCAGTCCCTTCATGTAACTAAGACCCCTCATCTGTTACCATTCCGGTAGGTCTTTTCTGCAGCGTCTCCAAGGTATAGCTGTATTCAATTGCTTGCTTTTGGTACATAACGTTGGAGCCCCAGTCTTATAGTGTTTTCTAGGAATTATCTGGGAAATGTGGCATTTTGTTCATAAACAGGACTTCTGTTGCACTTCAGATGGAGGAACAATAGCAACGCCAAAAAATTCCTGACCATAAGATTACAAATTGGAATGGACACACATGAATTGGAATTTTTTTCCTTTACAAAACAGCCCACATATTGAGGGGGTGTCAGGGATTGGCGAGTAGTGATGGCAAAATTTATGGATAAGCTTGTCATCATGTGGTGAGTTTTCAGTTTTATGTAATAACTCACTTCCAGGAGTCTATGGTGGGATGGAAGGAAACTTTCACAGTGAGAATGACTCAGTGAATTCCCTTTTTTGCCTTGAATGCGATGAGTAGAATCTGCCTGAGGTAGAAGCTGAATCCCTCCGTAATTGGGAAAATAACCAAAATAATCAGTTAAAGAGGAAAGCAGCTACTCAAACTAATGAGCAAGATTAAAATTCATTGGTGAGACAGAGGGAAATTAAAAGACAGTAGGTGGCATATACAAGAAATGCACTTTTAATGCTCTGATACATATATACTGCACATCTCCTCAAACACTGAAACACTCTGCACCAGGTCAGCTCATCAAAACTGAAACGTTTAACCAGACATTTGTCATCTCCTGACTTGATTATTCATCTGGTCTCCTGGCTGACCTCCAATCCTGTATCCTCCGTAAACTTTAACTTATCCAAAGCTCTGCTGCTGGAATCCTATCTTCAAATCCACATTTTTACTCACCTGATCTGCTGGGAGTGTGTGTGTGTGTGTGTGTGTGTGTGTGTGTGTGTGTGTGTGTGTGTGTGTGTGTGTGTGTGTGTGTGTGTGTGTGTGTGTGTGTGTGTGTGATACTGTTGTGCCACTGACTGGACCATGCATGTGTGTGATGCCATTGATTGGACTGGGAGTCAGCCCAATCTACAAGTTTGGCTTCTAGCCAGATGAGGAAAAGGTTGGTGGAAGTTGCAAGACCACATAGCTCTGTGTTGGGAAGGTGCAGGAGCGATCTAAGGGTGGGAGTTGCACTCAGGGTGGAGGGAGGGTTCTGATTCTGGGTAAGGGAGTGTCGAAAGTGGGTCAATGTGGGCAACTTATCTGGGGGTGAAAGGGTGTTTGATTGGAAAGGGGCGATCTCAGAATCCTGGGAAGCTGGTGGAGATTGGTGGGCAAAATCAGAGGCCCTGCAGGCCTGGGGCAAGTGGGCTGGAGGCCTAATAGGGGACTGGATACCTGGGGATGAGGTTAGAGGCCTGAAAGTTGCCTGGGAAGATGATCCGACACCTCAGGGGAGAAGTTGGAACCTAGGGGCATGGAGGGGAGGAGATTGCAGGCCAAGGAGCTGGGTGGGGGAAGAATTGAAGGCTTATGGCGGGGGATCAGAGACCTGAGGGGTTAGGTAAAGGAGGGAACTGATTGCAGGGTTGCTCAGGTAGGTATGCTGGATCCAGAAGGTAGATGCCAAGGCACTCACCTCCTCAATCTGCCAAGCTCCTGCTGGGATGGATACTCGGGACCCATTTTTACAGGCAACCTGCCTGCCAGCTAGCCCCCCCACTCCCAAGGGGGCCAAAAGTCCAGCCCGTTAACTCTGTTTTTCTCTCAAAAGGTGCTACTGCACTACAACAAATTCTGATAAAGTAGCACCCCCTCACTACTTTACATCAATGCAAAGTATAGCCACTCCCCTTCACTAGAACATACTGATATAGTCTGATCTCCTCATTACAGTTCTCCATATGATAGCCATGCTCATTTATTACAATGCACTTCGAAATAGCATCAAACTCCAGACTACAACACAGAAATATAGCCACTCCCCTCACTATAACACCCACATATGGCCACACCCTCTCAGCACAACAAAAAGATTTGCATTTAAATAGCACCTTTCTTGGCCTCAGGACATTCCAAGGTGCTTTATAATCAATGAAGTACTTTTGAAGTGTTTTCGCAGCTATAATGTAGAAACAGAATAATATAGTCACACTCCCTCAACATGACACACCCTTCCTTTGTAGCATTGATCTACCTACACTCCCTCGTACAACTGTCTCTAGCTTCCTCTTTTCACTTCCACTCCCTGAGATCGTACACAATCCTCACTATAACACAGATGTTGCCCATATCTCTCATTATGACACATTTTAATGTATCTCCAATATGACTTTAGTTTTGATAAAAGAGCATAAGAAAATGTTAGGCATGAAAAAAAGACTATTGGCCTCAGTTTGGGTACTCAGATTAGGAATTAACTCTCCTAATAGTTTTGTTGTCCGACTCCATTGGCTTATGTTAGAGATTGTTCCAAGTCCTTTTTGTGAGCCAATACCTTTTCCATGTAATATTCTAGGCTCATCTTATCATCACCCTTTAATTTAAACGAGACCTGCATAAAAGATTTTGTGTCTATCATCCTTCTTTGTAGCTTCAATGCTTGAGTTCAGTTTTTCCTGTTCCTTTCAGCATTTTCTCCCGCAGCCCTGAATCATTTTGACATATAATGACCAGAAATGCACCAAGTGAGGACTGACGGGTATCATCCATGGCTCAGAGTGCAGCAGAATGATGTGGAAGCAAGTTCCATTTCAGGGAATTAGATTGCAAAATTTAAGCTGACCCTCGAGTGCCGCATGGGGGGAGAGCTGCACAGTCAGAGGTGTCAACTTTCTGATGAGATGCTATCCTGAAGCCCCATCTGCCCCCTCAGGCAGATGCAACAACCCCCAGCACTATTTCAGAGCTGAGCAGGGGAATTATCCCCATCACCCTGACCAGTATTTATCACTCAACCAACATCACTAAAATCAGATTATCAGATTATCTGGTCATTGCTTCATTCCTGTTGCTGTGTGCAAATTGGCTACCATATTTCCAACATTACACTTCAAAAGTGTAATTTGGCTGGAAGGCACTTTGGGACTTGTAAGATCATGAAAGGCGCCACAAAGATGCAAGTTGTTTCTGTCTATTTGAGCTGTGACAAGGTCTAAATCCGTTAGAAAGGCTGGCAGTATCCACTCAACAAACCGAAAGTGGCAGCTGATGAAAGAGAAGATTGTTATTTTATAAATGGTTTCCTTTTGCGCCCACTGTGTTAGACATTGTGAAGTATTTCTTGGTAGAATGGTTTAGACTGAGTAAGGCTTCACTAATGAAAAAGTAGCCCTGTCATATTTTGGCTCTTTAAAGTGGTCAATCTCGCCGAACAATGGAATTACAGGACTGACAAACATGACCCCATTCAGAGGCAGACACTTCAGTTGACTCACCATCTGCCAATTAAAAAGCACAGAAGCATATAAAATATTTATAATTTGACAGGCATTGGGCTTTTAATGATTATCCATGAGGTAATCCAATAAAACAAAATACCACAACTCCTTTCAAACATTAACTGTCTGAATAATGTTTAATTAATATCTGGAAAAGATTAAAAGAAAGAGTTACAAAATGTCTTTGTCAGTCACTTATTTGTAGGATGTTGTGATTTTCAATGTCCTCATGCTTTGCAATGGATAATGACATTGGAGTTAATGTAATATCTCATTGCTTAGACATTTGAATGGCAATCCAGTCTGCAATGTAGACTTAACAACAGAGCTTGTGTCTGAAGACAAAGAGCATTAGATCTCGTAAACCGAGAGGAAATTGGAATAATAAGTGCCTTTCTTCCCTCGCTCAACAGTCCATTTAGAGTGGGCAGAGACTGAATTAAAAAGTTTTCAGGCTTTCTACCGGTGAGAGCCACGAGCTTCAAAGTACTTTAGTTTTGAGTTGTAAGGAAAATAAAGTGGCAATAATGGAGAGGAAGGAGAGGGAGTGAAGAAGAGAACGTAGAGAAAGATGAGTGGGAGAGAAAGGAAGCGATAGAAGGAAAGAAGTGGTACTGGGAGAGAAGTGGACGGAGAGGAAAGAGAATGTAAAGAGGAAAAGATGATGAGGAAGTATAAAGCGAAGAGATAGAAAAAAATGGAAGATAGGAGAAAGAAAGACAAAACAACAACTTGCATTAAGGTAGTGCCTTTAACGTCAAAGAATGTCCCAATGTGCTTCAGTGGGTGTAGTCAGTAAAATAATTAAGGGGACATTGAGCCAAAGAAGGAGATTGACCTAAAGCTAGGTCAAAAAGTTTGGCTTAACAAAGGTCTTAACAAAGGAGAGAGGGATGTTCAAAAGTAGAGGAATTTAGGGAGGGAATTCCAGGGCATGGGGCCTAGGTGGATGAAGACACAGAAGGAAGAGGGAGATGCACTAAAGGCCAGTGCCATAGGAATGGAGAGTTCTGGGTGGCAGGTGCTGGGTTGGAAGAGTGAGGGGTGAGACCAAGAGGGTTTAAACACAAGGATGAGAATTTTAGATTTGAGATGTTGGGGGATTGGGAGCCAAAGTAGTTTAGCAAACATGGGAGTGATGGATGAGGGGGACTTGGCTGTGAGCTAGGATACAGACAGCATGTTTTTGGATGAGTTGAAGTTTAGGGAAGGTAGGGAATTATAGGTTGGCCAGAAGAACATTGGAACAGTTGACGTAATAAAGGTGCAGATGAGCTGGGCAGAGGTGAGGGCAGAGGAGGTGTTATGGTAATGTTATGGTAATAGGCAGTCTTTGTGATGGGGAGTATAGTATATCAGTAACTCTGCTTAAGGTTGAATAGAGAGAAAGAAAGACATGCATTTATATAGCGCTTTTCATGGCCACCAGATGTAGTGCAGGCTAGTTTAAACTCATGCTAGCCTCTGAGAACTGTGTGCCCCCTGTTGCAAGATATTGCGTGTAGTTCAGTAGGTCTCATAAAGAGGTTCTGGGTCTTATGTAGTGTAGCAGTAAGTGTTTATTAACTACTGGTAATGTACAGTATAAGGTCTCAGCTAGGATCTGTCTCCATGCTTGCTTCTACCGACATCTCTGTTCAGTACAAGGCTGCCCTCCAGACTTGTGTCATGTGTTCCTTTACATCACCGTGTGGGCAATACTATACCTAATCCCACATTGACTCTTTCCACAAGCCGACCCTTATACTATACCCTTTGCTCAGGCTTGCAGACACTCAGCAGCACACTTGGTGCTGGTTGCAGGAAGAAATCATTGAAATAATCAGGCAGCACAAAGTTCACTTGCTGCCTGCATCAGAAATAACGGGCGCGGGTTAATCGCGTACTGCGAATGGAATTGCAGTGCTTAAATTTCTACAACTTAGTCTAGCACCCCGTCTCTTGAAACCATCGGACTACTGAAGAAATAATTTCCTTGCATCGGCTGTGACTTTTTGCTGAGGACTACAGTCCAGCCGGTGTCATAACTGCAGCAACATACCATGCCGCAGACCAAAGGGTCTGAGTCTGCACCTCCTATGTGGCTTTGATGTTGAAAGAAAATATGTGAATCATGTAATGTGTTATGGACTTAGGTTGTTAGATGTTAGACCACATTCGGGTGTTTCAACAATGCTGAAGCATGTTTCGGGTGAAGTGGGAGTAATTTCTTTATTTCAGGGTAGTGCAGCTAATTTCAGGCTGATTTATGGGTATGATGCAACTTTAAAGTTAAATGGCTGATGCGGAGAGGCTGCAACTCTGGTTACCTACGGAACAATTTGTCATCCATGGTCTATTGGGCCCTCCCCTCACCAAAGCAGGGCCCACTCAAGAGTTGCAAGCCCTCTGGGATTGGCCTGGTGTCTCCAGGAATTAGAATTTGATCTCCAGGACATCGTTCAGAACAACCCAGGAGAAAAGTTGCAGGGATGTCAAAAAGATTGACATGTCAAGCGACCAATGTCTGGCATGTGGGGAAGGAGCAGTTGGAGGTGAGAGGTCAACGTGATGAAACCTCCAGGAAGAACTCCAGTCAGAGTTGGCAACCCAAGCTGACCCAAACCCAAGACCGTCAGCCTTTGTTGCGAACTTGACGCCGGCGTGACCTCCCACTAGTCCATGCCTTGCCTTTCCAGCAAATACTCCAGAAAACAACAGCACTCAAACTAATCTTAAAACTGGCAGCTTAAACGCGGAGGTGAAGCCATCGACAAGAAGGCCCTTCTTTTGAGGTAAAGAAATTTGTATGCTGCCCAGCCCACAACCCTGATCAAATGGACTGGGCAGCATCTCAATGTGCTTTGATTATTATAATGGTACGGCACGCTGACATACACAGTCATCCCACACCAATGTGTTCATCACAAGGGAGGCTCTGTATCAAGAGAAAAGCAGCTTTATAACAACGTGCATTGCAGTGATTTGAGCTTGAGGCTGCCTTCAGTGTAAAGTGTGAGGAACCTGATAGCTGTCGCTTTAGAAAGCTGTATCGATGGTACGGTTATTAAAGTGTGGAGCTGAGGGATACTGACAATACAGTCAGGGCTTCAATATGCATATGCTTTGACCCAAGTTACACGGAAACATAGAAACTAGGAGCAGGAGGAGGCTATTTGGCCCTTCGAGCCTGCTCCGCCATTCAATATGATCATGGCTGATCCTCTATTTCAATGCCATTTTCCTGCTTTCTCTCCATACTCCTTGATGCCCCTAATATCCAAAGGTTTATCAATTTCTTTCTTGAATATACTCAGTGACCCAGCCTCCACTGCCTTGTGTGATAGAGAATTCCACAGGTTGACCACTCTCTGAGTGAAGAAATTTTTCCTCGTCTCAGACCTAAATGGCCTGCCCCATATCCTGAGACTGTGGCCCCTGGTTCTCAACTCCCCAGCCAGGGGAAACATCTTCCCTGCATCCAGTCTGTCTAGCCCTGTTAGAATTTTATACATTTCAATCAGATCCTCTCTCATTCATCTAAACTCTAGTGAATACAGGCCCCTCATACGACAACACTGCCATCCCCAGTATCAGCCTAATGAACCTTTGCTGCATTCCCTCTTTGGCAAGTATATTCTCTCTTAGGTAGGGAGACCAAAACTGCACACAATGCTCCAGGTGTGGTCTCACCAAGGCCCTGTATAACTGCAGTAAGACATCCCTACTTCTGGACTCAAATCCTATTGCAATGAAGGCCAACATACCATTTGTCTTCCTATTTGCTTGCTGCAACTGCGTATTTACCTTCATTGGCTGGTGCATAAGGACACCCAGATGCCTTTGTACATTCACATTTCCCAATGTACCACCATTTAAATAATACTCTGCCTTTCTGTTTTTCACACTGAAGCGTATAGCTCTACATTTATCCACATTATACTGCATCTGCCATGTGTTTGCCCATACATAACTTGTCTAAATTGCCCTGAAGCCTCCTTGCATCCTCCTCACAACTCACAACCCCGCTCAGTTTTGTTTCATCAGCAAACTTGGAAATATTGCATTTGGCTCCATCATTCATTTATATAAATTGTGAATAGCTGGGGCCCAAGCACTAATCCCTGTGGTACACCACTAGTCACCGCCTGCCACCCAAAAAAAGACCTATTTATTCCCACTCTCTGTTTCCAGTCTATGAACCAATTCTCAATCCATGCCTGTATATAACCCCCAGTCCCATGCGCTTTAATTTTTCCCACTAGCCACTTATGTTGGACCTTATCAAATGCCTTCTTGAAATCCAAATACACCACATCTACTGGTTTTCCCTTATCTATTCTACTAGTAATAGCCTCAAAAACTCCAGTAGATTAGTTAAGTATGATTTCCCTTTCATAAACCCATGCTGACTTTGTCTAATCCCGTTAATACTTTCCGAGTGTTCTGTTACCACATCTTTTATAATAGATTCCAATATTTTCCCCACTAGTGATGTTAGGCTAACTGCTCTGTAATTCTCTGTTTTTTCTATCTCTCCTTTTTTAAATAGTGGGGTTACATTTGCCACCCTCCAATCTCTAGAAACTGCTCCAGAGCCTATAGAATTTTGGAAGATGACCACCAATGCATCCAATATCTCCAGGGCCTTTAGTACTCTGGGATGTAGATTATCAGGCCCTGGGGATTTTTCGGCCTTTAACCCCATTAATTTCTCTAACGCTAATACTTTTTACTAATACTGATTTTCTTCAATTCCTCCCTCTCACTAGACCCTTGATTCCCTAACATTTCTGGGAAATTACTTGTGTCCTCTTTTGTGAAGATATGTGTTCAATTTTTCTGCCATTTCTTTCTGCTCCATTATAATTTCCCCCGTTTCTGACTGTAAGGGACCTCTGTTTGTCTTTGCTAATCTTTTTCTCTTTACATATGTATAGAAGCTTCTGCAGTCAGTTTTTATGTTCCTTGTAAGTTTACTCTCATTCTCCTTTTCCCCCTTCTTGATCAATTGTTTTGTCCACTTTTGCTGAATTCTAAACTGTTCCCAATCCTCAGGCTTGCTGCTTTTTCTGGAGGATCCAGAGAGCTATTTTTCTAACAGGAAAGCAAATCCCCAGAGGATTGTCCATTTCCAGTGAATTTAAAGGGGAACGAGATCGAGCACTATTATGAATCTGTTTTGGGGGTGAGAGTGAGAAACACCCGGTACTGAAGCTAACCTGATGTCTTGGATAATTCCCGTCTCTGGGATCATGAAAAAGCAGCCAAGAGAATGGGGACAGCACTCCTCCACTATAATCAAATTTCTTAGCGTGGATTTAGCTGCAAAAAAAAAATGTGAAAGGAGTGGAGCACAAATTATGGGATGGCTGCCCCTTGGCTTCATGGAGGTCTCAAGTCTAATGAGGCAACTTAGGCAACGCTCCTAGCCCTCTTTGTACTTGCTTTCTCAGTTGGGCGCACTGAATTGTTTATAGGTCTCTGAATTCCAAGCCTGATTTTCCAGAGAACCGAATATTGCGTTGAGGAAGTTAATGATACAAATTGTTAATGGAATTCAATCCCAATTAATACAATCTTATTTTGCTCTGACTAATTGCATGCACAGAGGTACACAGTTCAGAAACTGCTCTTCTTTTTAGGCGCCTGTTGTGGCTTAAATGGGTGCCATCTATCCGAAAGTTGTGAGTTCAGGTCACACTTAAGCACAAAATGTAGGCTGACACCCCCAGTAAAGTGCTGCAGGAGTGCTGCACTGTTGGAGATGCCATCTTTTGGATGTTCAATACAAAAGAGGAGGGGAAGACTAAAAAAGATCAAGTGAAACCATAGGTGTAAGATTATTGAGAAGGAAATGAGTTAGAATTAACAGGAGCCTCTGGGATGAGTCTAGTTGAATTATCTAATAATTTAAGTTCAACAACCTGGCAGTAGGAATGTTGTGCTGATATGTTAAATGATCAGATGGTTTGCATGAAATGACTTTGTAAGGAATGGATTGTACAGCCAGGTCTGTGTTAATGATGGGGTTGCCAACTGTGATTAACTGTATTCCTGGAGGTTTCATCACATGACTTGCCCCCTGCTCCAACCATTAGTCGGCCAATACCTCCATCCTTGTGACACACTGCCTTCCTAAGCCAATTGAAAAGCGAAAGGACTCATTATCCAATGCTTGACAGTCAGCTACACTTTCTTTTTGCCATTTTCAATATTTTAATATCTGGTAAAGAGAAATGTTCAAAGAAAATGATTTAAGAAAATAATTTTTTAGGGTCCCTGTGATTTTTCTCCAAGGTTACACACTACAGTGTCCTGGAGATTTATCTTCAATTCCTGCAGACTCTAGGCCAATCCTAGAGGATTGGCAACCCTAGTTAATGACATTGCCTGCATACCTATGTCAATGCTGGTGACTTCATCAATGATGTAATGACACGAACACCAGCTCCTCTTTGGAGCTGCAGCTGTGGTACCTAGAGAATGGGGTAAAGCCTGAATGGAATTTAAATAAAGATGAAGTGCTCTGTGCTCTCTTGTGCTCCAAGAATTTCACTGGTTTGTTTAAACACCTCAGTAAAAATGCCAATGGGACCAGCCCTGCACCTATTAACCACATCCAGCATCTACTAGTGTACATTCCAGCATAACAGCTTGGGAAATACTTTCCAAAATGTTTACATTTTATGAGATGAATGCTATGTTTTCAGAAAAAATAACCAGGGACTTGTGACAGTGAAATATAGCTGAGCTACATGGATCAAAATGCCAAGAGTTCAATTCAATGTTAGGGGTAGTGCAGTGGTGGTCCCACTCCAGAGACTTGTACACAAAATCTAAGCTGATTTATTAGTCCAAGGCCGAAGGAGTGCTGCACTTTCCAAGGTATCAATGCACCTTGCCTATGGAACGTGAGACCCTGTTTACCCTGCAAAAGACTCCATGACACAATTTTGAAGAGGAGTCGTAAAGTTCTCTCCAGGTTCCAGGCATTGATCACTCAGTCAATGCCTAAAAACAGATCTTTTGGTCAGTATCATTTGGTGTCATGGGATTGTGCTGGGGTTCCCTACATTACAACTGTACATTTCATATACTTCACTGGCAGAGAAACCTTTGAGCTGTTCTGAGATTATCATCGTATCATAGGTGAGGATTTTACGGCCCCTCCTGTCCAGTGGGATATTACAGTCCCACTGAACTGAATGGAGATTTAAATGGCTCACCACATCCGCTGGGGGGAGACACGCTGCGGCAGGGCTGTAAAATCCTGGCCATAGAATCTTTACAGCTCAGCAGAGGGCCATTCAGCCTGTCGTGTCTGTCCTGGCTCTCTGCAAGAGTAACTCACCTAACCCCACTCCCCTGATCTTTCCACATAGCTCATCAATGTTTTTCCTCTTCGGGTGATTATCCAATTCCCTTTTGAAAGCCGCAATTGAATTCACCGCCATAACTGGCTCAGGCGGATTCCAGATCCCAACTACATGGTATATTAAAGAAAAACATAATTCCTCACATCGCCTTTGGTTCCTTTGCCATACATCTTAAATCTGTGTCCTCTGGTTCTCGGCTCTTCCATCAATGGGACCAGCTTTTCTCTATCTGCTCTGCCTAGACCCCTCAAGATTTTGAGCACCGCTATCACATTCCTTCTCTTCTCTAAGGAGAGCAACTCCAGCTCCTTCAACCTATCCTCATAACCAAAGTCATCCCCGGAAGCATTCTCATAAATCTATCTTGCCATGGACAGCATTATGTAAACGCAAGTCTATTCTTTTGTCGAGTCTGGCCAGAGTAATTGGAGGGGCTGTCTCATTTATCTCACCAACCTGGTCAACAGAAGGTTCAGAAGGTAAAATGTGGCCAAGTTTCCCTCTCGTCATTGCCTCCCACTATCTTGAGCTAGGAAAAGTACATGTCAGGATGTTGAGGGAGGGAAGGATCAAGATTAGTCTTCAGCTGTGATGACCAAATAGCCTGACAACATTCACTGTCTGGACTGAGGTTCACACGTGAGGAGCTAAGGAAACAGGAGCTACCTGCAGAAATCACATCCCTTCACGAGCCTGAGATTGTAGGAGAGGGAGGAAGAAAACTTGTTTGGGAACAGAAATAATAAATAACAAGGATATGGGTAGGGTCCATGCAGGTTATTGAGGGATAGTGGATAGAAGATATTTGTTCTATTAAATCCCAGTTTTTACTCCATTAAGGCTGATTGGAATTAAAAGTGATTTCATTCTTGCCATATTTAAACAGCTGCCCTTCATGGAGTTGGAAATCATTCATCAGGATGGTATGCAAAGTCCTCAAAGAAACATAGCATCATGCATCATAGCAAGAGCCAGCCTAGCACACCTGCTAAAAATTTTCCTTTGCTAAACATCTACATTGCAGCCAAATAATGAGAACCTAGTGTTATTTCACTGACCTAGGGAACTTGCACATGGAGTCTGTTAATATTGGAACCAATAAGCTTGCCTTAAATAATTTTTTTGGCCTTAAAGCTACACAGTGTGATCTTAGCAGCCTGGCACTTAACATAGAAACAGAGAAATATAGAAAATAGGTGCTGGAATAGGTCATTTGGCCCTTTGAGCCTGCTCTGTCATTCAATATGATCATGGCTAATCCTCTATCTCAACACCATGCTCCTGCTCTCTCCTCATAGCCCTTGATGCCTTTAGAGTCCAGAAATCCAACTATTTCCTTCTTAAATATATTCAGTGACTTGACCTCCATGGCCTCTGTGGTAGAGAATTCCACAGGTTCATCACCCCTGACTGTAGAAGTTTCTCCTCATCTCAGTCCTAAGTGGCCTATCCTATATCCTGAGATTGTGACCACTTGTTCTAGACCCCCAGCCAGAGGAAACATAATCCATGCATCCAGTCTGTCCAGCCCTATCAAAATTTTATATGTTTCAATGAGATCTGCCCTTATTCTTCGAAACTGAATACAGGCCTAGTCGGCCCATTCTCTCCTGATACGACAATCCTGCCATCCCAGGAACCAGTCTGGTGAACCTTCGCTGTACTCCCTCGATGGCAAGTATATCCTTTCTTAGGTTAGGGGACCAAAACTGCAGACAATTCTCCAGGTGTGGCCTCACCAAGGCCCTGTACAGCTTCAGTAAGACATCCTTGCTCCTGTACTCAAACCTCTTGCAATGAAGGCCAACATACCATTTGCCTTCTTAACTGCTTGCTGCAGCTGCATGCTTGCTTTCAGTGATTGGTGCAAAATGACACCCAGGTCCCTTTATACATCAACATATCCCAATCTATCATCATTTAAATAACACCCTGCCATTCTGTTTTTCCTACCGAAATGGATAACTTCACACTTATCCACGTTATACTGCATCTGCTATGTATTTTCCCACTCACTCAGCTTGTCTAAATCGCCTTGAAGCCTCTTAACACCCTCCTCATCACTCACATTCCCAACTAGTTTGGTGTCATCAGCAAACTTGGAGATATTCCATTTGGTTCCCTCATCCAAACCATTGATATAGATTGTGAAAACTGGGGCCCCAAGCACTAAGCCTCGTGGTGCCCCACTAGTCACCGCCTGCCATTCCAAAAAAGTCCCATTAATTCCTACTCTCTGCCTCCTGTCTGCATATGACCGTTCTTGTTAGATATTTAAGTGGAGGCACATTCTCCACATTTTAATAAATGGGTTTATGCCTCCACTAAAACAGTGGAGGAATTATTTTAAGGGTGCACTTACTCATAAGTCTAGAGATGATGATTATAATGAAACATCATTTTGGAATTCCCTATTTAACAGCGCTGTGGGAGCACCTTCGCCATGCGGACTGCAGCGTTTCAAGAAGAGAGCCTTCTTAAGGGCAACTAGAGATGGGCAAAAATGCCAACCTTGATAGTGATGCCCACATCCCACGAATGAATTTTTTTAAAGTGTCTCCCCTTAGGGGAACAACTTGAATGCACATTTTGTCATAGGAGAATATTTTTAATGTTAAACTGGGGCTGAATTGCATGCATAAAATAAATGTAGGTGAATTGGTTCAGTTTGTCTTTGATGGACACCTTACTTCAGCATACCGTGGCTGAAGTTCTGCTCCCAATGTCTTTTTTCTTAAAGGGACATGTCCTAGCCAACTTTTCTGGAAGTGAACTCTTAAAGGAGCCTGTCTTTGCAAATGAACTTCGAAGTAGCATTTTCAACAAGATAGGAAGTAATTTTTAAAGGGGAATGTAGAATCCAGCTCTATGTAAGGGATCATTAACTCAACTGGTCACTTTCTTCCTTTTAAATGTGTAGTATATTGGGGCATGTGAATGCTAGATGTTTTGAAAGAAACTTCGGGCTGGATTTTACAGGGCACTGTTGTCCCTCCTCCTCCCCCGCCACACCAAACCCTGGCTAAAATGTCAGCAGGGGTGCCCGCCCAGGGGAACGGCTGCCCCCACATTGATTGGAAGCTAATGGGCTTGAGATAACATTTCCATCTCTTAGGGACAGGGGTTCCTGCCTCAGAGAGCTGCCGGCCAATCAGAGCCAGCAGCACTCCAGTGTCAGCAGTGCCACCGGGTGTGGTACTGATGGCACTTCATTTAGAGCGTGAGGATGCGTTCAGCACTAGATTGCGGCTAGTTGGGTGTTTGCGGGGGGGGGGGGGGTGCGGTCTTGCCTGTCTCCAGTGAGGGGGCTAGGGGAGCCATGGTTGCAGAGGTCATAGTAGTGAGAGGAATCTGGGAGGTGTGGTAATACCTTATCGAGAGTTGTGAGGGGGGTGGGGGGGGATGGTGGTGGAGTGGGGTGGGGGGGGATGGTGGTGGAGTGGGCTGGGGGGGGATGGTGGTGGAGTGGGGTGGGGGGGGCCCTATTTTGGACCAGAGGGATACCTCCTCCTGGCACCAGCCTGCTCAGGAAAACCTGGGGCTGAATCTTCCGGTTGGCGTGTGGGGGTGGGGCCCGACACGCTGACGTGTAAAATGATGCGCGATGATGTCGGGCGTGCGTCCGGATGTCATTGCGCGCTATCACAATAATTCGTTCAGCACGGGCGTGCCAGAGTCGGCTGCGTGCCCGCTGAAATGTCAACGGCCTATTAAGGCCATTGAGAAAGTAATTAAACTAGTTAAGAACGCTGTCCATCCAAACTTAATGTTGGCGGGCGGCCGAAAAGCCCAAGCGGCCTTCGCTTTTTTCAGGAAACCTCATCCATGGCCGGGATGAGGTTTCCTGAGGCTTTTGCAAAATAAATAAATACATTTTCCAACCTTCACAAACATCTCTCAAATCATGTGACACTATCACAGGAGGAGAACTTGTTGAAATAAATTTTCGCATCGTTTATTGAAATGTTTTATCCTCTATTCAATCTCCCCGAGGCAGCTCCGTGCCTCAGAGAGATTGCGACGCAGGCTCCGACGGTCGCTCCTCCCCTTCCCGCCCGCCCACACAGGTAGCGCTGAGCTCCACCGGCCGCGCGTTACGCTGGGCGGGCCTTAATTGGCTCATCCGCGTAAAATGGCGGTGCGTGGCCGATCGCGGGCGGCGATTGGCTCTGCTCCTGCCCCCTGCCCAGTCCACCCGTCTTAGGAAAAATCCAGGCCCTGGAGATCTGGAACAGGAAGAAATAAAGCCATCTCACATGAAATTAGAAATGCTTATTTTGTGAGGAATGCTTGGAATAACATCAAGCTGCATCACTAGAGTGAGAGGAGAAATATTAACATTATAGTAAGTCTATTATAGCAACATTAGGATAATACCATTCTGCAACCAAATGCTGAAGTACTCACTTAAAGGTTTTAGTGAGTTTCAAACTCTGATCCTAGAAAATAACCTTTTCTTTCAGTCATTGAATCACTGTTGAGTTAAAAGGTTGTGGGGGATGATTCAGTTAACACTTGTGCATCACCACTTCTTTAGAAAGTCATCGAGCATCCGATGGCGACATTGTGAGACTAAGGGCACGGACATTACCAAATCCACTCGGCACAGCTGTAACAACATCAAGTTGGCGGGGGGGGGGTTGCAAGTTAACAAGAAAGGAAAAACCCTCTTGGAGCTGCCAGTGGATGACCTAATGTCCTGGCTGACACTGAGTTGTCCCAAGAAAAATCTGCCATTTCTGATCATCACTCAATAGTTCCTCCGGTATTTAAAAATCGTTGGTCAGAATGAGTGGTCAATGTCCATTCGAGAAGTCAGTTTGGGGTTAAGCAAATAACAGGCTGGAGCCTGTTAGAGTAGAGGCAATTTTTGGCACCTGCCACTGCTTAGACGTTTTCCTGCATCCTCCGGCTTGAAAAACGTTTTACTCTGTAAATGCGGGGGCAGTGAGTCTTCTGGAGCCTCAGTGAATAACGGACACAACAGTCTATCTCCTGAGCCAGTGAGATTTAAGGACTGAGAAAGGAGACGGACAAGAAAATAGAGTAAATTCGAGCCAAATCAGGTACAGAAAGAAAGAGAGAGAGCGAGAGAGAGAGAGAGGGCGACGAAGATTGGGTCAAGGGAGAGAAAAAAAGACAGGAAGGAAAAGTAAATACTTTTAAAACTTTGATGTTTTTTAACTTAGAAAATGGCCTGCAATTATAAAGCACTTATCATGTCCACCAAACGTCTCAAATTGTTTTACAGCCAATGAAATACTTTTAAAGTGTAGTTGCTTTTGCAAAGTAGGGAATGCGGCATTTAATTTCTGCACAAGCAGCTCCCACAAACAGCTATGTGATAATAAGCAGATAATCTGTAATTGTGATGTTGATTGGGGGATAAGTATTGCCCCTAGGACATCAGGATAACCTCCCCCTGTTTGTCTTTGAAATAATGGTCCGTAACCTCTGCACTTCCCAGTGCCGGATTTGAGAGGTGCCCCAAAGATGCACTGGGGAATCCATCTGGGGAGATCCCAGGTAAGGGTTTGCACGTCAATTGCCCAGAAGTCCGAACTTCCTCTGGACAATTGCACTGCACTGGGAACCATCCGAAAATGCAAATTAAGTCGCAAACTACGGATGGTTCCACCAGGGTTATAGCAATAGTTACCCAGAAAAAGTTAGAAGAATTAAAACCTCTTCTAACTTCTGGGTAATTATTGTAAAGGCCCAGACCAACCCCATGGGACTGCCCCCATCCCCCCCTCCCCCTGACGACTGACTACCGACAACCACACCGTACCCCCACACCAATCCCACAACCCCCCCCGACATCGGATCCCCAGCCCCACCCTCGGACCCACCCCCCCGCAACCTTGGACCCCCATCCCGCCCCCCGCTTCCGACCCCTCCTGACCTCCAGACCCCACCTCATCTTGCCCCACCCCCGATCTCTGCAACCCCCACCCCAAACACACTCAATCTGCCCCCTCGAATAGCTCCAGCACCCCCAACTACCCCCCCGAACACCCCCAACTAACCCCCCCCAAAACAGCCGCAACCCCTCTGAACACTTCCAATCACCCCCAAACACACCAACTCCACTGAATAGCCTCAACACCTCCCCAAACACCCCCAACATCCCCCCAACAGCCCCAGCTCCCCCCTGAACAACCCAAACCCCACAAACACTTCCAACCCCCCAACACCCCATCAACGCCCTGAACACCTCCAACACCCCCCCAGAATTTCCCCAACACCCCCCAAACACACCAACCCCCCTGAATAGCCCCAACACTTCCCCCAAACACTCCCGACCCACCCAAACACCCCAAACCCCTCAGAACAGCCCCAAACACCCGAGAACAGCCCCAAGCACTCCTCCACCCTGTACACCCCCAACCCCCCCCCCCAGGGAACCCCCATCCCTCCCAAACACCCCCAACCGCCCTGAAAACCCCAACCCCCCAGAACATCCCAACCCCCCTGAACACCCCAACAACCCCCTCAAACGCCCCCAAAACCACCTGAACACCCCCGACCACCGCCCCCCCCCCCACCCCAAACACCGACAATGCCCAAATCCTACCCACTTACTTTAGACACTTACCTTCTAAATCCCCCTGGCCCTTTAAACTTACCTGCTTTACGGCAGCGAGTGCTGTAAAGAAATACGCTGAATACTCTGGAGCTGGACTTCGCTGGGACCTGTGAGGAGCCTTTTGATGCAGGCCCCAAGCAGCTCTGGACAATGGAAGTGGCATTGTTAAAGACCAGGTAAGTGTGTATTTATTTCTTCTAATTTCTGCAAGCCAGCACTTTCCGATGTTCGTCGGAAGTTATGGCCCAATGTCTTTTTATTTTTTACTTAATTTTTAATGGATTTTTTTTTTTACATCTCCTTGAGAGGGTAGGTGGGGCCTTGGTTTGACATTGCATCTGAAAGGCAGCATCCCTGACAGTGCAACACTCCCCCGGTACTGCACTGGAGCGTCAGCCTTGATTTTTATGCTCAAGTCCTGGAGCAGGCCTTAAACCCAAAATTAATAGTGCTGCCAACTGAGCTGCAGTTGGCACTAAACTCTAACAACAATTTGCTACCTGAAGGAATGAAATTTTTCCCTTTCTGATCCAGAGAGAGCGATTGTCAGGAATGGCACTGACACTGTTGAGTTCCAGCCCTAATCTTTTGAGGAGGTTTTAATGGACAATAACGTACAAATTCCTAAATTCTTAAAAATAATGGGGAGACAAAGGGGGCAAAGGCAGAAGAGGATAAATCGGCCAGCAAATCCCGAAGATTCACACCTCGCTGCGTATCTCTTAGTCTGAATTCGCTGGCCAACTGACCAATTAACAATGGTCCACACCATTAAAACGTGTATGTCTTTCCAGCAAGGCCTTAATCCGGACCTGTTATTAATCTTCTTAATTTCAGGGTGGAATCTTCCGCTTTCGCCAGCAGCAGGAAGTTTGGTGGGGGTGGGGGGGAAGTTTAATATGGCATGAGGCCAAAAGCCCAGTTTCCCGACGGCAGGGTGAACTTTAGCAGTTGAGTTCTGGGGGCTTTAAAGGTGGTTTGAGCATCCTGATGAACAATGTCAGGAAGCCCTTTCACATGCATTAACATGTCATGCATTCTCATTCATAGACCACCTCGCTGCTATTAAATTTCCCTTACAAATTAAGCCCCCCAACCAGTGAGAAATTAGAATGTCTACATTCACATCTGAATGTAAGCGACACTTGCCTGGCGAGTTTGATTTCATCCCGGACTTTGAACAGAGTCGATGTTGCTTTGGCCTCCTTGGGGGCAGATCGCTAATCTCAGCCTCTTGACTCAGATCGAGTGCCAGTAGGCCAAGCTGCGGCAAGGCTGGACATGGCAGGCAGACTAAGGGTGGGAGGGGGTCAGGGTGGAAGGGTGGATTGGAGGCTGGGGACAGGAGACTTGTGAAGGGGAGAAGGGGTGGAGGTTGTCTGGGGAAGGAAGACAGACTGTCCGACGCATGGAGGCAGACAATGAGGGGTTAGCGATGTGGGATGGAGGGAAGGGCCTTGATGGTCGGGTCTGTGGGGGGGAGGAGGGCCTGTAGTTGGGTGGGGGAGGGGGTTTACAGGCAGGGATGGTGGTACAGCGATGGTCCTAGAGGGTGGAGTTGGTGTTGTCTATAATGGGATTTAGGGGGTTGAACTGAGAGTACAGAGTGCTGAGCAGTGGAGGGAACAGTCACATTGAGGGGGGTGGGATGCAATGGGGTGGCAGGCCCAAGGTAACAGTCGGGCAACTGAAGGTTTCATGTTGTAGGAGGAGAAGTCACAGAATGGACAAAACTATTGGCTCGGATAATAGGAGAGGTCAGGTCAAGGTGGGCATGGGGACAGTAACGGGTGTAGGCTCAGAAGGGAGAGAAGACATGTGGAGGTTAATGGTTGTAGGTCCAAGGATATTGGGGAAAAGGTCCAAGGGTAACAGAGGGGAGAGGAATGGTGATACTGGGTGGGTTAGCAGTGATGGGGGGAGCTTGCTAGGTGACAGGTGGAGGGTAGAAGATGGTGGAGTGTGACTGGAATGTGACACATTTTCTAATGATGTCGCTCTGAAACTGTGACATGTTGAAGTGGGAGGAAGGTCTTTTTGGGTGGTTGGAGTTCAAGGTCAGCACAGTTGGCCAACTAAAGGGACATCTAAAGGGACAACTAATGGGACTAGCCATATAAATATTGTGGCTACAACGGCAGGTCAGACGCTAGGAATCCTGTGGCAAGTAACTCACCTCCTGCCTCCCCAAAACCTGTCCACCATCTACAAGGCACAAGTCAGGAGTGCGATGGAATACTCTCCACTTGCCTGGATGAGTGCAGCTTCAACACTCAACAAGCTTGACACCATCAGGAGAAATCAACCTGCTTGATTGGCACCACATCCACAAACGTTCACTCCCTCCACCACCGACGCACACTGGCAGCAGTGTGTACCATCTACAAAATGCACTGCAGGAATTCACCAAGGCTCCTTAGACAGCACCTTCCAAACCCACTACCATGTAGACAAGGGCAGCAGACACATAGGAACATCACCACCTGGAGGTTTCCCTCCGAGTCACTCACCATCCTGACTTGGAAATATATCACTGTTCCTTCACTGTCGCTTGGTTAAAATCCTAGAACTCCCTCCCTAACAGCACTGTGGGTGTACCCACACCACATGGACAGCAACGGTTCAAGAAGGCAGCTCACCACCACCTTCTCAAGGGCAATTAGGGATGGGCAATAAATGCTGGCCTAGCCAGCGATGCCCACATCCTGTAAATGAATAAAAAACACCCAGGTGGGGCTCTCCAATACTCACCGCAGAGAATATCCTGGATCATTATTGTCTGCTGCAGTCTGCACAACCTCACTACAAAGTGGGGATGTCTTCATAGAATCACAGAAAGTTTACGGCACCTAGTAAATGAGTTGAGGGTTTCTGCCTCCACTACCCTTTCAGGCAGTGAGTTCCAGACCTCCACAACCCTCTGTGTGAAAACATTTTTCCTCATCTCCCCTCTAATCCTTCTACCAATCACTTTAAATCTATGTCCCTTAGCCAATGACCTCTCTGCTAAAGTAAACAGGCCCTTCCCAGCCACTCTGTCCAGGCCCCTCACAATCTTGTACAACTCAATTAAATCTCCCCTCAGCCTCCTCTGTCCCAAGGAGAACAGCCCCAGTCTATCCGATCCTTCCTCATAGCTGCAATTTTCCAGTCCTGGCAACATCCTTGTAAATCTCCTTTGTACCGTCTCTAATGCAATTGCATCTTTTCTGTAATGAGATGACCAGAATGACATAATATTCATGTTGGGCCTAACTAATATTTTATATAGCTCCAACATTTTTTTTTCTTTATTCTTTCATGGGATGTGGATTCCACTGGCAAGGCCAACATTTGTTACCCATCCCCAATTGCCCTTGAACTGACTTTTCTAGGTCATTTCAGAGGGCAGCTAAGAGTCAACCATATTGGAGTAACACGTAGGCCAGACCAGGTAAGGGTGGCAGATTTCCATCCCTAAAGGATACTAGTGAACCAGGTGGGTTTTTATGACAATCGATGATAGTTCCATGGTCCCCATCACTGGGCTACCTTTATATTCCAGATTTATTAATCAAATTCAAGTTCTACCAGCTGCCATGGTAGGATTTGAACCCATGTCCCCACAGCATTAGCCTGGGTCTCTGGATTGCTAATCCAGCAACATTATCACAACACCACCATCTCCCCCATAGGGGGTCAGTTAGTTAGCTGCCTTGATTATAACCTCCCTGCTCTTATATTCCATGCTTCTGCTAATAAATGAAATGTGTTGGTTGAGGGAGACATGGGGGGGCCGAGATGTCTCCTCCGTTGATGAAGACGGTGAAGAAGATAGTGCTGAAAAGGGCCAGGATGTCGCAGAGGTACGCTCAGCGAGCATCGCAAGGGTACAACGTGGTAGAGTGGCCCAGGCTGTCTGATATCCAACAGATTCCAGGCACAGTAAGCTGCTGAGACAGTTCCTTTACTAGTTAGTTTTCTATCCTCTGCTGGCTGGAAGGCCCCAGTTCCTTTTCACTAACAGGCATTATACTTTGCTCTAATGTACCTTGATTTATGATAGCTGAATTAAATTGCGCTACTTAACATCTGCCCTGCTGGTGGTTTGATCCTTTGCCAAACTATGCTGATATACAGATCCCTGGCCCTAAATGCACGCATCGGAACCTGCACAGCAATCTGTTCTCCCACGACTTCGGGCACCTGTAGGTAGAATTGAGATTTTACCAAACCCTCACAAAGTCTGTGTACATGGCAACTTGGGAGCAATGTCAAATCTAAGGACTGCAGGGATGTACTCCCAAAGGGGGGCAGGGAGCTCTTTCAGCCGGAACCAGGGTCCACAGGGAGGAGCAGCATGCGGACACCATTTGGCCCCTTGAGATCGCTCTTCCGTGCAGATTGATCAGGGAAGATCGTGAGATGGTGTGAAGACTGCTGATCGCCACTTGCCTAAAGTGAACCCATATCCCTTCGCGTCTTTATCATGCGAAAAAGTTTCGAGGTTACTTTGGAATCCACTCACTGAGAGTCCTTACCTGTACTATGGTTTGCTTAATAGCACCGAATCCAGACCCTCCAATTGCAGAGACTCCTTCAATTCTTAGTCCTAGATGGCCTTAGTATTAGTGCAAGACTGTGATCCGTCATAGTGGACACCCCAGCCAAAGTAAACATCTTTCCTGCATAGAACCTGCAGAGCCCTGTTATCGTGCCTTCACCTGCTTACGTTTGCTCAAAATGACAAATCACCAAAGAAGACCAGTAACAATTGGATGTGTCCACCTGAGCTTTCTAGACATGTAGGGAAGCCTCTGGTTCTCTATTGTTAGAAAGACAGTGTAGAGCTTCACTCTCTCAGCTCTAAAACTGCATTGACAGGGCTCCTTGCCACTCAAGAAAGCACGTTTAACTCCGCTGGTGTACTTGTGGTATCCACCCACATCTCACATCAGGGTAACAGCAGCAGGAGTTGCAATGACCTCGCTGAACACATCTTCAGAGGTCAGAACATAGTGCACTGCTGCCCTTAAAATATGGCGTCCGGATCTTTGACCCCATGAGGTAATGGCTGTGACTACCTGCCCACCCCTGCTGTGAGATTCAGCGGGTTCCTCGTGAACGCACATATAATGAGCAGAACAGCTCAAGATTGTGCGTGGTCAACGCCCCACAGCGGGAATCAGTCTCATTTCCGCGCCCACTAAACTTGGACTCCAGAACGAAAGATTCCAGCCTTAATCTTAATTTTAATTCTTAATCTTTTCTAAATCAGTTTTAGACATCAATTCAAAAATGGCAATGCAACCACGACAACTGCTGGGAATAAGACCCGCACTCGGTACCTGTTGTAATAAATGACAGATCCCTCACAATGCAAATCCCCACAAAGATTATATATATTATGAACATTCATGGGATATGATGGCTGACTTTAATTGTTACTGCTTGCTAACTTTGCCCAGTCTAGAGAGGTTAGACATGGTTGTCTGGTTTCCAAAGAACCACATCAAAGGCCTCATTCCTATGCAAGTCCTTTTGGTTTCAATAAGCAGAAATTACTGAAAGCATTTTGCTCATGTTGTCCTGCAATATATCGAATTAAGTGGGAATGCTTGATAACATTGGGGCTGGGATCACAATAAGAATGGTGACCTGTTGAGATACCAGTGTTAATTTAGCTTGTTCTTATGATGTAGGAAACATTGGATACACTGTATTTATTCCACATTCCTATGGATCTCTTGAGGAGGTGATGGGCCAGGGAAGAAGAAAAGAAACCTAGTTATTTTATGTTGCTCAGTTGAACAACAGAAAAACTGGGGTTCAAAGAGGAACGGGTGCAACCTGAGCACTCAACGACCTACAATACGGGTCAGCGTTCAGCAGCAGGACCTTCACTTCACACTGCGTGGCACCAAAGAATGAAAGGCTGCTTTGTGTTTCCTTAATGTACCGTGAAGTGGTAATAAAACCACTAAGATTTCCGTCCAGTGGCTCGGAAAGACCCTGTTATTGGGCTGCTGGCCAACTAGGCCCTGCATGTTGTTTCAGGCTACCTTTCGCAACAACAGATGACGTTCTTTTCTTACTAATTGCTGACTTATAACCTGTGAGTGATCCAGCATTGAAACACCCACAGCTTAAGCTTTTAACTTTTAAGGTAAAGATCCTATATATTTTGTTCTTTACCTCAGACTCTGTTGCCTTTTCAAAAACAAAAATACCTGGGAAAACTCAGCAGGTCTGACAGCATCTGCGGAGAGGAGCACAGTTAACGTTTCGAGTCCGTATGACTCTTCACCAGAACAATTGAAACGTTAACTGTATGTCTCTCCACAGATGCTGCCAGACCTGCTGAGTTTTTCCAGCTATTTTTATTTTTGTTTTGGATTTCCAGCATCCGCAGTTTTTTGCTTTTATCTGTTGCCTTTTCATTTGTTTCAATCTTTGTTAAACAATGAATGCTATTGGTCAGGATCTCTTTTAGAGGCCTACTGTTTAGGAACATCCTCTTTGACACCTTCGGAGTACAAGAATAATGGAGCATTTCTAGGAGCCTGGTCAACCACTTAACCAGAGCATGGTTGATCTCCACTTACTGTCGTGAACTGCCTGCCAATCTGAGGCCAGCAGCTCTATTGAATGGCCATGCCACTGGGGGAATGGTGGCTGCTGCTGGTATGTCACCCACCAGAGGCCAAGGATCATTGCTGGATCCCAGATTACACATGAGTGATGATGGGAGGGGGATTGCGAGGAAGAAAGTAGGCAGCAAGGGCAGGGGAGAGCGGCTCTCAGCTCATCCCCTTTCCTAATGCTGGGTTCCTCAATCAGGCACTGACTGCTTTTGAACGAAGACCCCCCCACCCCCACCACCCCGGGAGCCTTCAAGCAACCCCGGCAAGGTTCGCTTGTTGTGCTCCCTGTGTGGCATACACCCCCATCTGCGGATGGGTTAATACCTTACCTGCCTCGACACCCTTCCCTGACAAATAGTAACCTTAATTTATCCAGCATCCACAGCCCCTTTTAGGGGCAAGTTCCATACTTAAAATACCCTCTTTGTGAAAAAGTACTTCATGATTTTACTCCTAAATGACCTGTAGCTCTAATTGTAAGATTGGTCCCCCCGTGGGTAAAATCTTTTGGAGGTGATGGAGATCTCGGCCTTCCCCATGGTGGATCTGGTGGCAGTGGGGCATTTAATCAGGCAGGAAGGTGGTTGGTGGGGTCTCTCCCACCTTCCCACCTCCACCCCAGTTAAGCCCATGGCATGTTAAACCAGCGGCTGGCGGATAGAGGGTGGTGGTGGGGAGGGTCGGGGGAGGGGGGGGAGGTGGGGCAATGCCATGCAGGGAGCTTGAGAAGCAAACCTTCTCGTGGTTGCTTGCCGGCTCCCGGGGGGCAGAGTGGGAGTTCTCTCATTCATAGGCACTTGATGGCTGTTCGAGAGGCCGTGCATCACATCAGGAAGAGGTTACCCACTGAGAGCCGCTCTCACCTGCCCTTATTGCCGACTTTCTCCCCCACAATTCCGCTCCCCTCATCACTCATGCATTCTGGGATCCAGCGATGATCCTTGCTTTCCATTGGGTGTCATACCAGCAGCAGCCACCACTCCTCCAGTGGCACTGCGGTTCAATAGAACTGCGAGCCTAGATTGGCAAGAGCTCTCAAGAGCAGGATTTTTGCCCCTGGGTTTGTGAATCGGTTTAGACTTTCTGTAAGGGAGGGAAAGATCTTATAAGGGATTCAGTGATGGGACACTCATGACAATAAAAGGCATTCACTGGTCAGAGGAATTGTAGGTCAGAAAAGATATACGCCAACCCATAATCTTTGGTTCATTAATGAATGGATGGAAAATGGTAGGCACACAATCTCCTCCTGACTCACTCAAACTCTCTATGTACATGGTGCTCCTCAGTCAGACTGTGGAATGAGCCTTTGTATGTCAAAAAAAATGAATGGCTCCAATACTATAGGATACAAATTAAACATGAGTGAATTAGAAGAAAGGAACATTGGGTAGGATCTTTTCACCATTAAACACAGATCCAATCTGTGACTCCAATGGGGATTGTCTGTAAACACAGATCCACCCTGTGATTCCAATGGGGATTGTTTGTAAACACAGATCCACCCTGTGACTCCAGTAGGGATTGTCTGTAAATATAGATCCACTCTGTGACTCCAAAAGGGATTGTCTATAAATACAGATCCACCCTGTGACTCCAATGGGGATTGTCTGTAAATACAGATCCACTCCCCCTGCGGAGTTCCTGGAAATACAGATCAATATTCTGGATCCACAGGTACTGCAGTAAAGACAGAAACTGTGACATCCCCTGTGAAGTTTCTGGAAATACAGACTCATGCTATGAAATTAGATGAAGAGGAGTGGGAGAAAGCTCATGAGAAACATACAGGACAGCAGAAATCTGTTGGGCTAAACTTCAGCCATCTCTGCGATTGTAATATCTTTCTTTTTTTGTGTTCTTCACATTGGGCTCAGGTCCATGTGTTGGAGGATGACTGCAATGAGTGATCGGATTTGCTGAGTGGGATGTTCAGATTTCAGTCGGATTGCAGTGAAGTGCTGATGAATGATTTTGTGTGCAGACTTCTGTTATGTCACATTGACCACAGGCATGATTAAACACAGGAATGGGAGAAACAGAAAGATTTATTGTTTCTCAGCAAAGGAAGCGAAGTTCGTGGCGATTCTGACAGAGCATATTTTGGCTGAGTCTCCATCTCCTGGCAAACAGAATAGTAAAGGAAGCACAAATTTGTTATTTGTAGAGGCGAATAACAGATTTACAACGTCAAGGAGAGACACTCCCTGATCCATAAGATGTGTAATACTGTGGACATCTCCATTTGCTATTAACCTGGCGATGCCAATACAGTTTCCTCTCACCTATTGCAGTGTTGGTGACAGTGGGGGACAATAACAACAACAACTTATATTTATATAATGCTTTTAACATAAAAAGAAATGTCTCAATGTGCTTCACAGGAACATTAGACACCAAGCCACAAGAGGTCACATGATGAAAAGCTTGGTCAAAAATGTAGGTTTTGAGGAGTGTCTTAAAGGAGGGAGGTGAGGTAGAGAGGTGGAGAGGTTTAGGCAGGGTATTCCAGAGCTTGGTGCCCAGGCAACTGAAGGCAACGCCACCAATAGTGGAGCGAGTAAACTTAGGGATGCTCAAGAGGCCAGATCCCTCGGAGGGTTGCGGGGCTGGAGGAGATTACAGAGGTAGGGAAGCATGAGAGCATGGATGGATCTGAAAACAAGGATGAGAATTTAAAAATCAAAACGTTGCTTGACAGGGGGCCAATGCGGGTCGGGGTGCACAGGGCTGATGGGGGAATGGGACTTGCTGCGAATTAAGAAACAGGCAGCAGAGTTATGGTTAACCTCAAGTTTATGGAGTGTAGGATATAGGAGACTAGCCAGGAGTGATTTTGAATATTCAAGGCTAAAGGTAACAAAGGCATGAATGATGATTTCAGCAGCAGAGGAGCTGAGACTGAAGCCAATTCAGGTGACATTATGGAGACAGAAATAGGCTGTCTTAGTGATGGTGCGAATATTGGTCAGATCTTCGGGTCAAATTTGACACCAGGGTTGCTAAAGGACTGGCTTAATTGAGGACTGTTGCCAGGGAGAGTGATGGAGTGGGTAGCACGGGAACGGAGTTTGGAACAGGGATGGAAAAAGATGGCATCAGTCTCCGCAACACTTAATTACATACTAACTATATTGTCCCAACATAAATACTGGGACAATATAACCAAAAGATTCAAAAAGACTACTCTTCTCCTTCCAAAGGTAAAGCCCATGCTAGAGTATGGGGGCTGCTGGGGTTCTTGAGCGCACGAGAGCTGAGACCCTGGAACAGGTGGGCAAAATGTGAACTCAATAAGTTGCCCATTATCCCACCTGGCACTTGCTACTTGCTGTCCCAAACAGTGAAGAGTCCAACAAGTTGCTGCATGGCATAGCCAGTATCTAGAGTAACACCCTGCCTGACATTCGATGTACGCTCTTGCTGAAAAAAATCACCTTGAACCAGTCACCCAAAGTGGCAAGAATGACTCGCAACAGTAGAAGAAATTCTAGAGAACCTACAAGTGCAGAATTCATAGAACCATAGAAAAGTTGTGGCACAGAAAGAGACCATTCATCCCATCATGCCTGTGCCAGCCAAAAAAAGAGAGAAAAAAACTAGCTGCTCATTTTAATCCCACTTTCCAGCACCTGGTCCATAGCCTTGCAGGTTACAGCACTTCGGGTGTAGATCCAGGTGCCTTTTAAATGAGTTGAGTATTTCAACCTCCACCACCAACTCAGTCAATGAATTCCAGATGCCTACCACCTCTGGGTGGAAAAGTTTTTCCTCATGTTCCCTCTAATCCTTCTAACAATCACTTAAATCTATGTTCCCTGGTAATTGAATCCTCAGCTAGGGGAAATTAGTCTTTACTATCTACCCTATCTAGGCCCTTCATAATTTTGTACACCTCAATTAGGCCACCCCTCAGCCTCCTCTGTTCCAAGGAAAATAACCCTAGCCTATCCAATCTTTCCTCATAGCTGCAATTTTCAAGCCCTGCCAGCATTCTTGTAAATCTCCTCTGAACTCTCTCCAGAGCAATTATGTCTCTCCTGTAATGTGGTGACCAGAACTGTGCATAAAATTCCAGCTGTGGCCTAACCAGCATTTTATACAGTTCCATCATAATCCCTGCTTTTGTATTCAATACCTTGTCCAATAAAGGAAATCATTCCATATGCTTTCTTTATCACCTTATCCACCTGTCCTGCCACCTTCAGGGACCTGTACTTCCTCAACTCCTCTCAATATCCTCCCATTTATTGAGTATTCCCTTGCTTTGTTTGCCCTCCCCAAATGCATTATGTCACATCATTTCGGATTGAATTCCATTTGCCAAGTTTCTACCCAATCAACCAAACCATTGATATAGTTCTGGAGACAACAGCTATCTTCCTCACAATCAACCGCACAACCAATTTTTGTGGCATCTGCAAATTTCCCAATCATGCCTACCACATTTAAGTCCAAATCATTAATCTATATAACAAACAGCAAGGGCCCCAACACTGAGCCTTGTGGAATGGCCCTGGAAACCATTTTCCATTCGCAAAAACATCCATCGACCATTGCCCTTTCTTTCCAGTCGCTGAGCCAATTTTGGATCCAATTCGCCACCTTTCCTGCTATCCTATGGGATCTTACTTTTCTGACCAGTCTGCCATATGGGACCTTGTCAAATACTTTATTAAGATCCATATAGACAACATCCACTGCACTACCCTCATCAATCCTCCTTGTTACTTCCTCAAAAAATTTGATTCTGTTAATAAGACACAATCTTCCCCAATCAAAACCATGCTGAATATCCCTGATCAATCTGTATCTTTCTAAGTGACAGTTTACCCTATCTGTCTGAATTGATTCCAATAATTTGCCCACCACCAAAGTCAGACTGACCGGCCTATAATTTTCTGGCCTTTTCCAGTCACCCATTTTAAATAATGGTAGACAGTTCGCAGTCCTCCAATCCTCTTGTACCATACCCGTACCTAGTAAGGATTAGAAAATGATCCTCGGAGCATCATTATCTAACATCAGCTCACCACCACTTTCTCAAGGGCAATTAAGGATGGGCAATAATGTTACTCCAGTCACATCCCATGATTGAATTAAAAAAATGCTCCTTGGCTTCCTTTAACAACTTAGGATATAATCCATCTGACCCTGGCGATTTCAATCCCTCCAGTACTACCTCTCCCATTATGCTTATTATATCTAATATTTCATCCTCCTTTTTAATTAGAACGTCTGCATAATCCCTTCTCCTTAGTGAACACAGAGACAAAGTGCTTATTGAGAATCCTGCCCACGTCTTCAGCATCAATGCATAAGTTACCATGCACATCTCTGATGGGCCTATCCTTTCCTTAGGTATTCTCTTGCTCTTAACATGTTAGTAAATCATCTTTGGGTTTTCCTTGATTTTTTTCTGCCAGTAATTTTTCATATCCTCTCTTTGCTTTCCTAATTTCCTTCTTTACTTCACCCCTGCACTTTCTATACTCCTCTAGGCTTTCTACCGTGTTAAGATTTTTGTGATTGCCATAAACTTTCTTTATGTTATCCTGTAATTTCTGGATAACCAGGAGACTCTAGATTTGGTAACACCACCTTTTTCTGTGTTGGGGCATGTCTACACTGTGCCTGTAGAATCTCCTTTTGAATGCCTCCCACTGGTCTGCCAACGTAGTAGCTTTAACCAGTCCCCTTTTGCCAGTTCACTTATCAGCTTTGTAAAATTTGTCTTCCCCCAATTTAGAACTTTACTCCTGTTCTATCTTCATCCTTTTCCATAGTAATGCTGAATATAACTATTATGGTCACTATCTCCAAAATGGCCCCCCACTGCTACTTCATCCACTTGCCCAGCTTCGGTTCCTAAGACTAAGTCTAGAATTGTGCCCCCTCTCATTGGGCTTGTTACGTGCTGGCTAATAAAATTCTCTTGAATGCAGTTCAAGAATTTTGTGCCCTCTGTGCCCTTCACACTGTTCGTATCCCAAGTGATATTAGGATAGTTGAAGTCCCCAACTATTACTGCCCCATTGTTTTTGCACTTAGATACTTGCCTACTAGCTCCCTTTCACCATTTGGGGGTCTATACTACACTCCTAGCAGTGTGGCTGTCCCTTTTATTTTTATTTCTGAGCTCAATCCATGTGGCCTCATTTGATCCTTCATTTAATATGTCATCCCTCCTCACAGCTATAATTGATTCTTTGACCAATAATGCTACACATCCACCTTTTTATCCCCTCCCCATCCTGCCTTGAAAACTTTATATCCAGGGATGTTATGCTGCCATTTTTGCCCCTCTTTAAGCCAAGTTTCCATTATAGCGATGATATCATGCTGCCATGTATCTATCTGCACCCTCAGTTCATCCATTTTATTTGCTATACTCCTTGCATTTACATATATACTTTTAACACTGCCACATTCTTATGCTGAACACTTTTTAACCTGTGTTTCTTCTGTCTTTCAGAGTTGCTCACTAATTTTCTATCTCCCATTCCTTGCTCTGAATTTGTCCTCAGGTTCCCATCCCTCTGCTAATCTATTTTAAGTGCCCCCCCACCCCCGCATCCCCCTGCCCTCAACAGCACTAGCAAATCTCCCTATGGGGATATTTGTCCCAGTCCTGCTCAGGTGTAAACTATCCAGCTTGTCCAGACCCCACCTTCCCCAGAACTGGTCCCAATGCCTATAAATCTGATGCCCTCCCTCCTACACCAGCCTTCCAGCCATGTGTTTAGTTGTTTAATTCTTCTACTTCTCTTCTCACTTGCATATGGGACTGGGAATAATCCTGAGGTTACTACTTCAGAGGTCCTGCTTTTTAATCTCCTCCCTAGCTACCTAAAATCTACTTTCAAGACCTCATCCCATTTTCTACCCAGGTCATTGGTACCAACATAGACAACAACCTCTCGCCGATCACCCTCTCCCAAAAGATTGTCCTGCAGCCATTCTGTGACATCACTGACCCTGGCACCAGGAAGACAACATACCACTCTGGCAGATGCTAACTCAAGTTTTCACGGCACAGTGATTCAGCAATCACACTGATTCATGCCCCCTGTGTTGACTTGCAGCTTTACCAAAGCTCCATCCAATGCTACTTGGACTACTGTGCCCTCTGAATTCCCACTGGATGTCTTTGTACTTTGAATTGTATGGCTCTCAACCCCTCAGTGACCAGGTGCTGTCTGACAACTAAATGGAGTGACTGCTCACATTTTCTCCATTTACATTCTTTCGACATGCCTTGACAAGGTGACCCTTCTTCTTGCAGCTATAGCACTCTGCCTTCACAAATGGACAACTCTGTGCCCAATGTTGGCCAAAGCACCAGTAACAGCACTTTGCCGTACCCCTGCTACTACTGAAGGGTTCTCAAAATTCCCACATTTTTCATATCATCAACAAGGATATGACGTTTGGACTTTTATAGCAGAGGAACCAACTGCTGAGTTAAGTGTAAAACCCTGCAGACAGGAGGCTAGGCCCATGAAGGCCTGGGACTGGACATGCCCAGGCTTGTTGAGTGCAGTGTGGATTGTTGCCTGACACCAGACAACGAGAGGAGACAGAATATGCATTCTTTCCTTTAAAACAATCAACCCAGAGAAAAACTTCATCTTACACAAAACTCAAGCCCAGCAAAATCTTGCATAAATAATCGCTACTAACTACTAAGGCAGGAAGGCAGCAATCAATGCACTTATGCAAACCCATCAATACTCCACATATACAATGGTTCTCAGTTCAAGACTAGTTACGGGGACAGGAAGGCAGCAATCAATGCACTTATGCAAACCCATCAATACTCCACATATACAATTGTTCTCAGTTCAAGACTAGTTACGGGGACAGGAAGACAACAATAAACATCCTGCAAGCCCATTAAAAACAATGAGACAACAATCACCTGAAGAAGCCCACCAAAATCAGATAAAGAACTAAGCTGGATTTGGATTTCAGATAAGAAATTCGAAAAACAGTATAACTGGAATACCTGTTATGAAGCAGGAGGGTGAGCAGTTTTGGAGCAGTTGAAGCAGAGTTTAAACAGGGAGAAGTAGCTGAGCCAAGCGGAGGAAGGAGATCTGGAGGTTTGCAGGGCCACAGGCAACATCACGGTGAGGGGCACGGGGTGGCAGGCTCAACCGAAGACAACAAGGCCACAACTGCAGCCCTCCACGAAGATCGACCACCCACAACCGCATCCTCCACCCAGCTGAAGAACCTTCGCAGATTCCACAGACCAGGACCACGTGGGGAAGGCAGGCCCCAGAGGACACAAAGAGTGTACCCCAAAACTGCAACCGGCTTACCTGGCTGGATTTCGAACTGTCAAGGAACCCTGGTTGGTGAGCATGATCCCTGACCTCTCCTAGTTCAATTTAGTTAGGTTTCGGGGGTGGAACAAGGATCAGGGGATTAGTAGCGTGATTTTCCCTCGTTATTCCATGTGTTCCCCATTCTTAACTAAGTGTATTTTGTAGGTCTGTATAATTTCAGTGTAATCCTAATGTTATAAGTTCATTTGTGACTTCAATAAACCCAGTTGTTTTTTTTTCTTGCATCAAAACCAGCTGTCTGCTGCACTTTGTCACAACCCCCAATTAAGTCCAAGGTCTAGAACCTAGGGATTGGGAGCGATTTGAACCGTTCAGAAATCAAAGGTGAAGCTCACACAAGCCACCACTCCCTACACTACAAACTGCTGTCATTGGCAAGTCCTGCTTTCTCAGCTGCAGCTTATTTACTTCAGCAGATGACTGGCGGTTGCTAACTCTGACTTCCATCGAGTCATGTTCCACCATGTCCATGGACAATGCATTTTGTAAAGCTAGGTCTAAAGTTAACTTTGGCAATGTCAGCAACTTACTGTGAATGCTTTCACGTTTCAAACTGCAAACAAACCTGCTCTGCAATGCTCTCACTTGAAGTTCTCCAAGATTACAATGGATGGACAGCTTTCTCAAAGCCATGATAAAGCCTCCAAAGTCCTCACTGGGCAATTGAATCCTGTTTCCAAGCCGATAGCTTTCTGCAATCTCTAATGGCTTGAGATCGCAGTACTGTTCCAGATTATGCAAAATGTCTGATAGTGGCTTAGCAAAGGTGAACAAATTCTTGAGCATTTCATAAACCCATGGACCTGTTTCAGTCAGAAATATTGCCCATCCTCTTTCCCCTACTGTCTAATTAACACTTGGATTATCAGGGACATCGAGGACATTATTAGCAGTGGAATACATCTCTAGCCACTCCACATACACACTGAAAGGCTCTTGATTATGATTGTAGTTTCCCAGTCATCAGTAATACCTGTTGATGCAGCTATCCTTGAATCCTTGAAGCTCAGTCCATCCAGTTGTACAAACAGCCTTTCCACTGACACTGGATTTTTAAAACTATCTCTCAGCAAAAATATACCTCTCAGTTCACTTTTGGTTTTCCCGGAAGCTTCTCCAACCCAAATTTGCTCAGCTAGGGACATGCTCAATTCCATCTCACTGCCAAGCTATGATAAGTTTGCAGGACAGTAAAGCAACTGTGTGTAGCATATGGAGTTCAAAGTAACCAAATGAAAACCGGTGTATTTCGGTTTGACTATATATACATACACACATACACAAATAGTCACAAGGGGTGCTATTACAGTGATGTTCATTTTGTTTTCTATTATACAAGCTCCACTGCTTTGAGTGTCCTTGCTCTTGGTCTGCCTTCTATATCAAGCAAGTGGCACTAACCATTTTCCAATTATAAAGGCACCACTTAAAATGCAGTAAGTGCACAGACTATAAATAACTCCAATCAGTTGTTCGCACCTGATTAAAGTAGGATTATTTCAATGATGTTTCTGTCATTAAGTCCAATCATGATTAAATACAACTGGTACAGAATGGAGTTACTATGAGTTGGTGAATAATGGAGTTTGGTAAGGAGGGGAGGGAGGCATGTATGAACATACAAACATATGAACATATGAATTAGGAGCAGGAGTAGGTTGCTTGGCCCCTCGAGCCTGCTCCATCATTCAATAAGATCATGGCTGATCTAAATGTAATCTCAACCCCACAATCCTGCCTATCCCTGATAACCTTTCACCCCCTTGTTAATCAAGAATCTATCTACTTCTGCCTTAAAAACATTCAGACTCTGCTTCCATTACCTGTCGTGGTAGGGAATTCCAAAGATCCACAACCCTCTGAGAGAAAAAATTTCTCCTCATCTCTGTCTTAAATGAGTGACCCCTTATGTTTAAACAGTGACCCCTAGTTCTAGATTCTCCCACAAGAGGAAACATCCACTTTTCATCCACCCTGTCAAGACCTCTCAGGATCTCAAAGGCTTCGATTAAGTCACCCCTTACTCTTCTAAATTCCAGTGGATACAAGCCTAACCTGTCCAGCGATTCCTCATAAGACAAACCGCCCATTCCTGGTATTAGTCTAGTAAACCTTCTCTGAATTGCTTCTAATACATTTACATTGTTCTTTAAATAAGGAGACTAGTACTGTACACAATACTCCAGATGTGGTCTTACCAATGCCCTAAGCAACTGAAGCGTAACCTCCCTACCTTTGTAATCAATTTCCCTTGCATTAAATGATAGCATTCTATTAGCTTTCCTAATTATCTGCTGTACCTGTATGCAAAGCTTTTGTGATTCATGCACTAGGACACCCAGATCCTTCTGAATCTCAGAGCTCTGCAATCTCTCTCCATTTAGAACAAAGAACAAAGAAAAGTACAGCACAGGAACAGGCCCTTCAGCCCTCCAAGCCTGCACCGATCTTTTTGCCTGTCAAACTAAAACAATTAGATAATAAGCTTCTTTTTTATTCTTGCCAAAATGAACAATTTCACATTTGCCCACATTATACTCCATTTGTCAGATCTTTGCCCACTCAATTAACCTATGTCACTTACGTCCTCTTCACAATTTACTTTCCTACCTTTCTCTGTGTCATCAGCAAATTATTCACTGTTCCTTTGGTCCCTTCATCCAAGTCGTTTATATAAATTGTAAAAAGTTGAGGCCCCAGAACTGATCCATGTGGCACGCCACTCGTCACAGCCTGCCAGCTAGAAAAAGACCCATCTGTTAGCTAACTAATCTTCTATCCATGCCAATATGTTACCTCGTACACCATGAGCTATTATTTTCTGCAATAACCTTTGAAGTGGCACTTTATCAAATGCCTTCTGCAAATCTAAAAATAGTACATCTACCAGTTCCCCTTTTTCCACAGCGCATGTAACTTCTTCAAAGAACTCCAATTAATTGGTAAATCATGAATACCCTTTCACAAAACCATGTAGACACTGCCTAACTGCCTTGAATTTTTCTAAGTGCCATGCTATGACACCTTTAATAATAGCTTCTAACATTTTCCCTATGACAGATGTTAAGCTAACTAGCCTGTAGTTTCCTGCTTTCTGTCTCCCTCCCTTTTTGAATAAAGGAGTTACATTAGCTATTGTCCAATCTAATGGAACCTTCCCTGAATCTAGGGAATTTAGGTACTGGAAAGTAATCCACCCAATATTTTGTCAAACATGGAGGACCTGTTCACAATATTGTCAGGAGGCCAGTTCTTTTCAAAGCTCGATCTGACCAAATATCGATCTGCAACTTGAGTTAGATGATGAGTCTAAGTTATATTTAACTGTCAATACACACATGGGTCTATTTTAGTTTCATAGGCTGCCATTTGGCATTTCTTCAGCCCCTGGAATTATTCCAGGGGTAATGGACCAAATGTTGCAAGAAATTCCGGGAGTGGTGTGCTATTTTATTTTGGCTCCAAACATGATGGTAAGCTGAATAAGGTGCTCCAACATTTGAAAAAGCATGGAGTTCAGGCGAAGACTCACAAATGTGAGATGTTTCAAAACTCTGTAGTGTATTTGTGTCACAGGGCAGAAAAGGTGGGTGACATCCTACAAAGAGTAAGGTTCAAGAAGTTAGAATTATGCCACAACCTGAGGATATCGTTGAGCTCAGATAATCTTTGGGCTTGGTGAATTACTACGGTAAATTCATACCAAATTTAGCATTCATTGAATGAACTCTTGAGTAAGGGTGTTCCCTAGGATTGGACAAAGGAGTGTGACAAAGCAATCAAGTCATGTAAAGTTAAATTGGTAGATGGTACAATGCCTGTACATTACATCAAGATTATCTTGAGGGGACAGTATACTGCAATGGGTTGTACATACATTGTCTCTTCTGAGCTCTGGACCCTGGATTGAAATCTAGCTGAGAGAATATATGATAAGGAAGAGATAGACAGATTTTTAATTAGTAACGGGTTGAAAGGTTATGGGGAGAGGGCGGGAAATTGGAGTCGAGGCCAAATTGAGATCAGCCATGATCGTAATGAATGGCGGGGCAGGGTCGAGGGGCTGAATTGCCTACTCCTGCTCCTAGTTCTTATGTTCTTAATATAACTGTCCTGTTTCAATGGACTGTCAGAAAACAATACAATTTGAGGTTGAATGCTCTCTGTCCTGTTTCTAGAGGACATGGTCCTATAGAACAGAGGGGAATTATTAAATGCTAGTTTGGCAGTCTCACTGAGAAAGGACCAGGGGGAATTCTGGAAAGGATCAAGTAATCAGCAATCAAACTTGGCATAATAGGTAGCACTCTGACTTCTGAATCAGGATGCTGAAGGTTCACCAGGGACTTCAGCAAGTAATGTAGTTTAAAAGTTCAGTCCCGAGGGGAGTGTGGGGTGTTGTCTTTTGAATATACTAAACTGCCCCCTCACATGCAAGTGATTGATTCTGTGGGATTAGTCAAAGAAAAGGACAAGAGTTCTGTCTGGAGTTCTGGCCAATATTTATCTCTCAGCCAATATTAAAACAGATTGCTCATTTATCTCATAAGATCATAAGAATGTAAGAAATTAGAGCTGGAGTTGGCCATTTGGCTCTTCAAGCCTGCTCTGCCATTCAATAAGATCATGGCTGATCTTCAGCCTCTATTTCACCCACACCCATATCCTATAATTCCCTTAGCACCCAAGAATCTATTGACCTCATTCTTGAGTATACTCACCAACCGAGTATCCATTGCTTTCTCCAAAGATTCACAACCCTTTGAGTAAAGAAATTTCTCCTCATCTCAGTTCTAAATTGCAGACCACTTATTCTGAAACTGTGACCCCATGTTCTCGATTCCCCAGTCAAAAGAAAACATTTCCTGAACATCTACCCCGTCAAGCCCCTAAGGAAATATATGTTTCAATTCAATCACCTCATATTCTTCTAAACATCCAGGAATATTGGCCTAGTTTACCCAATCTCTCAGATCTGTTTGTGGGATCTTGTTCTGAGAAAGTTGCCTTTCACCTTACCTTTATTACAACAATGGTTACGCTTCATAAACAATTACACTATTGTATCGTTAGGCACCAAGGGGTATCCTGAGCTTGTGAAGTTTGCTATTTAAGAGCAAGTTCTTTCTTTTTACCTTATCACGTATACGTGTCGGTGTTATATGTAAAGAGAGAATGGAAATACAGTAAGGATGGAATCTTCGATTTAAATCAGGAAGGTGGAGTAATTGCAATGCTCCAGTGCTGACCATTTGTGATAGTTGGACCTGATTTTTATTGAACTGGTCCTCTGTTTTGAATTTGTCTGTCTTTCATTTGAACTTGGAGTGGCACAAATTGTGCATCAAATTTTGGCGATTGACAACTCAAATGGCAGAATTTTATGGGACCCTGCTGGCAGGTTTGAAGGCCAGGAGGGCCTGTAAAATACCCTGTGTGGCCTTCCCACTGCCCTCGCCATCAAGATCCCCAGTCCCTAGTCCCAACGGCCCGTCCCTCCCCTCCCACTTCTGGGCCTCTCCACTCATCCTCATTGTGACAACAATGTACTTACCTTCATCTTGGATCTGGCACATAGACTCAGAGCTGAATTTAGTGCCCTCCCCCAGCATTGAGTTTGGATGTGGGGGGCATTTAATTTGGCGGGAGGGTAGTGGATGGGGACACCGCTGCATTCCCACCTCCACCCCAATTAATTCCATGACAGGAAGGCCTTATTCTGCTGTCTCTGGTGTGAATTGGGCAGAGAGATCACCACGTGGGGAGCATGACATGCAGGCTCTCAGAGGGGGTCAGTCATTCAATCAGATTGGCCAGCAGCTCTCTGAGGTGGGACCTCAGTTAGTCCCACTACAAGTCAATGCTGCGGACATTGGCGGGTTGTGTCCCCATTGACTCTTCCAGTGGCAGGGCAGGAAACCCCTCGCTATCTCTGTAGCCTCTTCCAACCGTATCATCCCATTCCCCCCCTCATTAATTATGGAGCCACAGGAAACATGCCGTCTAGCTGGCGGGCAGCCTCTGATTTTCCCGCCACCCTGTTAGCTCACCGCTTCCTCACACAGGATGCCATATTTAAACTGCAGCTGTGCGCACACTTCTCAATGCTTGCAGCCCAAGCATGGCCCCAAAATCCAAGAAGGGCGATTCAGTGATGCATCCCTGAGATGCCTTCTGGACACCGAGGAGGCCCACTGCATTGTCGTCTACCCTCGCTCTGGCCACAGGACACCCATCAGTCTCATCACTCCGGCTTAGGAGGCGGGTGGCAGAGGTGGTCAGTGACAATGCTGCCCATAAGAGATCGGCCATCCAGTGCAGAACATGGATGAATGATCTCATCCGTACTGCTAGTGTAAGGCAACTACCTTATCACTCTAAATTCACACATTCGCAAGGCCATCACATATTCATTGGCACCTCACTCACTGCCAGCTCGAGGGACATCACCGCTCACTCACACAAACTCTTGCATCTCCATCTGGCCTTACCTCCACTGGGGACTGCCTCCTCAGTTCTCACCATCTTGAGGCCACTTGCACAGGTCAATATGTGCCCCCACGAACACCTGGGATACCCCCCTTTGCTAGTACAGCCCTCGTCCTGCAGCCTGAGGCCACTTCTACTCCTTTCCCAAGCAAGCCCTAGGCCTGAGGCTGTTGAAAAGCCACCCATGCCTTATAGCTGGTATGGGAGGTAGAGACCTGTTCCCGAGCCCTCCTAAAAGCGGTATGGTGCTGCCTGTGAAGCTTGGCACTGATGACTGCAAGTGCTGACCGAAGTCCCAAGCAAAGTGCAGCTCGCCAGGTGCACATCACTTATGTACAGTTGTGAAATTCATGGACATGCAATCATGCTGTCGTACCAAGATGATCCAGCGTGGGGGGTGGGGAGGGGATGATTCTGGTGAGAGGGGCTCATAATGAGATGCTAAAATATTGAAATTAGGTTCCGACATGCAGTGGTGGGAAATGCAGCCGGCCATTGACGGGTGGAGCAGCCAATCGCAAACTGGTTTGATGAAGGCATGAAACCGATTTTTGGCCTTCTCTCCATATTGTACCCACCCACCTGCCATGATGCCCAATGCCAATGGGGCCAGAAAATTTCAGCCAATGTTGCTTCTGACATTTTCGGTGATAGAGGTTGCAAAAAAAGGGTGTTACTGTAGAAACATCTTTGTTGCTGCATTACTTCTATATATTCTATATCTCTGCAGCCCACTGTTCATGGGTGATGGAGAGAAAGGACTTTGACTCTGGTAGTACAATTCTTTAAAGTTCTTCAGTGTTGTTGTGGCTGTATCCTTCCAGGTGAATAGTGAATATTCTATTAAACATTGACAAGAGCTTGGAAATGGTGGAAAAGTGTAGAGATGTCAAGAAGTGAGCTATTCCACACTCACCCAGTCTTTGTCCTGCTTTGGTAACCATGATGCTGATAGACAGGCCTAATTAATCTTCTGGGCAATGATGAGACCCCAGAATGAAGAATTGTTGCACATTCCCTGATCAAGATGCTTTTTACATGGCACTCATGTGGTATGAATGCTCCCAGTCACTTGTTAGCTCAAGCCTGGAGGTCATCCCTTTCCTGCTAAAGGCTAACATGGGCTGTTTCATTATCAGAAGAGTTGTAAATGGAGCTGAGCACTATACAGTTATCACCAAACTGCACTACACCTGACCTTTTGATGGACTGAAGATCATTATTGAAACAGCAGGAGATGCTTGAGTTGAGAATGCTTCCCTGAGGAACCCCTGAATTGATGACCTGGGACTGCAATTACCTGCCCAGCAGCCTTATCCATTGTTTTGCCTCCCCCAGAAGGTTACACGGTTGTGTGTTACAAAAATATAATAATTTTCATAATATTATTCTGGTTTGTTGTAAAGTAGGTTTATGGATGTGAGTATAGATGGTTCTGTCTGTGTGATTCAATTATATTTGGAGTCAGGTTGATTGCAAGCTTGAAATTATCAAAAGAAGCTAGGTATAGAAATGTACTTGCAATGCTAATGAGTAAACATCGATGTTATCTTAGCATGTAAGGTGTGAAGGGAATGTGCATTTTTAGATAAGCGAAGGAATGTTTAGATTTCAAAGGGATGTTAGTCTGTTTACAACTAGCCAGACAAGCAAGGCTAAGGGGTGTGTTTATTTTTCCCAAATGAACTGACAATATTGGCAACATGAAAGTTTTTGTATTATGGGAACGGTATAGTTCCAAAGATATATGGAACAATGGAACTTACATATTAAACAGAGAGAAACGTATATAAAGGAGAATGAAAGGCTATGTTGGAAGCCATGTAAGATCTAACAGGAGCATGTGAAACAGCCTTCAGCCACTTGTGCCTAAGTCGGTTGTGTCCAGTAACTGAAGTTAAAAAAGGCCATTTGGAATTCAACTATCAAGTGGGTACTGTGTTAACTTGCTGTTTTTTTAAAATCTAAAACATATTTTGGATTATTGCCTTAAAGTGGGTGTGTAACTGGGAGTCAGGTTAATTAGGAATTTTAGGATCTGCTATAGTAGTAAATAATTGTAGTCTTATATGTGTGCTTGATCCAGGCAGCAATGAATATATCTGGCAGAACCCAAATCGGGTGTCAGTGAATAGCCCATTGGTGAGTAAATGTCGATAGCACTATTGGTGCTTCCTTGGATAATATTACTGATGATTGAGCAGGGATTTGCTATGCCTGTGACTGGCTGGTTTAGATTTATCATGCATTTTGTAGACAGGACATGGCTGGACAATCTTCCACATTGCGGATTAAATACCAGTGTCATAGTTGTACCCGAGCAGCTTGACAATGGAGCTGTTTCTCCTTCCATCTGAATACTCAAGGAAGTGTTGGGGTTAATCTTGTCTTAGTCAATGTTTCACTCTCAGCCAACACAATGAAGTAAATGCCTGTTCATTTCATTGCTATTGATGAGATATTGTTGGTACAGAATAGCTGCAAGATTAATTAATTGATTCTCCATAATTAGTTAAGTATGAAGCATTTAGATGCTTCTGTGATATCATAGGACATCACATAAATGGAAGAAATGCACAACATGTGAAAGGAAATATCTCAGGTGGAACCTCTTGAGAGATAGATTTTCAACTTGTTGCCCTTGTAGCGCAAAACTAATGTTCTGGATCTGCCACCCATTACAGGGGTTGCCTGATTCTTATTCCCATTGGAACAATGGGAATGCAATTGGATAGTTTCTATACTGAGTGTCCAATCTGCAACATCGGATTTACATCAAGTTAAAAATCTATCCATTAATCCGGTGAAAAATGCATCTTGGGATGTTCACCTAACCTTATATTTTCAGCAGGTGATCAGCCAGTTAATGACAATGTTAAAATACATCATCAAGGAATTTTATCTGGATGTGTTACACAACACGCTACCGGAGGAAATCAAACTCCTCCTTCAGATTTTCAGTGCACCAGCCGTGACTCTCAATGCTCGGGAATTTTTAAGGCAGATTTGGGCTGCGGAACAACTGAGCTGAATGGTGTTTTCTCATAAGGACTGAGGGGGCTGAGGTGAGTCAGGACTAGATCCTACCAGGAAATCTGAACCGAGTGAGAAACATGATATCGTCTGTGGTTGAGAAATATTACTGTCCAGACAGTGCAGCAGTGTGACAGGCAATCTGCTAGACCTCACAGCAAAACCTAGATGTGCATTTGCTGTGTCGCAATTGCAAGGATGAGCTTACACAAAGTGATCAAGGCGTCATGTTGAAAATAATTATGCAACATTCTGTCATTTGATTCAGTCACCACCTGGTTGTTTAATACCTTATGGTATATTTTGAAAAAAGGTTTTTTAGTTAAATGAAGAAAAAATAAAAACAATACATTTTTATATTTTATATTTTGTTGGATTTTTATATGTATTTCTCCATATAATGAAGCAGCAACTCATAGTGCTATAGAACTCTTCATGTACAGTATAGAGGGATGTATGGACAAATAGGATGCAAAGGGGCGTAACTGGGAGAAATTGCTGAGGTAGAGACAGGGGTAAGGCCCCAGGATTTAAAGATGGACCAAGATTTTAATGTCTGTGTCACAATTGCAAGGTTGAACCTACGCAGAGTGAGTGGCTGGAGTAAGTTCCTGGGGCAAATGGAAAGATCAGATTTCAATGTAATTGAGTGCTGCAGTTCATCCTGCAGACTTACAGGGGCAAAGACCTCAGAGAAGTCAGTGTAAGGGATTTTTTCAGATCATCGTCCTAGAAATATTATGAGATCAGTTCTCAGGGAAGGCTGAGAGTAGGGAGGGTTATGGGAGAGTTTTGGTTGAGTTTTTGGGAGAGTGTTGCCAACATTATCTGGTAAGGGTTTTCTGGGAAGGTATGGGAGGTGTGTATTAGGGAAATTGATGAGGGAAGGGCTACCGGTGGTGATTTCTAACTGAAGGTAACTGGGGAATAGAAGTCACAGATCAGTAACAGTGGGTGGAATTTTTCCCAGACTGGCATTAAGTGCAGTAATGGGCAAGTAAAATGGAGTCCTACCTGCCGACAAAAATGATGGGTTTTCATGCCATATCGTCCCAAGCCCACCCCATCACTTATTCATTCCCATGAAACACGCCATTTCCATGGCAGGCGGGCTCTCATTCGTCCACCCATCATCGCCCCGCTGTTGCGCCGGCCACCATGTTTAAAAGGCACAGTGCTCATCACCACCAGCTCACCACCGCTGCCCAGGAGATATGGTCAAAAATGGCTGCAGTCCCCGCTTCAATGATGGGTCCCTCGAGTGACTGCTGAATGCCGTGGAGGCTCGCTGGAATGTGCTCTACCCCCAAGTCTGGCCACAGAATGGGCAGCAAAGTCACCGGCCCGGCTTGGGAGGTGGTGGCAGCGATGGTCAGCGCAAATGTCCTGCAGAGGAGGACAGCCACCCAGTGCCGCAAGAGGATGAATGATCTCCTCCGTTCCGCCAAGGCAAGTCACTCTTTTCATCACTCCCGACTCACACACTCACAAACCCATCACACACCCACAGGGCCCTCACTCACTGCCAGTGCAAGGGACATCACCATTCACTGTTTCACACTCACCGTCATTGTCCTCATCCCGTCCATGGGACCACTCACTACCCACACAGGCCAGGCATACTTATCATCTGGCCCGCCAGGCATCCTGATATACTCCCCCCATCTCTATTCATGCAGGACAAACTAGCTCAGAATAGGAGGGAGAGGTCGCAGACAGGTGGAGGGATGCTGGATATCAAAGTTATAACAGAATTTAAAAACAGCCATCCAGCTGGCCGGCGATGACCAGGACCGGTCCTGTGCTGACGGTGAAGTCGGCGGTGCTCTACCAAGTGAGGATCCAGCAGTGCAACATCCATCAGATAACCATCTGTGAATGATGTGTCCTGTTTCACAGGCCACTGCCCTGCACTAATTATCTCCCCTTGCTTTGACAGCCACATCTGCCAAACAGCCGACAGAGTCCATGACCCAGGGCCTCCAATCAAGCCCCGAAGAAACCTCTGAAGAGGAATCTGGAGGCACCCTCCCTGAAGTCCCATCACAGCGCTCACCCACACCCTTCACCAGCGCAGAGACACACACCTCGGTGGGACCTAGCTTTAGAGTAGCCATCACACTTTCTGATCCACAGCAGAAGGAGGCAGGGGCTTCCCAGGACCCTGGCGGACTGCTCAAGGCTAGAACATTGCAGAGTCTGAGTCAGATGATGAGCCTCTGGACCCAGTCATGTCACAGTTGCTGGAGCTGCAAAGGCAAGCTCGGGAACATCAAGAAGGGATGGCCACTGCACTCTTCAGATTGCAAGGCATGATGGAGGAGTCGGTCTGTCTTCAGGTTGAGGTGATAGCGCCAGCATTGCAACGCACTGAGGTCAACACTGGCAGGATGGCGGCCGCTATGGAGACCTTGGTCCAGGACGTCATTCCTGCACTGCTGCGTGGGCTGAATTCCATCGCTGATGCCATAGTTGGCCTCCAACAGTGTGTATGTGACAGGAATGCTGGACAACTCAATCTCACTCCAGTTACCCCTCCTGCTCACAGAGTAAGCCAGGGGCCCTCGCGTATCTATCGTGGGGAGGATCAGCAGGTGCACACTCCGGGGCCAACCAACCAGGTGACTCTGGGAAGGATCGGCTCTTCATGTGACCTCAGCAGCTCCAGCTTCAGGGGCCAAGGAGGGTGCCACTGCCACACAGCAGGACCCCGAAAGCAGGCCAGGGCCCACCAAGTTTCAGCCCTTCAGATGATGCCCACCAAGGTCGTCACAGTCAGCAGGCTGCCTCCACCTCTGCTGTGGATATCTGGAGAGCACCAAGACATAATGGCATGATTAGGAAAGTAGTTGCACAGCCTGGGCACGGGTGTTGATCACTTGTACACACGGTTCACTATTGTCAATTAATCCTTAAGAATGTCTCCCTTTCTATGGCTCCTTGTTCTGATGAGCAGTGTTCTTGTCACTCAGATGTGAAACCTTTCTGCACAAGATAAAAGGCAGGTGTCTCAGTCCAGGGCCTCTTCCCTGTGCTCTGTGCAGCCTTCAGACCAAAGTGATGGTCTGGCCTCACACTCCCTGGAAACATTACTGATGCCTGCACCTCGGCAGTGCTGGTCATTGCTGCCAGAATGTAGTGGGCAGGTGCCACAGAGTTCTCTCATTCTCTCTGCATGCTCTCAGCACCTTTAAGATGGGGCTGATCCCATCACACCAGCATCTGTGACCAGTGATGCTGTGCACCAGCTCCTGAAGGGCTGAGATGCTGCAGATGGACGCAGCATCAGATGCGTCTAAATTTTCATGGCTGCGTCTCTGAGATGGCTCTGGTCATGGAAGGCATGCGAGCTGCCCTTGGCCACACAAGAGTGAGACATTCTCCAAGGCTATGTGAAGAGCTATGGAGTGTCCTCACTGCACGTTGTCATCATCCTCCTGCAATCGAGTGACTATTAGGGCCTCCACTGCACCTTCATGACAGGAGCATTCTCAAATGGGGTATTGGTGCAGAGATAAGCCAGACTGGAGTCAAACGTTCACAACTGTGATGTGAAGATCATGTGAGCATGTTGTCATCAGCCTCCACAAATCTATCAGGTGTAAGGGCCTCCCGAGCATCGAGTGCCTTGTCTAGCCACTGCGAGAGCCTCATCCCCATCATCATTGCCACCAAGGACCCCCTCATCCCCATCGGCATCCTCCTCACCCGACGAGACTACCAGCTCCTCCATCTCCTCCTCAGCCAGCTCGTCTCCCCCATTGCAGTGCTAGGTTGTAAAGGGTGCAGCAGACGACGAAGATGCACGAAACTCTCTATGGACTATATTGCAGGCCTTCATCAGACTGGTCCAGGCGCTGGTACCGCATCTACAGCATCTCAATGGCCTGCTCCACCTAGTTGCTATCTGCTGCATGAGCCTCATTATAGCATCAGAGTGCTGCAGTCTGAGGCTGCTGCACGGGTGTCATCAGTCATGGCCTCTGCGAGTAGCCCTTGTCCACAAGGAACCATCCCTGCAGCTGCTGTGGACCCTGGAAGACTGCAGGAATCTGCAAGCGATTCAGGATGTAGGCATCATTCACACTCCCTGGAAACCATGTGCATACCTGCAGGATGCATTTCTGGTGGTCGCACACCAGCTGCATGTTAGTAGAAGCCCTTGCAGTTGATGAAGTCCACAAGGTGTCACGACAGAGGCCTGAGCGCCACATGAGTGCGGTCAATCGCACCCTGTGCTTGTGTGCTTGTGGGAATCCCAAGATCAGAGTGAATCCAATGGCCCTTGCGTCCTGGTTGTCCCAGTAAAAATGCACAAAGTTGTGTGCCACGAGGTCACAGAGGTTTTAGCTCCAGGCACTTGGACAGTAAGGACGGAGCAACAAGGCATGTTTCATCGGTTACAAGTGCGGTGTAGAGCTCCGCTGTTCTGGGAGACCAGCTGTATTTCCATGTTATTAACTATCGCAGGAAGCTTGTCTTTACTCACATTAGGTAACGAAAGCTTTAAACTAAAGAGTAGGGGGAGGGATGTGAGGGAAGATGTGGTAAATTAAAGGGAAATGACAAGGTAGTAGAGCAGGGTAGTGATTTGGGTAATGATAACTGGGGAGTGGCAAGAAGTGAAGTGACAGAGCATACCACCAGGGAAAGCCAGAGATTGCAAAAGTGGTAAAAGGACAGAGTTAAAGATACTGTATCTGAATGCATGAAGCATTTGTAGCAAAATGGATAAATTGTTAGCGCTTTAACAATTAATATATATATTACAGAAGATATAGTTCCAAGGTGACTAAGGCTGGTACCTGAATATTGAAGGGTATTTGACCTTTTGGGAATACAGGAAGCTGAGAAAAGGGCTCCTATTGCAAACATCTTTGTCTGTTTCCACGATAAACACGTCTTCATTGGAATGACACCTAACCTCCCACCCCTTGCATATTCCTGATGCGTAGGTTATACATTTGCTATATTTTAATCCGTAGCTGCATGTAAAAATTTCCTTACACATCTCAACGGGCTCCATCCTGAGCCCAAATTCGCTTTTGAAATGGAGCAGTCAAATGAGCTCCCTTTCCTTAACTTGCTAGTTGAGAAATCTGCCAATGATTCTCTACTAATGTCTACTGCAAGCCAACATTCACTGGTCAATATACACATTGGGATTCCTACAGTTCCACACGCTATAAGATTGGCCTTATCAGCAACATTGTAAATAGGGCCTGAGGCATTTGATCACTGTGCAAACTTGATGCTGAAATAGGGCACATCCTGCGGGATAATGGCTACCCCGATCAGATCATTGCTCACTGTATGCTGTGCAAACTCATGAATGGACCTAAGGCCACTACTTTTGGTCTTGAAAAGTGCCCATTCTATCTAAGATTACCCTGGAAGGGTAAGGCATCTCAAAAAATTGAGCAACAGGTGAAGCTAGCTGTCTCACGATGCAACTAACCACTAGCAGGATGCTGCCATCAAGCCAAAAAATAAAAACAAAAAAACTGCGGATGCTGGAAATCCAAAACAAAAACAGAATTACCTGGAAAAACTCAGCAGGTCTGGCAGCATCGGCGGAGAAGAAAAGAGTTGACGTTTCGAGTCCTCATGACCCTTCGACAGAACTGTCGAAGGGTCATGAGGACTCGAAACGTCAACTCTTTTCTTCTCCGCCGATGCTGCCAGACCTGCTGAGTTTTTCCAGGTAATTCTGTTTTTGTTTTGAAGCCAAAAAATAAGTTCTGCCTATTACCAGATGAGTAATGTGGTATGTGAATTTCAGTGCCGATGTGATGCCAGGTACGTTGGCTGTGTGTCCAAATGACTGGACAGCAGGTCCCTTCAACTGTTCACAAAAGGCAAAGTACTGACCATACCCAATCAGTCTGTGCTTGCAAAATTCAAAACAGATTCAGCGATTGAACACTTGCTAAACAATCTGGACTGTAGTAAGAATCAGACTGAAAACCACTTTGAGATTATCAGGCGGGCTCGCAATGTTTGCTAGAAACTACACATATTCACACACCTTTGCAGACGGGAGGAGCATGTCACACATTATGCCCCTTTCAACTGAACAAAACCTTGGGGGACAGCCATTGCCTGATTCATTCCCCATGACAATGCCTTGACCAATCATAGTAGGCTTGCTTGGTTTGAATTTGAAAAAAGCTTGACATTAACAGTCCCTTGGTACATTCTCCAATCACAGTCCACTTGCTAACCTATCAGCACTCTCTTCTCATGCAGTGTAAATTGTTGTTCCCTTTATTTCTTGCGAAGTGTCCTAATGAGTGTAAGACGAAAAGCTTCGACAGTATGTTTCTTTTTTCAGCAATACTCAAGTTCTATACAACTAAATGACTAATTTATTAGAGTTCTTTAAAGAAGTAACAAGCAAGGCAGATAAAGGGAAACCTGTAGATGCGATGTATTCGGATTTATAAAAGGCATTTGATAAGGTGCCACATCAAAGTTTACTACATAAAATAAGAGTTCATGATATAGGGGGAACATATTAGCATGGATAAAGGAATGGTTAGTTTACAGGAAGCAGGGATAAATGGGGCTTTTTCACAATGGCAAACTGTAACTAGTGGAATGCCACAGGGATCAGTGCTGGGACTTCAACTATTTACAATCTATATCAATGACTTGGATGAAGGGGCTGAATGTATGGTAACTAAATTTGCCGATGACACCAAGTTAGGTAAGAAAGTAAGTTACAAGGGGAGGTAAAGAGTCTACAAAGGAACATGAGGAATAAGAGTAGGAGCTGATCTGATTGAAACATATAAGATCCTGAGCGGATTTGATGGGGTGGATAACTGAAGGATGTTTCCAATTGTAGGGGGGACTAGAACAAGGGGACACAGTTTAAGAGGTCTCCTGCTTAAGCAGAGATTAGGAGAATTTTTTTTTTCTCTCAGAGGGTTGTTGGTCTGTGGAATTATCTTTCCCAGAAAGCAGTGGAGACTGGGTCATTCAGTTTATTCAAGGCTGACTAAGACAGATTTTTTAATAGACAAGGGAATCAACAGTTATGGAGGGCAGACAGGAAAGTGGAGTTGAGATCACAATCAGATCAGCTATGATCTCATTGAATGGCGGAGCCCACTTGAGGGGCTGAATGACCTACACCTGTTCCTAAGTTCGTTGTTCCTATGTTCCTGGGCTCCTAACATTCACAGCATTAAAACACATGTTTGTGAAGCTCTCAAAATGATCCGCACATTTTGAAAATAAAAACACAAAATACTGCAAATGCTGGAAATGCCCAGCAAGTCTGGCAGCGTCTGTGGAGAGAAACAGAGTTAACCATCCACTGGTGGGAACGCTGTGTCGCTTCTGAGGGAAAGGCCCAAAGCAATTAATTACCGGTCAGGCACTTAGCTGGCCAGCATTAGGTCTCCCATGCGATGAAGGACCCTGGAGGGCAGAAATCCTGACCCTGGGAGTTGCTGGCCAATTAGAGGTCAGCAGCTTTCCATTGCAGGCAACATCACCGGGTGCCGTTGCTTCTGTTGGCTATGCAGCGAAGATCATCCCAGGATCGTTGGTAGATCCCAGGACACAAGTGAGTGAGGGTGGGATGGGGGGTCAAAGGAAGGTGGTCTCCAGCAAAAGGGGAGGAGGCAGGGTTGAAGGAAAGGAAAGAGGGGTGGCTTTCGAGGGGTGGTTCAGTGCACATCCCCCCTCCCTCCAATGCTAGATCCCTTGATCAGGCAACTGTGAATGAGGGACACCACCTACAAGGTCACAGGAGAACCTGACATGGGTGGCCATTGGGAGGCACAAGAAAGCCACGTGAGTGTGGGAGAACCCCTGAGACACCACTAAATCCTGGTGGGCTCAGGGGTAAGTGTTTTCAAGTGGCTCATTAATGAGTCTTCCCACCACTGGTGGGATTCCCGCATTGGGCTCCTCCCTCTTCCAAGTTTCCCTGACGTTAGGAATCCGACGTGGGTATGCCCTCCTGATACTCCCAGCACCCCCGACTACTATGTCCCTTTCGCCAGGCTCCATTAAATCCTGCCGAACCTTGCAGGTCAATGAACTTAGAGCAAACAGAAAACATGTCATACCCATCGAGAAGCACGGAAGTTGAGGTGCTGGGAAGTAAAAGCATTGGGAAGTCATTTTACTTTTTGCTTTGCTTTTATAGAGGACTTGCACAACTTTTGTGGTAATGTGCATGAGAGAGCACTTTGAACAGTCATGACAGAGAAAGTATTCAGAAGGGTTGATAGTCCAGAGAAGAAGAGTTGATTCAGCATATGGGGTTGCTCATATTACACTGTAATCCTGTTACGCTGGCCATCGAGTCTAGCTGGCAAATTGTGTTTGCACAACATGCCTTGGGACATTTTATTACGTTAAAGACGCTACATAAATGCATGTGGTTGCTGCTATAAGCAGTGAGGATTGTACTCCATTCTATGAATTCAACGCCAAGCTGTGTAAACAGGTACATCCAAATTAACTTTTCACCTTCCATTTTACAATCATAGAATCTTACAGTATGGAAGGAGGCCATTTGGACCTGTGCTGGCTTTTTGAATGACGCATCCAATTAGTCTTACCCTACTAGTCGTTTCCCATAAGTCTGCAACTTTTTCCTTTTCAAGTTATGTATCCAATTCTCTTTTGAGTTGCAATCGAATCTGCTTCTGCCACATTTTTAAGCAGTCCGTTTCAGATCATAACTCATTGTGTTAAAAAACAACTTTCCCCATTCCCGCCAGGGCTTTTTTGCCAATTATTTTAAATCTATGTGCTCTGCTTCCCGACACTTCTGCATTTTCCAAGCTTGAGTCTTCGTTCCCATCACTACTTAAAAGACGTAGGGCAGAATTGGCCCAGGTTTGCTCTAAGCAGGGTAGTGGGCGGGTAAAATGCCGTTTGACCCATCAGCCGCAATTGCGGCTTTTCACATCATATCGTCCAGAACCCGCTGCATTACTTATGGCATTCCCGGGAAACATGCCGTTTCCATGGCGGGCGGGCTCTAATTTGTCCGCCACGCCATCACCTCGCCGCTTCACCACGCCGGGCACCGTGGTGAAAGTGCAGCCGCGCACACAAATCTCGGTGCTTCCACCCCCCAGGTTCAATGCCTTTTGAACTCAGTGGAGCCTCGCCGTGATGTCCTCTATCCCCGCTCAGGCTGCAGGATAGACAGCAGCCTCACTAATAGACAGCCAGCCAGTGCCGCTACAGGATGAATGGTCCCATCCATTCCGCCAGGGTAATTCACTCTTCTCATCACCCTCAGCTCACACACTCGCAAATCCAACGCACATACACAGGGATCTCACACTTCAAGGGACAACACCACTAGCTCTCACACACACCCTCACATTTCCCTCAGGCTCATACCCTCTCGTGCCCACGCCCTCACCCTGTCCATGGCCCCGCTCACCACGCAAACATTCCACGCAGTGTCATGTGTCCTGCTCACTCTCTCTCCATCTGTTGGCTCGCATCAGCAGGGAGAGGTCATAGACCGGGGGTGGAGTGGCCCACAGTCCCTCACTCGCTTTGAGGAGTGTGCCATCGCACTGACTGGTGAGGACGTGGACCGTGTCTGCGGTGATGGCGAAGTTGGCGGTGAATATCCACGTGAGGATCGAGCACCACATCATCCCTCTCTCAATGCAAATGTGAGTGCTCTCACTCCTGCTTTTGACTCTGTTGCCATGCACCACTTATCTCTACTTTGGTTCACAGGGAGATCTGCCAAGGGACCGACACCCTCAGCCAGCCAGTCCCTCAACTCCATCCAGGTCCTCACCCCCAGCCAGGAGGACACCTCCTCCATTGAAGAGCTGGAATAAGCAGCCTGGAAGACCCACCGCAGCGCTTACCCACATTCCGCACCAACATAGAGACATACACCTGGGTGGGACCTAGATCTAGAGCAGGCTCAGGTTCACAATCTGGTGGTCACTGCACGGACACATGTCCACAGCAACAGGAGGCAAGCTCGTCCGAGCTCCCTGGCACCCAGAGTACTGCTGCGGATTAGGCATCTGTGGGGTCCGTGTCAGATGACAGGCCTCTAGATTTGTCCTTCCAACTCATCCTGGAGAGTCAGCAGAAGCGCTTACCACCAATCTCACCCTCTGACACCTTCACTCCTTCTCCCACAACCTCAACCCCTGGCAGCTTCACTATCTCTTCCCACAACGTCACCTCCTGGCACCATCATTCCCCCCTCCCGATCTCACCCTCCCGACACCTTCATTGCCCCCTTTAACCTCACCCACCCTGACACCTCTTCCTCTCCCCATTGACCCTAGACCCACCCTCTCAACCACCATCCATCGTGAGCATCAACGGTGACTTTCCAACTTCCGTGAGCTGCTTCGAGGCAGAGCCATGTCCGTGAGAATCCACCCAGCATGCCATGGATGTTCCTCCAGTGTGCCATTGGTGTTGGGCTCCAGCATCTTCTGCTCCTCGGATGCCCGCGATGTGAGCAAGACCCTGGCGGTAAGTCCCGACTTCTGCAAATCACGCTCATCAAGACGTGTTCTGCACCAGTGTGTCTTCCCACCGACGTGGGCAGGTGATCCAGAGGGGGTGTGGGGAATGAGTCTGGCGGGTTGGCCTTATACTATATGCTGATGTATTACAATGAGGTTCCCAATGTTCAATGGTGGTGGTGGGGGGGTGGGGGGGAGGAGTCACAGCTGGTTTCACAACATCTTAAAGCCAATTTTTGGCCTGCTTGCCATATTGTCCCTCACACCACCGAGCTCAGCTGACGCTAGCGGGCACGGAAAATTCCTGCCATAGTCTTATGGTTGGCTGGAAGGATTTTATGGTAAGAGACACTCCTTATTAGTTTCCCCCCCTGGGTTCTCCCAAAGATTTGTCATAACTCAGAAGGAGATTGGAGGAAGCCTGGGAGAAACAACATGATTGGCCGTTGACATCCTTTTCCCGGGATTTCTGCCATGTTATGGGGACCCTTGTTCTTCTGAAAGAGTTGAATAACGTGGCTAAGTGTTCTGCAGAAGATTTGATATTTTTCTGAGCGGTGTTCTTTATAGGCAAGGTGATGGCGTAGTGGTATTGTCACTGGACTGACCAAGGGTAATACTCTGAGGACCAGCATAGATGGGGAAATTTGAATTCAATAAAACATCTGGAATTAAAAGTCTGATGATTGCCAATTGCTGTAAGAACGCATCTGGTTCATTAATGCCCTTTAGGGAAGGAAATCTGCTGTCCTTACCTGGTCTACATGTGACTCCAGACCCACTGCAATTGGTTGACTCTTAACTGCCCTATGAACAAGGGCAATTCGGGATGGGCAATAAATGCTGGCCAGTGATACCCACATCCCATAAAAGAACAAAAAAACTAATTTTCTCAAGAAGGGAAGGTTGTGGGGCATTAGACAGAGTCCATGAGATGCAAGCGCGATCCCAGCTACCTAGCTACCCTGAGCAGATCCGGGCACTGAACAAATGCTGGATTTCCCTGAGCCCCAACTTTAGCAGCACAGAACTCCCTGCTGACCTGGGGGATTCCCCCACAGAAAGCAGTGAAGGCTGATTCACTGAATTTATTCAATGTTGGGTTCGATAGATTTTTGATAGATAAGTGAGTCAAGGGTTATCAGTGCAAGGGGGAGCCGTGGGGTGTGGTTTTGGGGCAGACATGGAGGTGGAGTTGAGGTCACCACCATAACAGCCATGATCTTATCGAATGGCAGGACAGGCTTGAAGGACCAAATGGCCTCCTCCTGCTCCTTAATCCTTCGTTCCAGTGTTCACTACCGTTGATTTATTCCATTAACTAGTCCCTGATTGGCTGCAATCAGTATCACATGTTCGTGAATGACCAGTAACCCGGTTACAGTTTTGGGACTGCCAAAGGCACCTTCTCTGGTTTAGTGCTCTCACTTTCTCTCATATGTGGCCTGAGAATCTTAGCTTCACAAGCGCTGGCTTATTCTGCTTTCTACCTACCAATACGATAGCAAACTAGACGGTGAAATCTTTTGAAATATATAAGATATTAAGAAATAAGAGCAGGGGTAGGCCATGTGGCCCTTAGAATCTGCTCTATCATTAAGTAAGATATGGTTGATCTTCTTCCAACTTATGTATTCTACACTAACTTTTCAGATTGTCCTCTAGCTCCCTTGACACCCAACAGAACATTTCCCAAAATGAGGGACATTGGAATAATTCCACAGCTGGAACTAGGCTCATTGAGCTCCACATCATCTTTGTCGAGTGGGAATTAATCACAGTACTATGTCATTGATGACAAACCTTAAATTTTCTTTGTTCCTGGAACACATTATGTGTTTGTGGGCAAGTGATCATGCCCAAGCTGATGATTCATCTTCCACGGCATGATTCAGATTCCCCTCCCATCTCTTTGGCAAAGAAACCAATATCACTTCAGAGAAAGATTTAATTTTAATGTTCTATTTGGGAGAGAAGCAAATATTAAAGAAAGAAAGAACTTGTATTTATAGAACCTTTCAGACATCAAGACACTCCAAAGTGCTTTGCAGCCAGCGAATATTTGAAGTGTAGCCACTGTTGTAATGCAGGAAATGCAGCAGCCAATTTGTACACAGCGAGCTCCCACAAACTACAAAGTGATAATGACTAAGTCATCTATCTCTTTTGGTGATGTTGGCTGATGGACTAATTTTGACCAGGACAGTGAGGCAAACTCTCCTGCTCTTCTTTGAAATAGTTGCCTGGGATCTTTAATGTCCAGCTGAGGGAGCAGGCAGGTTCTAGGTTTAACGTCACAACTAAAAGATGACCCATCTTGCAGTGCAAAGCTCACTCAGTAAGGCATTAAATGTCAGCCTAGAATGAGTGCTTAAGTCTGTGGAGCAGGGTGTGCACCCACAATTTTCCCACTCAGAGACGAGAGTGGTACCAACCAAGACACAGTTGATATCTGGGAATTCTAGGTTATTCCCTTGCAAATAAAAAAAAAAATCTACTTTCCATCTAAGGTGTCCTTGGGCCACACACAAAGTCACATTCTACCACTTTGCGAACCAACATGTCATCCAACGTCTGTAGCTCAGACAGTGAGTAGACCCCTTGGCCCAAAATGATATCTCAAAACTGTAGCATAAGTATGCTCCTTCTCTGAGAGCTGGTGAGTCGTGTGAGTGAGGGAATCTTAAGGGTTAATTTCTATCTAAAGTCTAATTCCTTTTTTCCTCTTTACACTCTTTGATTTAGCAATTAACTAAAAATTACTCCTTACGTTAAGAGGCTAAATTTTATTCCAGCCTTAAACAAGGGCATACAAGCTCTCAGAGGGCAGCTGCAGCTAGTTAATTAGGTAGCTCACTAAAACTAGTTTTCAGAAACTTGAATCAGTTATTTTTCAGAAAGTATAAAAACAGGCCTTCCTCAGCCCTGTTTCGCCTGTTCTGAGTGCTGCTTTGAGTGTACAGTGTGTAAAGTGGGAGTTTTGTGAGTGAGGAGTTTTGTGAGTGAGGAGTTTTGTGAGTGAGGAGTTTTGTGAGTGAGGAGTTTGGTGAGGGAGGAGTTTGGTGAGGGAGGTGCTCCTTCCTTTTTTAACTTTTTTCAGCCTTCAGTAGCTGCTTCTCACTTTGGTACAGGGGAAGAAACTGATTGGTGAGTGACTGGTAAGTTATTCTACTTATTCTAACTGCAATAAATAGTTTTTAAAGTTGGGGCGGCACAGTGGTGCAGTGGTTAGCGCTGCTGCCTTACAGTTCCAGGGGCCCGGGTTTGATCCTGACCTCTCGCGATGCTGAATTGGATGAAGTAGCTCTGGGAAAATGGGTGAGTGAGTTTTTAAAGTTGCAGAATGACAGATTAGCTCGGCCAAGTGGAATGTACATCCTGCGGTATATGGGAAGTCATGGGCACACCAGGTGTCCTAGATGAGCACATCTACAGGAAGTGTCACTGACTGCAGAAGCTTGAGCTCCAGGTTTCGGTGCTCAGGCATTGGCTGGAATCACTGTGGTGCATCCGCAAGGCTGAGAAATATGTGGATAGTATATTTAGGAAGGAGATCACACAGCAGGTTAGGAGGGTGCAGGCAGAGAGGGAATACATGACTGCCAGGAGTCTAAGAGAACAAGGCAGGTAGTGTGAGAGTCCCCTGGGTCTATCTTGTTTGCTAATCAGTTTTTCTATTTGGATACTGGTGAGGGTGATGTCTCCACAGGGTAATGCAGCCAGAGCCAAATCCATGGCACCATGTGTAGCCCAGCTGCACAGAAAGGGAGGGAGAAGAGTGAAGAGCAATACTGATAGGGAATTTGATAGGGGATCAGGCATGTGTTTCTATGGCAGTAATGCCACTCCAGGACGGTGTGTCGCTTCCCTGGTGTTAGGGTCAATGATGTCATGGAGTGGCTGCAGACATCCTTCTGGGGGAGGGTGAACAGCAGAGTTCATGGTCCATATTGGTACCAATGACATGGGTAGGAAGAAGGCTGAGGGCCTGAAAGGAGATTTTAGGGAGTTAAGAAGTGAATTAAAAAGCAGGACCTCAAAAGCAGTAATTTCAGGATAACTCTTAGTATTTTTTTTATTCATTTATGGGATGTGGGCATCACTGGCTAGGCCAATTTTACTTCCTTCCAATTTGAGCTATCTCTCACATTCCCATCACCCTGACAAGCTAGTTTAAATCCTTCCCAACACTCCCCGACAGTACTAGCCAATCTCCCTGCAAGGATACTAGTCCTGATCCAGGCCAGCATCTATTGCCCATCCTTATTTGCCCTTCAGTGCCACATGCTAGCAAGCATAGGAATAGGAGGAATGATCGATGGCTGGAGAATTGGCGTAGGAGGGACAGTATCAGATTTCTGAGGCATTGAGACTGATTCTGGTGTGGGTGGGACCTGTACAAAATGAATGGGTTACACTTTGACAGAATCAGGACTAGTATCCTCGCAGGGAGATTGGCTAGTGCTGTTGGGGAGGGTTGGGAAGGGTTTAAACTAGCTTGTCAGGGTGATGGGAGCCTGAGGGATAGCTCAAATTGGAAGGAAGTAAAATTGGGAGAAGAAAAGTAGCAAGCGAAATTAAAAGACGGGCAAAATGAAGGTGTGCATCAACTAGGCTTAGAATGCGGAATAATGTCAAAAGGCAAAGTTAGGGGCACTCTACCTGAACGCACGCAACATTCGCAACAATGTAGATGACTTAAAGGCACAAATAGAGGGAAATGGAATTGCATTACGGAAACATGGCTCCGGGGTACCCAAGACTGGGAACTGAATATTCAGAGATATTCAACGTTTAGGAAGGACAGACAAGAAGGAAAACAAGATGGCGTTGCACTGATATTAAGTGATGGAATCAGTACATTAGTAAGGGAGGATCTCAGATCAGAAGAACAAAGTGTGGAATCTGTTTGGGTGGAGCTAAGAAACAGCAATAGAGAGCAAACATTGGTAGGAATTGCTTGTAGGCCACCTAACAGTTGTGGTAGTGTGGGGCTTGGTATTAATCAGGAGATCAGAGGAGCATGTAGCATGGGTCATACAGTAAACATGGCTGACTTCAATCTGCACCTAATGAGAACTAATGCTGTGGAGGATCAGTTTCTGGTATATGTTGAGGTACCAACTAGAGAACAGGCTATTTTAGATCTGGTATTATGGAATAAGAAAGAACTAATTAATAATCCTGTTGTGAATGACCATAATATGATAGAACTTAACATTATGTTGAAAGTGAGTTAGTTCAGTCTGAAGCCAGGGTGTTTGATTTGAATAAAGGAAATTATGTAAATAATATAAGGGGCAAATTGGCTGAGGTGACCAAGGGAAAATACACTAAAAGGTATGATGATACACAGGAAGGAATAATCTTTAAAGATTTATTACATAGCTTACAGCAATTATACATTCCTACAAGGCACAAAAACCCAAAAAGAAAATTCAGTCAACTGTGGCTAACAAAAGAAGTTAAAGATTGTATAAGATTAAAAGAAAAAGCCTATAAATTTGCCAGAAATAGTAGGAAACCTGAGAATTAGGAGGTATTTAGAATACAGCAAAGGAGGACCAAGTAACTGATAAAGAAAGGGAGAATAGATGCAAACTAGCAAAAAACATAAAATGGACCATGAAAGTATGTAAAAAGGAAGCATTTGGCTGAGACAAATGTGGGTCCATTACAGGCAGAGTCAGGAGAATTCATAATGGGGAATAGAGAAATGGCAGAGAAGCTAAATGAGGGAGTATTACAGAGAAGCGTCATATGGACATTAACTCTGTTTCTCTCTCCACAGATGCTGCCTGAGCTGGTGAGTTTTTCTAGCATTTTCTGTTTTCATTTAAGCTAATTGATCACCTTGTGTTTACCTTCACTGGGGAAGCTACAAGAAATCTCCCATAATTAGAGATCCAAGGGACGAAGGAGAATGAGGAATTGAAGGAAATTAATACTGGTAAGAAAACTGTATTGGAGAAATTAATGGGATTGAAGGTCGATAAGTCCCCGGGACCTGATATTCTACACCCCAGAGTTTTGAAGGAGGCAGCTATGGAGATAGTAGATACATTGGTGGTCATCTTCCCAAATTGTATAGGTTCTGGAACAGTTCCTGCAGATTGCAAGGTAGCAATTGTTGCCCAATATTTAAGAAGGGAGGGAGAAAGAAAATGGTCAGATCTGTTAGCCTTACATCAGTGGTGGGGAAAATTCTAGCATCTATTCTAAAGGATGTGATAATTGGACACTTGGATAATAATGATTTGATTGGGCATTGTCAACATGGATTTATGAATGGGAAATCATGTTTGACAAACTTGTTGGAGCTTTTTGAGGATGTTACCAACAGAATTGATAAAGGGGAGTTAGTGGACTTAGTATATTTGGATTTTCAGAAGGCTTTTGATAAATTCCCCCACATGAGATTGGTTAGAAAATTTAAAGCACATGAGATATGAGAAAATACAATGGCATGGATTAAGGATTGGTTAACAGGCAGAAAGCGGAGTAGGCATAAACAGGTCATTCTCACATTGACAGGCTGGGACTAGTGGGGTACCGTAAGGATCAGTAATTGGGCCCCAGCTGTTCAGAATATATACCAATGATTCGGATGTGGGGATGAAATGCAATATTTCCAAATTCGCGAATGACACAAAAGCTAGGTGGGAATGTGTGTTGTGAGAAAAATGCAAAGTGGTTTCAAGGGAATTTAGACAGACTTAGTAAGTGAGAAAGAATATGGCAGGTAGAATATAATGTGGAAAAATGTGGTGTTATTCACTTTGGTAGGAGGAACAGATGTGCAGAGTAGTTCTTAAATGGTGTGGGATTAGATCGTGTAGATGTACAAAGGGACCTGGGTGTCCTTGTCAATAAGCCACTGAAAGCTAACATGCAGGTGCAGCAAGCAATTAGGAAGGCTAATGGAATGTTAGCCTTTATTGCAAGAGGATTTGAGTACAGGAATAGTGAAGCTGTGCTTCAGTTGTATAGGACTTTGGTTAGACCGCAGCTGGAGTACTATGTGCAATAATGGTCCCCTTACCTTGGGAAGGATATTATTGCCGTAGAGGGAGTGCAGTGAATGTTCACCAGACTTGTTCCTGGGATGGCAGGACTGTCCTCTGAAGACAGAGTGGGGAAACTAGGCCTGTATTTTCTAGAGTTTTGAAGAATGAGAGGTGATCTCATTGAAACCTACAAAATATTTAAAGGAATAGACAATGTAGATGCAGGTGAGATGTTTCTCCTTGTTGGGAAGTCTAGTACCAGGGGACACCATTTGAAAATAAAGAGGAAGCCACTGAGGACCAAGATCTGGAAACATTGTTTTACTCAGAGGGTTGTAAATCCTTGGAATTCTCTACCTCAGAGGTCTGTGGAAGCTCAGTTGTTGAGTATGTTTAAAGCAGAGATTGACAGGTTTATAAATGCCAATGACACAAAGGGATATGAGGATAGTGTGGGAAAAAGGCATTGAAGTGGAAGATCAGCCATGATTGTATTGAGTGGTGGAGCAGACTCCATGGGCTGAATGGCCCACTCCTGTTCCTATGTTCCTATATTCACTCTGCAATTTTTATTTTTCATAATGAAACTTTTGACACAATATTCCATAACAGTGAGGTTTAATAAAATGTCTAGTTGCACAGAAATGGCAAAAGTAAGAAAGGAACAATTAGTCATATGGATGACATTAGTAAAATGCATAAAGGCTGAGCTGAGGACACATGAACTCTCATCAGAAGAAAGCAATGTAATTTGCTAAAAGGCACAAACAGTTCCATAGTGTGCAAAGGAAGAGGAACACAAATATATTGGCATCTGTCCTGTTAGCTTCCTCTCTTCCTGAACTGCCTGTCCAATGGCTTGAGGACTTTGATATCACTTAAGGCAACTGGGCGTAATAATGAGGCCCCAAATCTGTAGCACAGTGATCCACACTATTTTTTCAAGCAAGGGCCACTTTAACAAAAGGCCTGCAATGTGAGAGTCACAATGAGTACTAAATTATCATTGCTTACTCCTCCTTCATGATGTAATGTTACAGAACGATGCATGTAACTAAGACAAACCAGGAAAGTATAAAGAATTAAAAATGCGCCTATGCAAGCAAACTTTTTAAAAGTTGAACAATGCAAAACTCACTATCAAAACTGGAAGAGTGAAAGTGTGTCTGTTGCTCCTTGACTTTCTTCATGTAATGTTTGTAGTTTGTCATTGCAATTGTGGTGAGACAGTCCAAATGTCAGTTTGTTCCTCTGCTTCCTTTTCACAATATTTATTGTCGAAAAGGTGCATTCACAGGTATATGTACTGACAACAAATGACAGCACTTTTTGCACATAACATTTCAGAGATGGGTGTTGTGTATCCCCTAATTTGTTATGATCCTGGATGCAGCTGTTATGCTCCTGGGTGAGGAGGAATGAACTGGCTCCCTTTCTTTATCCAACCCCCTCGGCTGGTCGCAACAAAGCTAACTGAAAAAGGACCCCTTCCCTCATCAATACCTTTAACTAGTCCAAATGTGTTTGTTTTAAAATAAACCAATTTAACCAGGCTTTCTTGAGTTAAAGAAAGGCTGAGTTTATTAGTTACTAAAACACGAGAAAAAAGGATAATAAAAGATGCAACACACATACATAGGTTAGAAATGAGAAGTGAGTCCAGAAACAGACATTAAAAAGATATACAAATCGGTTTTTGGCTTGTCCATGAGGAGTAGATGGTGAAATGTTGTGGCTGTTAAGTTGGATGATTCCAGTAGAGTTGACTTTGGCAGTTGAGTAGTTGGTTTGGAGATTCTTGGTTCTGCAGGTTAGCTGAAAGGAGTTATCCTGTTTCCTTTATGACTGTGGCTTTGCTGACTTGTGATTTGCTTCCAGCAATCAGAGAGAGAGAGAGGCTTTTTTACCTGCAAGCACAGAGGGATGCCTAGTTGATGTTCTTCAGCTATGATCTTCACAACACCACACTAGCACCAGAACAGAACAGCAGACTAACACACAGAGACTGGGGTTACAGTTGGCTTGTAACTCCTTTTCTTGTGTATTCCTGGAAGGGAAAAAACAAACATGTCTTTCGCCCATAAACCGCTTTTTTTCAATTCAGTTCATGTCCACAGTCTGGAATATAACTCAACAGGAGATGGTTTGTGCTGAGATGGTAATCAGCCTCCATTATCCCCATAACCACAGGAGATTACAGTTCAGTTTTTGCATTGTACCTCCTCCTTTGAAGTTTCTCTGTCTGAAGTAGGTTGTGACACCTTTTTAGGTGTGGCATTCCTTTCTCTGGACCATCTGATCAAGCACAATCCACATAGGAATTTTCCACCAAGTGGTTACTTTACAGTCCTAGCCAGCCTTTGCTTATATGTCCTTATTTTTTTTTTAAAAAGCATGTATTACTTAAATGTTCATTATGTCTGTAGGTAATTCAAGGCTATGATCCATGATCATGACGGTATCAGGGACCATGCTCCAAAAATGATAAACATCTGTCTTAAGTTCAGAATTCATGATGTCATCTGTCTGAAGTTCCACAATTTAGCGTTGCCTGACAAAGTCTGTGATAACTGCCAACAGAGATGATACTAATATATGGAAGAGGTTCTCAATGCAGTTAAAAAACTCCCCGTACTCCATTATGTGTTTAAACCTAGACTCAAATCCCACCCTCAATTCTTCCAAAATGCATACAAACGAATTGTACTTGAAATGTTTCAAAAGTTCTGGATTACCTGAGGTGACTGTCCTGATTTTGGAATGTGAACAGAAGCGCGTGTCGGGAATGAATAATGTTGTAATCTTGTTTTGAAAAGCGGTTACTACGTGCAACATGTTACTGGGAAGTTTCTTCCCTCGCCACTGGAGATTTAGCGCGTTCAAGTGGCACGTGACGTGGGTCAAAAATGTCAGCTTTATTACACATCTTGGATTTTCAGGGAGAGGTCACAACTCGGAGGTCAGGGAGGGTTGAGAGGCTGCTCCAAAGTGGCGCCAGTCACATGGGGAACCTAGTTAAAAAGCAATGCTGAATGGGATTACGGGCTCCATTAATTTACCAATGTTCAAGCGAAACAACGAGCGTGAAACAACATTAAACGAGGCAATGTTAAGCGAAGACTTACAGTAGAATGCTGGTTTAGGCTCTGGCTCACTGCCACCCCCTGGGGATAAAGCAATTACTGAAAATGGATGGGTGGAGCTGGGAAGCTGCACTTGGTGTTGGTGGGAGCCAGCACAGGCTAGCGGGCCTTCCAACGAAAAACGCTGCGATAGCACATCTTGGCTATTCATTGCCTGCAGCATTCTCTTGCAAGACGAAGGCCGACAGTATGAATGCCCCATGCTTGCCATTGGATTGAATCCCACGCAGTAAGTTAATCGTTACGGGAGGCGTAACAAAAGTGCAGGGACCAAGAAAACCCAGTCCAGTAACCCAGAAGGAAAAAAAAAACAGTTTGGACCAGTGGTCTTATTTCCCAGTTTTATTGGTGTTCCATTTTAAGATATACAAGACCAGTTCAGACCCATTTTCTTAATTCCCAGTTTTTACTGTTTTTTTCCTTCTCTGAAAGCTGAGTGCACCCATTCAACTACTCCAACAACAATTTGCATTGCTATAGTGCCTTTAGAGTGATTATTAAACAAATCCATCACTGAGTGAGGTGAGGAAATAGTAGGACAGATGACCAAAAGCTTAGTCAAAGAGGTAGGTTTTAGGGGTATCTTAAAGGAGGTGAGAGGGTAGAGAACTTAAGAGGTTTAGGGAGAGAATTCTAGAATTTGGGATCTAGGTAACTGACGACACAGCCACCAACGGTAGAGCAGTTAAATTTGGGGATCCTCAAGCTCCCAGTATTGGAGATAGCTCAAAGGTTTGTAGGAGGAGGAGATTACAGAGCTTGGGAGGGAAGGGGCCTTGGAGGGATTTGAAAGGAAGTGTGAGAACTTTTAAATCTAGGCATGTCAGACAGGGAGCCAATGCAGGTCAGCAAGTATAGTTTGTGATGATTGACTGGGACTTGGTGTCTGGGATGAGCAGCAGAGTTTCGGGTCTCAGGTTTACAGAGGGTAGAATGTGGGAGACATTGGCATAGTCGAGACTAGAGGTAACAAAGGCCTGGATGAGGGTTTTAGTAGCAGATGAGCTGACACAGTGACAGAGATGGTCCGTGTTATAGAGGTGGAAGCTAGCAGCTTGGTGAAGGAGAAGCTATGTTATTGGAAGTTCAACTATGGGTCAATGTTCTGATTCAGCCTCAAACAATGAGGATGTAAGGGAAGGCTGCGTGCCAAACCTAGAATTTACAGCTGCATCATCTTGCGAGAGCCTTCCAACCGAGCTTTATCAAGTATTCCGTGAATCGCTCACATTTCATATGTTTGGACTTCCTAGCGATAGAAATGGCTGGATTTTTTTTTAAATTCATTCACAGGATGTGGGCTTCTCTGGCTGGGCTAGCATTTATTGCCCGTCCTGAATTGCCCTTGAGAAGGCGATGGTGAGCTGCTGCAGTCCATCTGGTGTAGGTACACGCACAGTGCAGTTAGGAAGGGAGTTCCAGGATTTTGACCCAGCGACAGGGAAGGAACGACAAAATATTTCAAAATCAGAATGGTGAGTTCCTTAGAGAGGAACTTCCAGGTGGTGGTGTTCCCATCTATCTGATGCCCTTGTCCTTCTAGATGGTAGTGGTCGTGGGTTTGGAAGGTGCTGTCGAAGGAGCCTTGGTGAATTCCTGCAGTGCAATGACATATGAAGAAAGAAATCCACACACATGGTTAAAATTTGTTTACCCTTCATTTGTTCCTCATAAGTATTTCCATTACACTTTGGATAGAGCAAAACTAATTCTTATGGTGAAGAAGTCCAGAACAAGGAGACACAGCTTTAAAATTGGTGCCAGGGCATTGAGAGGTGGTGTCAGGAAGCCCTTCTATATGAAACTCTGGAACTGCCTCCCAAAAAAAGCTGAGGCTGGGATGACACAATGGAAAATTTCAAAGTAGTATTTTTAGGGCTAAGGAAGAATGGCAGGTAGATGGAGTAACGATACAGGTAAGGCTGATTCTATTTGAATGTTGGAGCAGGGCCTAGAGGGGCTGAATGGTCTTCTCCTGTTCCCATGTTCCAAAGAAAGCTTGGGCTGGGTTTTTTGCCAACAAGGTGCTGCACTTCTCTGGTCTTGGACTCATTTTTAAAAAATTCATTCATGGGATGTGGGCATCATTGACCAAGCCAGCATTTATTGCCCATCCCTAACTGCCCTTGTTCAGAGGACTTTTTAAGAGTCAACCACATTGCTGTGGGTCTGGAGTCACATGTAGACTAGGCCAGGTAAGAACAACAGATTTCCTTCCCTACAGGGCATTAGTGAACCAGGCAGGTTTTTATGACAATTGGCAATGGTTTCATAGCCATCATTAGACTCTTAATTCCTGATTTTAATTGAATTCAAATTTTACCATCTGCTATGGTGGGATTTGAAGTGTGTTCCCCAGAGCATTGCCGTGGGTCTCCAGAATACTAGCCCAGTGACAATACCGCCATGCCACCGCCTCCTCCACGGTGAACTTCCCTCTTTGCAATAAGGGCTGGCCCCCACCCCTCCTCCACCCCTGCCACCCAACCTCCCCCACTGCCTCCCCACTAACTTTGAGAGGAGGAGGAGTTATTATTAAAGAAAAAAGAGGGATCCTATGATTGATAGTACAATTACTGAATGAGTTGAGGTCAACATTTTTAAGTAATGAAAGCAGAAGAGAGGAAGAGGCAAACCTTGTTTCTCCAATGGAGTCATTAGCATTCTTCCCACTGTTGCTACAGTCAGTACCATACCACCTCTTTCCAACCTTACCTGGCATTGCCAATGTTGCTGGCTTCAAGGCAGGAACATTGGCTGGTTTATGACTACCTCACCCACCTAAAGTTAAAAGGCCAGGATGGAGGAGGTGAAGGTAAAAGATTAGAATCAGACAAGTGCATTTCCTGCAGCAGCACCTTGCTGGTTGAAAATCCAGCCCAAGCATTCTCTGGAACATGGAAACCAAGAGTAGACCATTCAGCCCCTCAAATCTCTTCCAACATTCAATTAGAATCAGACTCATCTGTATTATAACTTCAACTACCTGTCATGCTTCTGTACCCCTCAATACCCTAGTATAACAATAACAGCTTTGAAATTTTCCACTGAGCTATCCCAGCTTCAACAGTATATTGGCGGGGAGGCAGTTCCCTCTAAACCTTCCTCTGTTATCCCCAATCTGTGTGGTGCACTGTATGGTCCCTTTAAGATTACTGACAGCTGCACATGTCTGCATCTTAAAGGGAAGGTTGTTTGTGCTCGACCTGTTTGTGGCAGTGCATGGTGCATGACAGATTGCTGCATTGCTGCACACCCTCACTGGAAACTTTGGGCATGAAGCTCTGATGCCAAGTCTCTGCATCCCACATTCTCTCCTGTTTCAGTGTGGAGGAAAGTTCCATCCTTTCAGCCTTGACATTATGCTATGCAGCATTAGGAACAAACAGATTAATGTGTTTATGCCAGGTTTGACCAGAAACTGAACTGACCAGCCATATAAATACTATGGATTGAAGAGCAGGTCAGAGGCTAGGAATCCTGCAGTGAGTAACTCACCTCCTGACTCCCCAAAGCCTGTTCACCATCTACAAGTCAGGAGTGTGATGGAATATTCCGCACTTGCCTGGAAAAGTGCAGCTCCAACAACACTCAAGGAGCTTTACACCATCCAGGACAAAACAGCCCACTTGACTGGCACCACACCCACAAACATTCACTCCCTCAACCACCGACGCACAGTAGCAGCAGTGTGTACCATCCACAAGATGCACTGCTGGAACTCATCAAGCCTCCTTTGACAGCACCTTCCAAACATATGACCCCAACCATCTAGAAGGACAAGGACACCAGACAGATGGGACCACCACCAGCTGGAAGTACCCCTCCAAGCCACTCACCATCCTGACTTGGAAATATATCACTGTTCCTTCACTGTCACTGGGTCAAAATCCTGGAACTCCTTTCCTAACAGCACTATGGATGTACCTACACTACATGGACTGCAGTGGCTTAAGGAGGTAGCTCACCACCACCTTCTCAAGGGCAATTCAGTATGGCAATAAATGCTGGCTTAGCCAGCGATGTCCACATCCCATGAACGAATAAAAAAACGTTCCTCTAGCAACTATTATAATGAAAAATTGACATGATTCAATCATTTCTCTGTGCTATGGCAGCTAACCTATTCCTGGAAGGACAAATCTATTGACCTCAGTGCCCCTGAAAGCTGTAATAAACAGGCAGCATTTTGCACTTATGACCTCGCTGGTATATATATAGATATCAAAGGGCTAATGTATTATGATATTGCTCCTGACAACATTAAAACAATGGATAAAGGAATTTCATGTGATTGTGTTTGTGTCACAATTTCAACCCATATGTTATTGAATTGAACTATGAGGTATTATGGGGGGGGGGGTGGTGTGTGTGTGTCAGTTTCACCTCTGATTTCTGAGCAGTTCGAATCACTCCCAATCCCTGTGTTCTAGACCTTGGACATATTTGGGGGTTGTGACAAAGTGCAGCAGACAACTGGTTTTGGTGCAAGAAAAAACTGAGTTTATTGAAGTCACAAATGAACTTATAACGTTAGGATTACACTGAGATTATACAGATTTACAAAGTACACTTCGTTAAGAATGGGGAACACATGGCATAACGAGGGAAAAATCACGCTACTAATCCCCTTACTCTTGTCCCACCCCCAAAACCTAACTAAATTGAACTTGGAGAGGTCAGGGATCATGCTCACCAACCAGGGTTCCTTGACAGTTGGAAATCTAGCCAGGTAAGCCGGTTGCAGTTTTGGGGTACGCTCTTTGTGTCCTCTGGGGCCTGCCGTCCCCACGTGGTCCTGGTCTGTGGAATCTGTGAAGGTTCTTCAGTTGGGTGGAGAACGCGGTTGTGGGTGATCGATCTTCGTGGAGGGCTGCGGTTGTGGCCTTGTTGTCTTCAGTTGAGCCTGCCACCCCATGCCCCTCACCGTGATGTTGCCTGTGGGCCTGCAAAACCTCCAGATCTTCTCGCTTAAACTCTGTTTCAATCCCTCCCAGCTGCTCACTGCCTGCTAGCTGGTTTCCCTCCCTTTTGATAGCAACTGACTGGGCCAGTTATACTGTTTTTCGAATTTCTTATCGGAATCCCAACCATGTTTAGTTCTTTGTTTGACTTTGGTGGACTTCCTTAGGTGATTGTAGTCTTGTTGTTTTTAATGGGCTCGCATGATGTTCATCATTGTCTTCCTGTCTAGTAACTAGTTTTGAATTGAAAGCCATTGTATGTGTGGAGTGCTGATGTAGTTGCATAATTGCATTGATTGTGCCTTCCTGCCTTAGTAGTTAGCAGCGATTATTTATGCAAGATTTTGATGGGCTTCAGTTTTGTGTGAGGTGAAGCCTTTCTCTGGGTTGATTGTATTAAAGGGAAGAATGTGTATTCTGTCTCCTCTCGTTGTCTGGTTTCAGGCAACAATCCACACATCACTCAACAAGCCCAGGCATGTGCAGCCCCAGGCCTTCATGGGCCTAGCCTCCTGTCAGCAGGGTTTTACATTTAACTCAGCAGTTTAAAAGTCCAAAAGTCATATCCTTGTTGATGATATGAAAAATGTGGGAATTTTGAGAACCCTTCAGCACCCCCTGTGATACTTAAACTTTGCTTCAAGTATCATACTGAAAAAAACAAAATTCCCGACCCTCCATAGTCAATCTTCCCCTGTAATTATATATCTAAAATCTCATGACACAAACATTCCCCATTCTTTAAAATGTGGTGTACATAAGCATGCATAGGCAAAATACGGTTAATTACATACATCCAAACATTTAGGGGGTCCAACACCCCACTTGGTGCACATACATCTTTATTAAAAGAAAACAACATGTAAAAGTCTTTCTTAAAGATAACCGAACACACAAAAAAACCCAACAATCTTTATTCAGGAACACACAACAAAAATAAATATATGAAAGGATCAAACAGGCGTATCTCTCTCCACCTTAGCATGATGCTTCTCCCAGGTCCTTTCGTTTTGGAACTCTAGGATTTTGCCTTTTCCCTTGCACTGAGAGCACAACAGGTACAACACTATTCCCAGCTGGCAAACCACCAGGATGTGGGAACCCATTCTGACCCATGAAGGGATCTCTGTGTTTTCGAAACTGTCCCACCAGGGTGGGACTGTGATACCTTGAATCTCTCCCTCTATCTCGTGTGTTTTCTGTTCCAAAGTATAGAAATACTTTTGTGATAACTCTACAGCTTTTAGTGGTTCAGTATGATGTTCTGGTAGAGGGGGAATTTCATAACCGAAATGTGTGATGGAGCTCTGCAGGTTGGTAATGTTTTCCCTAACAGTGAGGTGAACAGTGGAGGGTTCAGGAATGGGGACAGTCTGTTCCTGGGCCACTTGAACTTCTGCCTCGGGTTTAAAACAAAAACTGCCGTCACTTACCGGACACTGGATGTGCTGTCCAAGCTGGTAGTGGGGCGCACTCGTGGTGACACAATATGTCCCACCCCCTATATATGCTACCTGTGGGGGAACATGGCCTTGTGCCATTACCTCCATGGTACAGTTTATAAGCCGTGCACCAGCAATTGTAAACCTGCACTGTGGTCTGGAATAGGCGTACAAGTGCTAGGGACACAGTACTACATGTGTACCCTGGCTCTGGCACCCAGTGGGGTCTGTATCTGTCATCATGTGCTCGCACTTTATGACGTAAGGTGGGACTGCTGCGAAACAGATGTGTGCACCCCCTTGAATGACTCCAATGTTCTCCACCCTATATACCGGTGCAGGTCGGACTGTCCCACCCATGACCGGCATCCTCACTACCATACCCATGATGGTGTGGTTGGAGCGCCCACAGTCTACTGGGACAGGGTATGCTTCAGAGGCTGGGCGGAACCGACATGGGCTTAGTGAATTCTCAAATGGGTGGAGGGCTGCGAGGTGCTTGTTGCTGATCCAGGAGGGGACTAAACCTTGCTTTAAATCCTCCAGGTTGCTGCGGCCCTTGCCCAGCCACCATGCCCGGTACAGCACCCACATCTCATTCTGTGCAGCCTGGTCTGATGCATTCCTATCTTCTCGAATGAGTGCATTCACTGTTTTGGCACGCCTTTTCAACTCAGCAATAATCTCCTTTAAATGGACCTTCATGGCCTGGTCCTCGTGTAGCTCTGAGCCTATCACTGGGTTCTCCTCTGTTAAGATGTTTCGTAATTGTATTTTTAAACTGTTTATTTGTGTCTGTAATTCTATGTCATCCAGACTGTTTATCACAGAGGATCCTGTATTATATGCTGTGAAAACATAATTCCACGTTCCCCTTCTTTGTCCCCCTGCATTGCTAAAGTACTCAGTGTGGGGAGTGTACAATTCTGTTTTGTTTACATTGGCAAAATTGAACTCGTAGAATTTCCTGAACGTTTCTCCTAACAGGGCCTGGTATAGACGTCCTGTCTCCTTGGGGCACGACTCAGGTAAGTGTACCTCTGTGAGGTTTAGAATCACGGAAGCTACCGCGTAGTGTACCCCCGGTATAGCACCTTTTCGGTCGGCACTAGTACCAGCCCATTCCCTGGTCCCTTGGTGGTGGCAGGGCACTTCTCCATATGTGTCCTTACTGTCGGGGCCGTGGGGAGGGGCGTGTGCCACTAGCTCAGTGGCCTTAACTGAGGCTGGAGAGAATGGGGTTATGCAAGTGTGTAAGTGGGAATCCCATTCCACCTCCTTCCCCTTGTCCAGCCAAGCTGCAGAAAAGATAATGGATACACCTGTGGGAAGGTTTTCCACGATCCCCACATGTAGACATAGATTCCCTGTTCCGATTTCCACCACTTGTCCCAGCCCACGCTCACATCCCCATGGTTCCCGGTAATGGTCCGATGGGTGGCGTTTCCCAGTCGCTCCCAGTCAGCTGTACCCTCCCCCATGTCTCTGCTCAGCTTCCTGAGTCACCACCACCTTCCCAGGGGAATCTGTCCTCTGCAGGTCAGGCACACGCGTTTGCCCTCAGTGACCCCGACCCGTGTGGCCACGGCCTGTTTGCTGGGGGAGGGGAGGGAGGTCTCCCTGTGGGTGAACCCGGTCTGACTGGAGTATCTGGTGGAGTTAGATCCCAGCCACTCTGGCCATCTTCCCACATGGGAATAGGTAGTGATCTCCTCCACGTCACCTCCACTGCCCCTTGCAGTCACAACCGCTGCTCTCTCCCCTGAGCACCCAAAAATGTGGGAGTCCTCCACATCACCTCGCCTCCCACTGGCCATTCCTTTCAGGGCGAGGAGGAGTATGCCCCCCCATCCTATCGAAATCCTTTCTGTCGGGAGACATAGGAGCGTATAGCCAGGTCCTGAACGGACTCGCTGGCTTGGGTAAAGCATAGTCGAGTCTTGCTCGATTCAATACTAACACTCTTAAACAATAATACTTAAACTACCAACCACCTTATTTAAAATTTAACTAAAACACCCAAACTTAACAATCTCAAAATTAAATAACAGGAGGTATGTACATCCACTGCCTGTCCCCGGGCGGCCAGGTTAATCCCTGTTCGGGCTACAGCACACTACTCCCTTCAGTGTGGCCGCCCTGTCCTGTACCTTTGGTCCCTCGCTGGCTGGGGACCTCTGTACTCAGATCGATCCCTGACTTGAGGGGCTACCCTTTTAAACTGGGGAGCCGGTGGCCACGGTTTCTTTGGCCGTGGCGTTCGTGGGGACCTTCTAGGGACTCTGGCTGGTGGGTCTTCAACCCGAGCCACTGTCCCCTCTCGTGCGGCCTGTGGAATCTCCACTGGCGCTGGCTGCGGATTTCTATCTTCAGGCTGTACCTCTTCTAAGCCTGTGTCAGGGGCAGGTAACTCTCTGCCCTCAGGTCCCATCTCGTCTGAGTCCCAGATGAACAGGGGAGTGTCCCAAACGGTGGGTGGGATGGCCCTTCCCTTAAAACAAGCCACAGTACCTGCTTGTGCAGTCTGTGAGTCTGCTTCTGCTGCAGGCTGAGGATTTTTATCCTAAGGCCTTGCCCCAACTGGCTGTTCCCTTCTCTCGGATTTAAACAACCTACATTGGTGAACGTGGAACTATTTGGTGCTCCGAGGCAGCTTTATGACCTATACCATGGGGCTTGCCTTATCTACAATGCTGTAGGGCCCCATGTATAATGGTTCTAGACTGCCTACCCAAACAAAATTCCTAACCATAACCTGATCCTCTTATCTCCCACTCCTGGTGCGTACGGTGTTACAGCAGCATTCGGTTACTCCGATGCTGTTTTCACATGTTGCTAGCAGCCTACCAGTGAACCTGTTTAAGGTGTTCAAACAGATTCCTGAGGAAGCTGTCCCGGTTCCCCTCTCTGAGCTGACCCTCCGTGAACACCAGGGCTAGCACCTGGGTGGGGGTCCGCATAACCCTCCCAGTCATGAGCTTGTGTGAGGAATACCCCATGCTTTTTGACTGGCTGGCTCGGATCCCCATTAGGACCAACGGTAAGACTTCTACCCACTTTCTAGGTGAGTCTACCTCTGTCTTTCTTTCAAGGTTCTGTTCATCTTCTCTACAATCCCTGAGGACTGTGGGTTGTGTGCAACTTGCCATTTCCCCTCTATGCCAAGTACCATAAGGGTATTCATCATGACCTGCCCGGTAAAGTGGCTCCCTTGATTGGACTCCACGTACTGTGGTAGCCCCCATTGTGAGAAGACCTCCCTGACCAGGATCCTGGCTGTACTAAGAGCCATGGCTGTTTGGCAGGGGAAGGCTTCTACCCACTTTGTGAACACATCCACCAGGACTAGGCAGTACATATAGCCTCCCTGGGTGGTGGGTAGGGGCCTGATGAAGTCGACCTGGATCGACTGCCATGGTCCCTCTACCCTCCTGATGTGTCCCATAGGTACCTTCCTTTTGTGTGGGTCAGGGTTGTTAGCAGCACACACCAGACAGCTGGCACAGAACTCGTGGATATCTTCCCTGAGTCCTGGCCACCATCCTGCCTGTTCCACCCGCTGCCAGGTGGTCTCAGGCCTGGGATGCCCCGCTCATGGGCCAGTTGAAGGAATTCCCTCATGTGCTGCTGTGGTACTACCCATTGCTCTCCCTTAAGCTGCATGCCTCCCTTTACAGAGAGGGCTGCTGTGCTGTAAGGGCCCTCTACCCTTTTCCCTTCTGTCACTGCACTGAGGACTGCCTTGAGGACGGGGTCTTGGGTTTGGACCGTCTTAAGGTCTGGGGTTAAAGTTACCCCTGCACTCCCACATGTTTCATTCCTACCCGTGACTGCTGCTATAGGACGGGACCCATATGGGTCCCAGAAAATGCCTGTGTGGGCACCCTCCTTAGCTAGCACGCCGACCTGCCTGTTGCCGTCACTCCAGGGTTCTGCAGAGGAATGGGCTTTCACCTTATGGATGAAAACCTCCTCTTCCTCCCCCACTGCTGCTAAGATTTTCTCCAGCAAGGGTTTGACTGTTAGGGGTCTCGCGTGAGCAGAGGTGTTCGCGGCAGGATCAGATGGCCGGGTACTCTGTACATGAATTGCATGCGAACATGCTGTCCAGGCAAATCGTCTATGTGGTGGGGAAGATCTCAGGGTGTGTAACCACGTACACTATCGCAGACAGTTCAGCCTGCTGGGCGCTCATGGTGCTGGGGAGCTTAATTACCAGGGCAAGGTTTGCCGCTGGGTCATAAACTCCACACCTCGTGAGTCGCTCACCAGCAGATACTGTGCTGGAGCCATCCACATAGATTTTACAGCCTGTGGGGTGTATCCCGGCCCGTAAGCCTATGTCTACTTCCCAAACCCCTTCTATGGAACACCGGTGGGCTGTTCCAGGATATACCAGGTCAGTTGCGAGCTTTGGCTCGTGGAGCCCTTTTACTTTTAGGTCCATCTGGGAGAGAAGCAGGGTCCAGCGAGCAATGTGGGCACTGCTCACTGTCCCATCCTTGATTCTCCTGTCCAGGAGCATCTGGGTGGGCGTGTGATGGGTGAGGAGGGTGATGGGAGAGGTACCTGTGAAGATCAGCGATCTTTTCACGGCCCAATGTGTGGCCAAGAGGTGCCCATCACAATTGGAGCAGCTCTTCTCCACATCTGTGAGTATCCTGGAGGAGAAGACCACCGGTCTCAGCTTGCCATGCTGCTCTTGGAGCACAGCACTCAGGCTGTCCCCACTGGCTGCTGTCTCCAGGAAGAACTCTTTCCTTCCATCTATGGCCCCCAGAGCTGGTGCAGTCTGCAGATCTTTCCTGAGCCTGACAAATGCTGCCTGGCACCCCTCATCCCAAACCCACTCCACTCCCTTATGCAGGAGTCGGAGCAGAGGGGCTGCTGTGGCCGCATAGTCCTCAATGAAGTCTCTGCAGTAACCGGTTAGCCCAAGAAATGATCTCACTCCCGTGACTGTGTTGGGGACTGGTAACTCCTGTACTGCTTCCCGTCTAGCTTTATCTATGGCCCTTTCCCCAGCGCCTAATGTCAGGCCCAGGAATTTCACCTCCTGCTGGCCGATTTCCTCTTTCTTTGGGTTCACTTTAAAACCTTCCTGCCTAAGCAGATCCAGCAGTTCGGCCAGAAGTGGGCCATGCTCCTCTCTCAAATCGGTCAATAGGAGCTTGTCATCCACGTATTTTACCAGCTGCCTGGGCTGGCTGAAGCCCTTTAAACTGTTTGCCATGCATTGGTGGAAAATGCTGGGGCTATTGTGGAAGCCTTGAGGCAGACAGTTCCAGGTGTACTGTTGCCCTTTAAAGGTAAATACAAACTTGTACTGACCCTCTCTCCTTAAAGGGATGGACCAAAACCCATCGGAGATATCCAGCACCGTGAAAGTGGTCGTGGATGCTGGGATACTTCCTATCAGGTCGGCAACTGCTGCTACCATGGGTGCACAGGCTGGGATGTTACTGTTGAGCACCCGATAGTCCACTGTGGCCCTCCAGGAGTTGTCCGGTTTTCTAACCGGACACAGTGGAGAGTTCACGTGGGTGGCTATCGGTCTCAGGACGCCCTGTTGCACTAAGGAGGACGTGGCTGCTTCCATGCCTGGCTCCGCTTCCCTGGGGAAGTTATATTGCTTTTGTGGTCGGGCCATAGGGTCCCCATCTACACTGACCTCGAACCCGTTGACCCTCCCACAGTTGTGTTTGTGTGTGGCAAATGTGGCTGGGTGGGCTTGCACAAATGCCTGCAACTCCCTTGGGGTATTACTGACCATGAGTTCGAGGTTATAACCTTCTTTAGGCTTCATGGTGCACAGGGTCCCCTTCCCCTGTTTCCCTGGAATGACTACTACTTCGCCCTCCTTTCCTGTCTTTGCCCCCCATAGGCAGCGATTCCTCAAATCCACTAGGATCCCATGGCCTACAATTAAGTCGGCTCCCAGGATCCCTTTTCCAACCTCCACTTCCCACTTCATTAGAATACAGGTCCACTTAGAGTTCCAGTGAAGCCCAACACAAGCTGGAGGAACAAAACCTCATCTTCCGACTAGGCACTTTACAGCCTTCCGGTCTGAATATTGAGTTCAACAATTTTAGATCATGAACTCTCTCCTCCATCCCCACCCCCTTTCTGTTTCTTCCCCTTTCCTTTTGTTTTTTTTCCCAATAAATTATATAGATTTTTCTTTTTCCCACCTATTTCCATTATTTTTTAAATATTTTAAAATCTTTTATGCTCCCACCACCCCCACTAGAGCTATACCTTGAGTGCCCTACCATCCATTCTTAATTAGCACATTCGTTTAGATAATATCACCAACTTTGACACCTATGTGTTCTTTTGTTCTGCTGTCTGTGACATCTTTTGATGATCTGCTTCTATCACTGCTTTTGCCTACAACCACACCACCCCCCTCCACTTCTCTCCAACCCCCCCACCCCTGCACCCCCCCCCCCCCCCCCCCTGCACCCCCCACCCCCCCACCACCACCTTAAATCAGCTTATATTTCACCCCATCGTGGGATTTACCTAGTTCTGTCGAAGGGTCATGAGGACTCGAAACATCAACTCTTTTCTTCTCCGCTGATGCTGCCAGACCTGCTGAGTTTTTCCAGGTAATTCTGTTTTGTTTCCACTTATAGTGGAGTGTTCCTAAATGAATGGTCAGCGGGATGGAAAATGAGCCAGCCTGTTCTTTATCTGTGAATCCTAACAGAATGTATGGGACCCCGTTAGATAGAGGTGAGGTGGTGGGATTAGCTGAATGGATCATGGTACATGATGCTCCCATGTCCAACAGATAGGTCCGCTTTAACTCTTCTACCTCCATCTCAACGAGGGGTCTCTTCCGTAAGTTATAGGTAAGGGAACACAGGTAAACAGGCTGCGCTGGTTCTAGTCAGGGTTGTGGGTTAGATGGGGCTGATGGGGTCAGCGCGCCGGTGGTGGCTGCTACCTTCCCTGGGCCAGTCAATAGGATTCTCATGGCGTCCAAAAATGACTCAACCATGGTGGGAGGGATTCCTGTCTCTGCCTTTTGGGCTGGGGTTGAGGAATTCTTTTCCTAGTTATCTTTCCAAGGATTCTTACACTCCTTCCTCCAGTGTCCATTCTTCCCACACACGTAACAGTTGAGCTATGTGCTGGAAGGGTTATTCCCTTCCTGATGCCACTCCTTCCTACCCTGACTGGGTTTTATTTCATGCACTTTCTCTTTAGGTAGATGTGCATTGGTTCCTTTACCATTACGGTAAGCTAAGGTCAATTGTCTGATCACTGTGAGTTCGGTAGTCAGGGGATTCGTTGGGTCAAACCACGTTCCTGCCGTGGCCCTGACCTGTGACAAGCTGTTTGCCACCAGGTAACGGAGCCAGTGGGCCCGCTGATCCTGGTCCAGGTTAGCCCGGTTAGGCGTCCCACTGCCTGTGCTCCTATACCCCGGCCATAACCTGTCTGCAAAAGCCTGCGGAGGTTCTCCTACGAGCTGCACTGTTTTTTCCACCTGGGAAAAAGGACTTCCCTCATTCACCCCCATGGCCTCAAGAGCTTCCTCCTTGAGCTCCCCATGATCACACTGTCCCATCTTACATTGGTCAGAGAGGGACTGGAAGAGCTTACTCTCCAGGGAGAATAGCAGCATTTTGGCCTGTTCAGCATCATTGCACTCGTTGATGCTTGCTGCTTGTTCCACTTCCCTGAAATGGACCGAGGGATTGCCATTTGCCGCAAGTTTAGTTAAATAGCTTACCATGGCCCTAAGCTGTTGGGTGCTGTGGGGAGCTACAAACTGGTTTTGGAGGGTCCCTCATCCCCGTTATCAGCGGGTGGGCTGAAACTTTGCTGCTAGGCCAGGCACCTCGGCCCCTGTCCCAGCCTCCCTTGCTGGGGGTATTCCTCCTCAGCTTCTGCCCCTAATTCCACCTCCCCCCAACCCCCCACCCCAACACACACACCAATCCCACCCCCCCCCCCCACACCGCCCACGCCCCCCCCCCCCCTCCCCACCGCCAGATTTCGCTAAAGCTTGGCACTATGGGTGGTGGTCCCTCCTGCTCCTCAACTGGGTAGTCCCTTGGCAGTACCTGTGGTGTCTGAACCGTCCTCCCCGGGTTCCCTGTGAAGTCGACCTGGGCTACACTAGGGCTTATGAGACACACTATGCCTTTTGCCGTCCTTAGAGCAAGGTTCAGACTCTCTATCTGCTTCTGGCAGGGGCCATGGTCTGCATCCTCAAACCCCTGTGCGCTCACTATCTTATAGGCTGCCTGTAAGCCTTTAACTTTCTCCTCCTGCTCTCTTACTTGTCTTGCTAGGTGGGCATTCTTTTCCCGCAACCCCAGCTCATTGCTCTTGGCCTCGGTGACCTGACACTGTAAATATTCCAGCTGGGTCTTATGCTCCCCCACTAACTGCACCCTTTCCTGGTTCAGAGCCTGCAATGCTAACAGTAACCTCTCCCCTGCTCGGGCCTTTGTTTGGACTTCCAGGGCTGACTCGCGAATCTCCGCTGCCTGGGCTTCACCGAGCCAGTCCGAAAGCTGCATCTGTTTCCTGAAGCACATCAGCCAGACGGCCTTTTCTATGGATTTTTTTATGATCCTTCCCTTCTGTCCATTTGGCTGCAGCATCTCCCGGACGCCCAGCCTTTAACAGATTAGTGACCCATTTTTTTTCCCATATTCACCTTACTGAACGCATAATTTGAAATCCTCTCTTCCATTACAGTTCCCTCTTCCAAGTCAGTGTCCACTGCATCGCATCCCTTTTGCCAAGTTCCTGTCGCGGTCGCCATTCTGCAGGGGGTGTTGTGTGTGTGTGTCAGCTTCACCTCTGACTTCTGAGCGGTCCGAATCGCTCCCACTCCCTGGGTTCTCGACCTTGGACGTATTTGGGGGTTGTGACAAAGTGCAGCAACAACTGGTTTTGGTGCAAGAAAAAAACTGAGTTTATTGAAGTCACAAATGAACTTATAACATTAGGATTACACTGAGATTATACAGATTTACAAAGTACACTTAGTTAAGAATGAGGAACTGATGGCATAATGAGGGAAAATCATGCTACTAATCCCCTTACCCTTGACCCATCCCCCAAAACCTAACTAAATTGAACTAGGAGAGGTCAGGGATCATGCTCACCAACCCAGGGTTCCTTGGCAGTTGGAAATCCAGCCAGGTAAGCTGGTTGCAGTTTTGGGGGTACGCTCTTTGTGTCCTCTGGGGCCTGCCGTCCCCAGGTGGTCCTGGTCTGTGGAAACTGTGAAGATTCTTCAGTTGAGTGGAGGGCACTGTTGTGGGTGGTTGATCTTCATTGGAGGGCTGCGGTTGCGGCCTTGTTGTCTTCAGTTGAGCCTGCCACCACATGCCCCTCACCGTGATGTTGCCTGTGGGCCTGCAAAACCTCCAGATCTTCTTGCTTAAACTCTGTTTCAACCCCTCCCAACTGCTCACTGCCTGCTAGCTGGTTTCACTCTCTGGGCCAGTTATACTGTTTTTCGAATTTCTTATCTGAATCCAAATCAAGGTTAGTTCTTTGTTTGACTTTGGTGGGCTTCCTTAGGTGATTGTGGTCTCATTGTTTTTAATGGGCGCGCATGATGTTTATCATTGTCTTCTTGCCTAGTAACTAGTTTGGACTGAAAGCCATTGTATGTGTAGAGTATTGATGGGTTTGCATAATTGAATTGATTGTGCCTTTGGTTATTTATGCAAGATTTTGACAGGCTTCAGTTTCATGTGAGATAAAGTTTTTCTCTGGGTTGATTGTATTAAAGGGAAGAATGCATATTCTGTCTCCTCTCGTTGTCTGGGTTCAGGTAAAACAATCCACACTGCACTCAACAAGCCAGGGCATGTGCAGCCCCAGGCCTTCATGGGCCCAGCCTCCTGTCTGCCGGGTTTTACACTTAACTCAGCAGTTTAAAAGTCCAAAACTCATATCCTTGTTGATGATATGAAAAATGTGGGAATTTTGAGAACCCTTCAGTATCCACTGCCAAACAGCCTGAAAACACAAATTGTCTAGTTTCACACGGGATCTGCAGCTACCAGTGCAAAGTAGTTGGGGATGTCTGGTGGCCATGGAACCAGCAAAGAGCCAGAAATTCTGGGAAACCTGAGTAACTTTGAATTCAAATAAGTTCCTTTGGGACTTCCCAACATAAGCCCTTTTTATCCAATAACCACTGTGATAAAGCAGGAATGAGCATTTGATGGAAATTCCTGTACTTTTGGGGAAAAACAAACCAAAAAAAAAATACAGCAAAGAAACATAAAAAGCTCATATCCCCAGGAAACACATTGTTGGCAGACAAGTGAATAAAAGTGAAAATGAAACACAGCCAATTCTTCTGATGAATAATCCTCTCATCGTCCCTAACCTTTAACTTCAGTCTCCATTTCTTGTCTTTAATCAATACCCTACAGTAGGTAGTACTTTGGACTTTCTGCTCTTTAGCTGCAAGTACCCTATATGTTCTCCCTACTTGCTGACTCCTTAAGAGTAACTGTTTCCCAATAGCTCAGAACAGAAGAGCTTTTTCTTAATACCTAGGACCTTCCCCTCACCACTTGCTTGATCCTCAGATCAAAATAGCAGACTTAATTTCTTATGAAAATAAGCTTGCAAGCTTATAAGAGCATAAGAAATAGGAGCTGGAGTAGGCCATATAGCCCTTCCAACTTGGTCTGCTATTCAACAAGATTAGGACTGATTTTCTACCTCCACTTCACCTTCCATGTTATCCTATGTCTCTTAGCTCCCTCACTATCTAAAAGCCAATCGGCCTCTGTCTTGAATATACTCAACAACTGAGCATCCTGAAGATTCCCAATCTCTCAAGTGAAGAATTTTTTCCTCATCCCTGTCCCAAGTGGCCAAACCTTTGTTCTTAGATTGACCGGGTGTTCTAGATTCCCCAGCCAGGGTAAACATTTTCTCAGCCTCTTTATGAGCTTTAGAAGTTTTAGTTAGATCACTGTTCATTTTTTTAAACATAGAGAATTTGGGCCTAGTCTACTCACACTCTTCTCATATGACAATCCCCAATTTAGTAACTTGCACTGCCCTCCTTCCAGGGCATGTCCTTTCTGGTAAGGAGACCAAAACTACAGACAGCACTCCAGACAGTGTCTGGTATAATTGTGGCGAGACTTCCTTATAATCCAATCCTTTTAACAAAAGTTACCACCCTGCAGGAAGCATCCTGCTGGTTATTACTTACTGCCCTCCCTCAGCCATCAGTACTCCTTCACGTAGAATACTACTAGATAGAAGCACTGTAGAAATCAAACGCCTAGGATATCTGTTGGGTGGGGGACATAAATGTCCATCAATGAATGGCTTGGTAGTATCACCACTGACCAAACTGGCTAAGGACTGAAGGACAAAGCTGTCAGACTGGGCTTAAAACAGGTGAAGAGAGAACCAACACAAAGGAATAACTCGCTTGACCTTATTCTCACCAATCCACCTGCTACAGATGCACCTACTTCATGACAGCACTGACAAGATTGACTTGTGGAGACCAAGTCCCATCTTGTGCACTACCATTGGTTAAGAACAGACCCAGCAGCTCCAAACGGGGCATCCAAGAGCCATTGTGGATCACCAACAAAATCAGAATTGTACTGCGCCACAACGTGTAACCTCATGACAAGGCAAATCCCTCACTCTGCCATTACCATCAAGCCAGTAGACCCACCCTGGTTCAATGAGGAATGTAGGAGAGCAGGTCGTAGGCAGCAGCAGCCATACTTAAAAATGACAACCTGGTGAAGATGAAACACAGGACTGTGCGCATGCTAATGAGCGGAAGCAACATGCTTTAGATAAAGTCAAGCAATTTCACAGCCAATGATCAAAGTTTTGCAGTCCTGCAATGTTCAGTCGTGAATTACCTGGGGCAGAATCGTCCCAGATTTGCACTAGGTGCGGTAGTGGGCGGCTAACATGACCTTTCACCTGCCGGCAGCAATGGCGGCTTCTCACACCGTATCATCCCAAGCCCACCACGTTAATTATACATTCCCAGGAAACACACCATTTCCTTGGCAGGTGGGCTCTCTTTCGCTATCACCTTGCTGCTTCATCACACCGGGCACCACATTTAAAGTGGAGCCACGTACACACTTCTCAGTGCAGCTCAGGACTGCTGCACAGAAGATACGATGGCCCCAAAAAGGCAAAACGACTGCAGCCCCACGCTTCAGAGATGCGTCCCTTGAGGGCCTTTTGAATACCATGGAGGCCTGCCGTGGTGTCCTCTACCCTTGACCTGGCTGCAGGAAGGGCAGCTGCATCACCAATCCAGCATGGGAAGCAGTGCCAGTGCTGGTCAGTGCCAATACCCTACAAAAGAGGACAGCCACCCAGTGTCGCAACAGGATGAATGGTCTCATTGTTCCACCAGGGTAAGTCACTCTTCTCATCGCTCTCAACTCGCACACTCACAAACCCATCATACATCCACAGGGATCTCACAGCTCAAGGGACAACATCACTAACTCTCACACGCTCCCTCGCATCTCCATCAGGCTCATATCCTCTCGAGCTTCAGTCCTCATTCTGTCCATGGCTCCGCTCACCACACAAACATTCCACGCATTGCCATGTGACCAGCTCACTCTCTGTCCATCTGTTTTCATGCAGGAGAAACTGGCTCATATCACAGGGAGAGGCCCCAGACCAGGGGTGGAGTGGCCCACATTAGGCCCCTCACTCACTATGAGGAGTGTGCCATCGTGCTGACTGGTGAGGACATGGGCTGTGCATGTGATGACAGTGAGGTCTGCAGTGAACACCCACTTGAAGATCCTGTACCACATCACCCCTCTCTCAACGCAACTGTGAGTCCTCTCTCTCTTGCTTTTGACTCTGCTGCCATGCACTACTTATATTTACTTTGGTTCACAGGGAGCTCTGCCAGCCAGCCAGTCCCTCAGCTCCATCCAAGTCCTCACCTCCAGCCAGGAGGACTCCTCCTCCATTGAAGAGCTGGAAATAAGCAGCCTGGAAGACCCATCACAGCGCTTACCCACACCCTCCACCAGCACAGAGACACACACCTCAGTGGGACCTAGATCTAGAGCAGGCTCGGGTTCACAACCTGGTTGTCACTGCATGACACATGTTCACAGTAACAGCAGGCAGGTATGTGTGAGTTCCCCGGTACACAGAGGACTGCTGGGGATCAGGCATCTGTGGGGTCCGAGTCAGGTGATGAGCCTCTGGATTTGACTTTCCAGCTTATCCTGGAGAGTCAGCAGAAGGCGTGGGAACATCACACAGAGCTGTTGGAAACCCCCAGCAGAGTGTCAAGTGAGTCAGAGGAATGTGTTCAGCTGCTCTCTGATGAAATGGTGCCCACGTGTGCGCGTATGGAGGTCACAATGAGAAGGATTGCACTGGAGGGGCTGCAGAGGAGATTCACCAGGATGTTGCCGGCGATGAAACATTTAAGCTATGAAGAGAGGGTTGGATAGACTTGGGTTGTTTTCAGTGGAGCAGAGAAGACTGAGGGGCGACCTGATCGAGGTGTAGAAGATTATGAGGGGCAAGGAGAGGGTGGATAGAGAGCAGCTGCTCCCCTTAGTTGAAGGGTCAGTCACAAGGGGACATAAGTTCAAGGTGAGGGGCAGGAGGTTTAGGGGGAATGTGAGGAAAAACCTTTTAACCCAGAGGGTGGTGATGGTCTGGAATGCGCTGCCTGGGAGGGTGGTGGAGGCGGGTTGCCTCACATCCTTTAAAAAGTACCTGGATGAGCACTTGGCATATCATAACATTCAAGGCTATGGGCCAAATGCTGGTAAATGGGATTAGGTGGGTAGGTCAGGTGTTTCTCACTTGTTGGTGTAGACTTGATGGGCCTAGAGGGCCTCTTCTGCACTGTGTGATTCTGTGATGGTTGACACCATGGAGACCCTGGTCCAGCAGAGCATGGAAATGTTGCAGACCTGCCCTCCATCACGGGAACCATGGGTGAGTTCTTGCAGTGGCACCGCGAGAGGGAAACAGGGCACCTCAATGCCCTCCAGGTGCTCCTTCTCCTCAAGTAGGCAGGCCGGGGCTTCCGGGCACCCACAGGGAGGAGTGCCAGCTGGGCACCCCTGGGTCATCCACTGAGGAATCACAGAGACTGAGCTCTCCCTCCGAGTCCCCTTTACTTGTGAACCCCTCAATCTCCTACTCTGTCACCATAGAGGGAGCAGCTGGCCCAAGCGTGATTCTAGGGGGAGAAGTGTGTGTGTGGTAGAGCCTTTTGGTGTCTTATGCAAGCTCTCTCCCACTCACGTGGATCCTTCATGTATCACACTCTGCTCAGTGTCCTGAGCATTTTCAATGCTGCCTGCTGGGGTTCGGTCTCAGTTGTCCATCTGAGCTGACCTGTATCTCTGCCCACCCACTGATCACACTCCCACGCAGCATCTGATCTCACCCACCACGACTCTTGTTTCACTTTCGATTTACACAGCAAGGTCTAGATTCACTTTCTCATCAGCTCCACCATCTTTTCCCCTTCCACAGTTACCCATTTTCTTTCCCCCATCGCAGCTGACCGACCCTGGCATCATCTTATGCCTCCTCTCCAGCCACAATGCTTCTCATTTGGGGATATCCAGGTGAACATGCACGTTCCCTTCCATCCCGTAAATCCCACCCCCATCCACATTCACCTCCCCAACTCCTACTTGCCGCTCCAGGGTCTGTGTCTGCCTCCGAGTCCCCAACAACCACCCTTGCCATCCTTTCTAATGCTACCAGCAAACACTTAACCTCCCCCCCTACCGCCTCACTCTGCCCTCGGTCTTTCTCACCATTCCTATCCTTAGTTCGCTCCCCAGGAGGTAGTCATGGACTCATCGTCGCTCTCCCTTGCACGTTCCCCTGGGACATCCCCCCTCCCGACCCCTTCCCCCTTTGAAACCCCTTCATCTCTTGGAACCTCTTCCCCCCTTGGATCACCTTTCCCCCCACTGGACTCCCCCTGGATACCACCCCTATTTTGGCCTTCCCACTTCCTGACTCCCTCAGACACCCTTATGTCTTCCTCCACCCTTAGTCCTTCCTCCTTCCCAACTCTTTCCTCCAGCCTTACCTCTTTCTTCAGCCTTACTCCCTCCCCTTTCTGCACTCCTTCCCCCCTCCAAACTCCTTCCCTTACACCTCCTGCCCCCCCCCCAAACCTACCTCCCCAGTTGCCGTCTTCCTCCTGTTAACCTCTCCTCTCCTGTACTCCATCCCCCCCCCACTGACACCTTTGCTTCCTCCCCCCTTCTCCCAACCGCACCCCATCCTGGCATCTTCATTCCCCCCCTTCCAACCTCACTCCATCCTGACACCACTTCCTCTCCCAGACAATCCTAGGCCTTACTCTCCCACCGCCCGGAACATCTTCCTCTCCCAAGCACAGCTGGACCTTCCTCTTCACCCCCTTGACCATCATTCGTCATGGGCAGACCCTCAAAGGTGACCTTCCAATTTGCGTGGGCTGCTTCACGGCAGAATGTCCATGAGAATCCACCCAGCCGCCATGGATGTTCCTCCAGTGTGCAATTGCTGTCTGGCTCCAAAGTTTTCTGCTCCTCGGATGTCCACGATGCGAGCAAGGCCCTGGCAGTAAGTCCCAACTTCTGCTCGTCACACTTGTCAAGATGTGTTCTGCACCAGCGTGCAACCACACTGACATGGGCGGACAATCCAGCAGAGGGGGAATGAGTCCGGCAGCCTGGCCTTATAATGATAAGTAAATGCATTACAATGAAGACCCCAATGTCTGCTGGCAGGGAATGCAAACTGGTTTCATGACGTCGTGAAACCGACCTTTGGCCTTCTTGCCTTATTGTCTGCTCATGCCACCGAGCACACCCAATGCCAGGGGGCACGGACGATTCCAACCTAATTTTACCAGAATTATACCTGGACTCCAAGGGTTAAATTATGCGGAGACAGTACACAAACTAGAGTCATGTTCCCTGGAATTTGGAAGATTAAGGAATGATTTGATAGAAATGTTCAAGATAGTAAGTGGAGCAGGTCGGATGGGGGAGTCCAGGACCTGGGAGCATGGTCTAAAAATTAGAGTCAGACCCTTTAGCAGTGAACTTAGGAAGCACTTCTACACACAAAGTGTGGTAGAAGCTTGGAACTCTGTTCCATGAATCAATTGTTAATTTTAAAACTGAAATTCATGAACTTTTATTAACCAATGGTATTATTCTATGGAACTAGATTGCAGATCACCCATGATCTCATTGAATGGTGGAATGGGTTCGAGGAGTTTCTCCTGTTCTTATGTTCCTATGTTTCCATCCTCAGGAATGTGCTGTTAATTAAACAGTATTTAGCTCCATTTGAAAATTCCTCAGTTAATGAAACAATCCATGCTGAAATGCTACAAGACTTGGATAGAATCCAGGCTTGGCTAGCTAAGTGGCAAGTAACAATCATTGCAGAGGAGTGAGCTAATCACCTATCTCATGACAATCAATGGCATTACCCCCATCACTGAGCTCCTCACAATTAACATCCTGGAGTCACCATTAACCAGAATATCAACTGGACCAAGTGCATAAGTGCTGTTGGTTAAAACTGTGGATTGTTAGACAAAGTCATTCGCTATTTTCCAGCTATTATCAACAATTTCTAGCTTTTGGAGCCTGGTTTACAGATTAGAAATTTTTGGACAATCATGTCAAATGCTACGCTATTCATTCCAAAACTCGGCAGGCAGTAAGCCAGCGCAGGAGAGAGCTGCTATTGGAGGGTGAGGAGAGCACATCCTGCATATCCCGCGAACAGCTGAGAAGCTTGGTCCAGAGCAGGGTTAAACAGAAAGGGAAAACACTGACCCAGAGAAGAAACTGACCCAGAGGAAAGAATGTGGAAAAGTGAACAACATGACTTTCATGCCCTGATACACAATATAATTAAGAGGGATGGGGGGGAGCCAAAAGAACAGTTGCACAATACACAGAACATGAACAGAGTTTCAGCACATGCATCGAGATCGCTAAATGTTCATATAACTAGTGCCAGGCGACAATCCAAGTTTGTTGTGCAATAAGTTCTTTTACATTCACTAAAAGGCCTTAATGGTAGAAGATGACCCAGTTTGATAAATCAGGATATGGTGGACTGATTTGATCTGAATCTACCAGTGTCAGTGTTACAAGAACTGGCTATGCCTACTAAAGTTTCAGAATGTTCCTCTCAGTGTTGTAGCTCCTTGAAGTGATTAGTATTGGAACACTTATGAGTAGTACAAAGTGCACTTTCTCTGCCTCATTCTCTGAGACTACATCTGTCCACTTTAAATTCATGCAAAAATGTTATCTGCTGACCCAAAGTTGAAGCTGAACTTAAATGAGTTGCACACATGAACCTGAAGGGCTACCTAGAACTGTCTACAGTAGTGTTAGTGAATTGGCTGCTCATTTAGCAACCTATGTAAATTGCGTGGGGTTTATAATGAGTGGGTGATTTGCTTCCTCCTTTTTTTCCTCCACTGTTAGTCCATGAGCATTTTCGGAAGTAACAGGCCATTGTGATCATCTAGTCAGGTTGGCATTATGGCCTTTATAGAGACCTCATTCAGGCCATTTTTATTTCCTGCCTTCTGGGATATTCAGCCCATGTGGCCCTATCTGGCCATTATCTCTGACCAGCTTCTCAACAACATCTGGTATGAGTATGAGTATGAGCTGGCTCCTTCATTCATAGAGTGAGAGAATTACATTGGAATACGTAGGATATACGGCACAGAACAGGCCATTTAGCCCAGCCCAACCCAAGCCCATGCTGGCTTGATGCTCCACTCGAGCCTGCTCTCTCATCATCTTTTCTCAGCTAAATCTACCATCATAACCCTCTATTCCCTTGTCTCGCAAATGCTTGTCCAGCTTCCCTTAAATGTATCCATACCATTTGCTTCAAACACTCCCTGTGGTAGCGAGTATCATATTCTCACCACTCTTTGGGTAAAGGAGGTTCTTCTAAATTCCCTACTGGATTTCTTGATGACTATCTTATATTGATGGCCTCTAGATATGCTCTTCCCCACAAGAAGAAACATTCTCTCCATATCCACTCCAGCAAAACATTTCTTCGGTCTGCCCTCAGCCTTCTATTTTCAGGAGAAAAGAGACCACAGCCTGTCGATCCTTTCCTGGTATGTATACCCACACATTTATGACATCATTTTCATAAATCTTCTCTGCACCCTCTCCAGTGCCTCTATATCCTTTTTATAATGTGGCAACCAGAGCTGCACGCAATACTCTTAAGTGTGGTCTAACCAAGTTTCGAGACAGATTCAGCACAGCTTCCCTATTTTTCAATTCTATCCCTCTAGAAATAAAGCCAAGTGCTTAGTTTGCTTTTTTATAGCCTTGCTAACCTGTGGCACAATCTGTAGTTATTGATGTTTTGGACTCCGGAGATCTCTTTGTTCCTCTACCCCACCTAAACGTGCGTCTTTGAAGTAGTAAGTCACCTCCTTTGCTTCCTACCAAAATGTACGACCTTACATTTATCTATGTTGAACATTAATTGTCAGTTATCTGCCCAATCTGCAAGTTTAAAAATGTCAAATAATTTGTTGCAGTCCTCAGTGTTGACATCCTCCCCTACAATTTGTCATCCACAAATTTAGAAATTGTATTTTTAATTGCAGGTTATTGATGTGTGTACGTTTTAAAACCTCTCTCAATAGTTTGGCCTTGCATTCACTTGGCCTAACCTTAACCCTAACCCTTACGCTAACCCTAACGTTGAATAGACTACCATACTAAGGTCAACTGTGGCACGCTTACTGATGCAGCAGCGGCAATGTGGTAACTCAGTGCACCTCAGGGATTGATTCTCCCTGAAACTATCACAGTCAGTCACTACACTAATAAAAGAGTTGACTGGATTTCAACAAATCTGCCAAAAGAATTCCATTCGCTTGTAACTTGGATTGTTGATCAGTCCGTCCTTCATCAAGTATTGCCTGCTAAGTATTATACCTCGGTCAAATCAACTTTATTAACTGTGACTTATTATCCAAAACAATGTGACAACACTGCCCAAAAGTGATGTGCCAACAAACACAAGTCTGCCAACGTACACAAGTTTCCTTTCAAATGCTCTCAATTTAAATGCACAATGTAAACATGTAAGGGCTGGTTCCTTCCTAACAATTCCTCCCTAACAGAATCCAGGCAGGAGCTGGTTTATTGTGGTGAAGGACCTGACTGCCTCACATCCTGTCTGCTGCCATTTTCCTCTATGTCCTCATGGACTGCCACTTACCTGAATTAGGCTTCTTGCATTCATTGAATAATGCAGCACAGAAGGCAGCCAAGCAGCCCACCGTGTCCATGTAACCCCTTTGAAAGGGCTAAGCAATTAATCCCATTCCCTTGCCCTTTTAGCCCTGAGCTTTTCTCTGTTTTAATCCGATTCCCTTTTGGGTGTTACTATTGAATATGCTTCCACATCCCTTTCAGCGCATTCCAGCAAAACGTGCTTCTCTTCATCTCTCCAGGTTCTTTCTTGAATTACCTTAAAATTGTGTCCACTGCTTAACAGCTGTCCTGCCATTGGAGGCAAGGGGCTAAGTTGGAGCTTGGGTCCTAAAGACAGGCCCATAAAGGAGGTGGGAGGGGTTGCAAATAGGTGATCCTGCTTTGGTGGTCTACAGGACCCAGGGCTAAATCTTGACAGCAGCTACCAGCTAATTGTTTGCCATGAAGGCTGCTGCCCCTGTTAAGGACAGCTGCCTGCCGTCAAGTGCCACCAACGAATCGGAGGGCCAGCAGCCTCAGTAGTAGCACCACAGGAAGCGGTGCCCACTGCTGGTACACCAAGGAAGAAGACAGCCCGCCCAACAGATAAGTGGGCCTGCGGACACTGGGCCCAGTCTGGTGGGCGGCTGCAATGTGGGCGGGGTTGGTGAGGGCGAGTGGCACTGTTATCACAGGGGTGGCCATTGTCATGGGTCAAAGAGTCTCTGAATAGTTGTGCCCCCCCCCCCCCCCCCCCCACCCCTCCCGCTATCCCCTGTCCCTGAGATGCTGGAAGGGCACCAGGCCTTACGTGATGGTTTCTTCACGTGGTAGACGAACTCCCTCCCCCACCCATCATCACCGACCCCACTGCTGTAAAATTCAAACAGTGACAGGAAGAGACTCTTAATTAAGTGGCTCAATTGGCCTCTGGGTGCAGGGACCACTGGCAAGATGGCATGGTAGTGGGAAGACAATGGGCATCTCACTCCTGCCCTTTAACAGGGCGCCTCTCCTCCCCTCACAGTCCATCCCAAGTGGCTGGTTAAATCCAGGCCAGCTTCTCCCCATTTAATTTTTCAAAGCCCCTCATAATTTTGAACATCTCTATTAAATCTGCCTTTGAGTTTCACTGCAAATTGGGGTGTTGTGATATTTGGGGAAGCCTGATCTCATAGTAATGACTGGACTGTATAGCATGTACACAGTGAACTGTTCACTCAGTAAACTTTACATCACTGCTGAAGAAGCCTTCAATGTCACCAGTAAAAAATAGTCAGAAGTGAAATTATTTCCGTGAAAAATCCCGGCCCGTGCAACTCCCTCCACCGTTACAACCCTTCCCTCCCTCTCGCCCTACCTCCCTGCTTCCACGCCCATTCCACCAGAACTATCTGCTTCCAGGTTGGATTAGGCTCTGGGTTGTCTGATAATGTGCTGACCCATAGCAGGCTGCAAGCTGCACCCAATCGGGGGAATACAGCTTGATGCACGCAGGATAATGAGGCCTAGGCTTCCATAATGAATTGGGCCTCCCATTTGAGTGATTAGGCAGCCTTTCAGTACATTAGAGCTGGACGATTCAAGTGGAATAGGTGGGGTATGACATTAAGGAACTTAACTTGAGTGACTGAGGACTTTTAGGGAAAAAACAATATGGAATTCAATTGATCCCGAAGTTCAAAAGCTTACAAATCAATAAATGAATATTATTCTCAGAGTGGCTTCCAACAATTCCTTTAACTTGTGCAGCATTCTAGCCATTCCCACTTGGCACCACCCTGGAATTAAAACAGAAAATGCTGTGAAAACTCAGCAGGTCTGGCTGTATCTGCGGAGAGAGAAATAGAGTCAAGGTTTCAAGTCTGTACGACTCTTTTTCAGAGCTAGAGAGATGTTGAGACGTGATGGATTTTATGCTGTTTGAAAGGGGGTGGAGCAGATGGAGCAAAATAGAAGGTCAGGGGGTAGGTGAGAGCTCAGGAGAGATTGACAAGGATGTCATGTATACTAGACAAAGGGGGTGTTAATGGTAGTGTTAAAGACTAAAGAAGGTGCTGATAGTGGCATAAAGGTAAAATAGCAGAATGTGTTAACAGCAAAACAAGGGTTGGCTTTTGCTTTTGCTCTTACCACCCAGGGATTGTTCGCAGGTTAATACTGAGTGGGAACCACGCAGGTGATGAAGAAAATTTCACTGTGGTACTAAAAACATCCAGGGTAATTTTAACCTTTCCACACAGTGGGAAACAGGCAGGTCCAGGTCAGAGACCCATTTCAGGCTCCACTCGATTTTCCTCCACATTGACTTCAATGGCAAGTAATGTTGGATGGGATGCACAGCACGTGATTGGTCCACACCTGTCCATTTACTTCCTGTCTCTCCTCCTACATGACGATAGTGACTGTGCTTCAAAAGTACTTCATTGCTGTAAAGTAATTTTAAGCATCCTGAGGACGTGAAAGTTTAAATAAAGGCAAATTTTAATTCTATCTTGCTCTGTCTCATTTTAAAGTTTTACCGTTTAGTGAAGGCTTGATACGGCCCATGATCCCCTCTACGCAGACCCCGGAACCCAGTTTCAAAATTCCAGTTGAACTGGTGAGTTTCAATGGAAGGTTCTGCACAGAGATTCTCCTCCAATCAGAGACTGATTCTCTCCCACGTTTGCTGTCGATAGGCTCATTAGTGAACCTATCAGCAGCAAATAAGGGAGAGAAGCAGTTTCTGATTGGAGGAGCAGGGAACACCAGCTTTTCTGAGTATGCTGATGCACCAGAGAAGCAAAGGTACATCGGGGCCGGAGCCAGGGGGATCGGGGCTGTGGTGGGCAAAGTTGCATTGGGCCTGTGGGAGTGAGTGTGCGCTTGTGTGTGGGACGTTGGGGGTTGGGAATGAGAGACTGTGTCTGTGAGTTTGGGCGTAATGAGAGACTGTGTCAGGGGTGGGGGGGGGAGGAGATGAGAAAGTCTGTCTGAGCCTCAGGGGCAGGGGTGGTGGAATGAGTGAGTGTGAGAGACTGAGTGTGTAGGAGGGTGGCAGCTGAGTGCGAATCTGCCTTGCGACCAGTTTCAGGTTTCTCACCTACGCTCACCACCCCACACACACACAGACACACACTCACTCACAGTGGGTGAGGGTGAGTAAGTGAGCACCCTGAGACTGGGCGTGAGCCAAGAACACACATTCCGACCCTCTCACACTCTGGCCATTTTTATTAATTACTCTTTTACAAATGAACAATTTATTGCCAGGACATTGCTGTACTTTCGCTCAGTAATTGTTTTCCTTAAAACCTCAGCTTCCTTTCATTGAAATTCTGTTTATTGTTGTACCAAACCTTATCTTTCCAGAATTTTCTCATTGGCCCCTTGACTGAGAAAAGTATGCAAATTTAACCACCACCACCCCCCCCCCACTGAACAAAAAGGTTGGACAAACCTGGTTTAGTGTACGTGCTCTTCCTTTTAATGGCCATAAAATGTGTCATCTCTCATTTCTCGTCTGTGAATACCAAATGCTATTTATCTACTCAATCTACTAACTTGGGTAAAACCCTCACTCACAAATTGTTAATGATATATTAACTATGTTTAGTTGTACATGCATGGTGGGCAGTAATTGGACATTCAGGTTAAATAGACCCAAATGAAAAGTGCGATTGTAGGGTGAGGACATGGATGCTTTTAATGTGTAACTCTTTGAATAAATCAATGAGTAAAGATTGGGTCCAGCCTCATCCTTCACCAACTAGCTTTCTGGAATAGAACACAATTCACTTTGCATTAACCACACTCCCTATTTTGGTGGCACCTACAGTTTTTGATATTGTGTCCCCTATGCTTTAGCAGATCCATTCTATATATTCAGAAAACATTAGCTGTTTCATAAACAGTTCCGTGAACTAGAAATGGTTATGGGACTATTTGTAAATATGTGTAATCCGGAAGGTGGGTCCAATGTTTTGCTCTCTTCCTGGTTACACTTGAACATTCCAATCTGACTTCACCATCTAACAGAAACTGTCACCACTTCTGATAACATCTGCCAATTCTACAAATCCATCTCAACAACAGCACTTGCATTTATATGGTATATTTAACTTAGTAAAATTCCCAAAGCACTTCACAGGAGTCTGATCAAATAACAGTTTGACACCTAGGCAAAGAATGAGGTGCTGCGACAAGTGACCAGACATAATCATTCAATGATGGGCCTTATGTCTTCCTCTTGCTCCTAATGCTAATGTCCTTATGTGACTAAATGCTTGGTTAAATATACAGGTTTTAAGGGGTGTCTTAAAGAAGAGAAGTGGAGAAGGTAAAGATTTTTGGGTGGAAATTGCAGAGCTTATCAAATTGCAGTCATAGCATGGCCACTACTTCACTGGCTATGGCCCGATGCACGTTTCTATAGTGTCCCAATGAATGACACTCAGACCAGAAAGCTTGATTCTAATTCTATGTGGAGTTAAGAGCTCATATTCACAATTGATGTTAGTGCCCTTGGGCTGGAGCAGGAAAAGATCCAGCAGTCTACTTGCTCCTCATCATTATTAAATGCTTAAAACAAAATGTGTGTTCATGGACCTAAGGCTAGGCTGACCCGTGTCATTGAATGATCTGTCAACATGCACAGTCTAGGCTGATGCATGAGGAACAGTCACATGGGCAAGATACCAGAGCAGAAAAATCGGAGAGAACATTCTCCTGCATTGAGGCACATTAGCTGCACAGAGGGATACATAGAAATCATTTGTGTGGGATATGTCTGAGAGTCTGATTAGATTTGTGCTTGAAATATATACACACCTCTGAAGTTAAAGAGATGAGTTAAAGAGGGTTGAAAGTTCAGTGATTCTAAAGAGAAAAGAAACAAAATAGGGAAGCTTTACTGCTGCCTAGCAACAGTGATCTAGTGAGACAGACACAGAAAAGACGGGAATTCAGAGGGGGGAGGGGGCAGAGAGAGAAGACAGGGACTTTAAACTCTCTGAGAAGAAAAACTACAAGGCTATTGGGACAGCTGTTAAATGAATAATCAGTTATAAGTGATCAGTTTAGCAGAGGTGCTACTGGTAGACTGAGTTTGGGGAACTTATTTGTTTGTTCTGCAGTTGAAACAGTGAGCTTATATTTCACCTCTTTTCTATTTTTCCTTAGTTCTGTTGAGGAGTCTTACAGACTCGAAACATTAACTGTATTCCTCTCCGCAGATGCTGTCAGACCTGCTGAGTTTTTCCAGGTATTTTTATTTTTGTTTTGGATTTACAGCATCCGCAGTTCTTTGCTTTTAGTTTAGAGTGTGGTTTGGATGCCTCAGGGAGAGAGATGAATTGGATGAGAAGCATCGAGTGAATGCTCAGGAATATGTAATAGCTCTCAAGAGAGTGCGGAGGAGGTTTACAAGAACGTTGCCAGGGTTAGAAAAGTGTAGCTATGAGGAGAGATTGGATAGGTTGGGGTTATTTTCCTTAGAACAAAGAAAGCTGAGAGGTGACTTGATTGAGGTGTACAAAATTATGAGGGAAATAGAGTGGACAAGGTAAAATTGTTTCCCTTCGTGGAGAATTCTAGAACCAGGGGACATAGATTCAACACAAGTGGCAGAAGGTGTAGGGGGTGTAGGGGGGACAGGAGGAAGAACTTTTTTATGCAGAGGGTAGTGGGTATCTGGAATTCGCTGCCCAAGTTGGTGTGGAGGCAGAAACTCTAAACTCTTTTAAAAAGTACTTGGATCTGCATCTTAAGTGCTGTAAGCTGCAGGGCTATGGGCCGGGTGCAGGAAGGTGGGATTAGAAAGGGCACCTGGGTGTCCTCGGGCTGGCATGGACAAGATGGGTCAAATGGCCGCCTTCTGTGCTGTAACTTTTCTATGGTTTTATGATTCTAATGCACTGGAAGAAAATCATTTTGAAACTTTGCCCATCCCAAGTGAAAAGCCTTTGTGTCAAGCTAGTGGTAACTCTTCACTGGTTTATGTTTCTGTAAAGGTATTGCTGGGGAATGGAATAGTATGAATTTGAATCATCTTGTATTTGTATTGTGATCTTTCCAACCTTTTTGTCTGGTGTAATATAGTTCATTTTTCTTGCTTCAATAAATGTTTTATTCTTAGTATTAAAAGTTCATCAGTTGCCTCCTGTGAATTTGTTCAGTAACTTTCCTCCATGGTTTCTAAAAAAATGTTAGGATCTATCAGGTCAGGTTTCACTCAGGGATCTGACTTGTCCAGTATTAACAGCAGCTGGGAGTGCAATAATATTCAAAGATTGAGCATCCACAGCTCCCAGTCACAAATCAAAAAATTGTTACAGCATATAAAGAGGCCATTCAGCTCATTGTGTCTGTACAGGCTCTCTGAAGGATAAATTCACCCAGTGCCATTCCACCACCTTCTTCCCATAGCCCTGAACATGCTCAAATTTCTAATAATTCAATTTCCTCTTGAATGCCTCGATTGCAACCGCTCCCATCACTCTCAGGCAACCATTCACAGCGTGAAAAAGTTTTACTTCATGTCGTCATCACCTCTTTTGCCATTTACCTTAAATCTGTTCCCTCTGGTTTTCAATTATTCCACCAATGGGAATAGTTTTTTTCTTATCCACTCTGTCCAGACTCTCATGATATTAAATACCTCTATTAAATCTCATCCCAATCTCCTCTGCTCCAAGAAAAACAGTCCCAATTACTCCAATCTATCACCTTAACCGAAGCTCCCCATCCCTGGAATCATTCTCATGAATCTTTTTTTGTACTCTGTCTAATGCCTTCACATCTTTCTAAAGTGTGGTGCCCAAAACTGGGATGGAGAATTCCAAAGATTCACAAGCCTCTGAGTGGGGAAATTTCACCTCATCTCTGTCCTAAATGGCCAACCTCTTATTCTAAGACTGTGACCCCTAATTCTAGACTAGTTCTAGATCAAACTCTAGCTCTAGTTCAAGATTCCCCAGCCGGGGAAAACATCCTCCCAGCAACTACTCATTCAAGACCCTTAAGAATTTTATCTGTTTCAATGAGTTCAGTCCTCATTTTACTAAACTCTATAGAATATAGTCCTAGCTTACTGAATTTCTCCCAGTGAGCCTTCAATACATTAAGTTAAATATATTCTTTCTTCTGCACACACAAAGCAAATTTTTGACAAATCTGTTCCTACTTTATTTTGTACATACCTATGCAACAGGGTCCAAAGAAAGTGCCTAGCATAATTCAATTTCACCAATGGACGATGACACAAAGCTGCTACAGCCAGACATAGGAACTGCATCCTACATAATTCCACTGGTGATCATTGACAAATCCTGGGCTTGGGGTGGAGGGAGCTTCACAGGACCCTGACCAGGAGGAAATAAAAGATGGAGAACCTGGATTTCTGCAACATCATGGAATTTGATCAATCAGTGACATCATTGAACTGCAGCACCCACTCCATAATCTACCAGTACTATTCTTCCCATCAACCCAGCCCTGAGATTTCTGGGAATGAGAGTCTTAGCTGAGAAGGTTATGTGTACCCTCACTTTCAGCAGTAAAATCTCCATGACTACAGTCCTTTCTTGAGACATCATATAACATCTGGTAAATATGTAGCATGCTTGGGAGGAAGAGGTTACTTTGGACTGATATGTAGTGTTCAATGGTTTAACTGATCTGAGTTTGACTATGTGAATCTGGTAATTGATCCATGCTCACTGTTCTTGATTGGTTAAACCTGACTTTAGACGAGCAAAGTAATAAGATGCCACAGAAGCTACTAGAAACTGAGCTGTAAGCATGAGTGCAGACATTTTGTGATGCAGAGATATTTTAAAAGGCTTACAAATAAATTTGTTATGCACTTAGAAACTAGTGTCATCTCTGCATTGCTCTGAGATATATAAAATACACAATGTCAACTTGGGGTTTCCCTGCATCTGAATTTTACCAGCAGTTTTCAGACAGGCTTGTAAGTGTGAAGGGTGGAAAAATAATGGCAGATTGCATTGGGAGGGTAGACCAACATGTTATCTCCGCCATGGAATTTTAATAAAGTGGGAATAGGAACAGCTCAGCTACCTACAGGCTAGAGGTGGAAGGCAAAATAAGGCAATTAGTTGGCCTATTGATGGCCATTTTAGCAGGTGGCTGGGATCTTACAAGCTTTAGAATGAGTGGTACAACCACCACCTGCATCATGGCAGCCTCCCAATGACTTATGAGAGTGATGGGGTGGGATGGGAGAGGGACCTTTCTTTCCAAAGACTCCATAGCCCAAAAGGGGTTCCACCAACATCACTTGCCATCCTGAAAGCCCCAATAGCGCCACCGGGGGGTTCACCCTGCTAATCCCTGGGGACGGTCTGCCTGGCCCCAGAAGAGAAAAAAAAATATTCACTTACTTGCAAGGGCGCCACAACATAGAGGTGCCTTCTCCATGCAGTCTCAGCAGTGGACACCTCTATCAATGGCGCCGTCAAGGCTGTGGAGTTGCCGGCAGCTCTCAGAGCTAGGCTGCTGCGATTAATGGGATAGTGGTCTGTCTTCAGGCCCTTGATTTGTTCCTGCTGATTAACCCCTCCACCAACCACCCCTATTACTCCACTGTCTGCCTGCGTGGGTTTGGAACCGGAATTTGGTTTTGATGAAGGGACCCATGGCATGTTGGTTAAATTCTGTTGCCTTCGCATCCTGGCTGGTCCTGTTGATGGCAAACTGAATGAGATTGATGTCTTATTCATCAACAATGCCATTGTAGTTTCTTTTGTTTATCTTTGATGGGATGTGGGCATTGCTGGTAAAGCCAGCATTTGTTGCCCTAATTGCCTTTGAACTGAGTGATTTGTTAGGCCATTTCAGAGGGCAGTTAAGAGTCAACCACATAGCTATGGATCTGTAGGCCAGAGCAGGTAAGGACAGTCAATTTCCTCCCCTAAAGGACATTGGTGAACCAGATGGGTTTTTACAACCATCAGCAATCGTTTCATGGTCACAATGACTGAGACTACCTTTTAATTCTAGATTTATTAATTGAATTTAAATTCCACCAGCTACTATGGTGGGATTTGAACCTGTACCTCTAGAAAATTAGCCAGGGCACCTATTTGCAAATCTAGTGACATTACCACTACACCACTGTCTCCCCAATGTAACTCTTAGAATAGTCTAAGACAAACTAGGTGGACCTTGACATTTTCTGGTCTGGCGATTCCTATGTTCCTTGAGACATTGCTAATACTCAATGTGATTTCACAGTGCTGCAATGCTAAACTGCTATCTACATTTTAAGAAGGTGTATCTCACTTTGAGAAGTAGGCTCCTTTTTTATGATGACATGCCTGCCACAAATCTCCCACAATTGATGAGCTGCGCATTAGTGTTGGAAAGCCCATAGGCCCTTGGCCTGTGATTGGATATGTAGAGGCCTGCAGTGACTATTAAGATGGTAGCCAGCCTCTCTCAATTTCTCATAGGTTCCCTGCTTGGCACCCCAGTAAAAATTAACCTGTGGCCTATTGGCTTGGATGACATGGAGCTGCGATCACTGTGGGGAGATTTTCTTGTATAAAGCAACACCTTCAGGAGCAAAGGGTTGAAAGGAGAAGTAAAATGGAGGCAGCAAATAGCAGATGAATGCTTTCAAAAATCCAACATCTTTAAAGTCCAGGACTGACAACTGAACAATGTTATTTTGAACTTCTATATTTGAACTTTTGAAATGGACTTTACGTTTTTGTACTGGAAGATGATTTAGAATATCTGGTCCCCAGTGATGCAAGTGAAAAATGAAGCATTGAAAAGGTGCTTCAGAAGGCAGATAAATATTATAGTGCATTACTCAAAATGGATTGAATGATTTCCTCTTTTTATTAATGTTAAATCTGCACAATACCCCTGAGCATACTCCCTAACACAACATATTTCAGAACAATTTGGACAGTCACGAATTTCCATCATATTTTTTTCCTTTTTTTTGGGATCATTGTGGTTGTTATCATCTGGTTTCCACACACCAAATGATTCATGTTGATCTGTAATTTCTTATTTGTCAAAAAGAGACTTGGTCCATGTTTTCAGCAGCAGACATTCATTCCACATAACCATATGGGGCCAAACAGGGTTAGGGTACTGAACTTGGTTGGTAACAGGGACAGGATAGCAGTGGCTGGGGGATTGATGGGCAAAGTGAATGTTATATCTGAAACGCATAGAATCAAACAGCAGGAAAGGAGGCCAATCGACACATCATGCTTGAGCTGACTCTTTGAAAGAGCAAAAATAAAAGCAAAATACTGCAGATGCTGGAAATCTGAAACAAAAACAAAAATAGCTTGAAAAACTCAGCAGGTCTGACAGCATCTGTGGAGAGGGACACAGTTAAGCTGGAAAGCTGCCATTGAAAGAGCAATTCAATTTCATCCCACGCTGCAGTTTTCTCCCCAAGACCTGCAGCAGAATTGTATTGCAGCTCAGTCTATAACCTCCTGGCCAAGCATATCCCTCACTCTGCCATTAACCTCCAGCCAGGATACCAACCCTGGTTCAATGAGGAGTGCAGGAGAGTTTCCCAGGTATATTTCAAAATGAGGCATCCACTTGGTGAAACTACAACACAGGATTACATGCATGCTAAACACCAGAATCAGCATGTGATAGATAAAGTAATCTCACAAACAACAAATTAGATCAAAACTCTGTTATACTGGTATAAGCAGCCATAAATGCTGGTGGACAATTAGACAACTAACTGGGGAATGAGACATTATGGACATCACCATTCTCGATTATGGGGGAGCCCAGAATATGGTAACAAAAGACAAGGCTGAAGAACTTGGAACCATTTTCAACTAGAAGTGACGAATGAATGACAGTCCATCACAGTCTTTTCTTGACTTCCCCACCATCATAGAAACCAGTCTTCACACAATTCAATTCGCTCTGCATGATATCAAGAAATGGCTGAAGGCAGAGAATACAGCAAAGGCTATGGGCTATGATAACGTCTTGGCTGCTGCGCTGAAGACTGGTGCTCCAGAACTAACCGCACCCCAACCAAGCTGTTCCCGTACAGCTACAACACTGGCATCTACCCAGCAAATGGAAAATTGCCCAGGTATGTCCTGTCCACAAAAAGTTGGACGAATCCAGTCAGCCAATTACCACTCCATCAGTCATCTTTTGATCATCAGCAAAGCATTGGAAGATGAAGTTAACAGTGTTAACAAAAAATACTCAATAATCTGCTCACTGATGCTCAATTTGGGATCTGCCAGGGGGAAGGGGTTCTGGAGGAAAGGGGTCTGGAGGGGGGAAGGGATTCCTGGAGGGAAGGGGCCTAGGGGGGGGACGTCCAGGTGAATGTGCAAGGGAGGGTTCTGATTAGTCCATGTCTGCCTCCTGGGGAACAAACTGAGGGTGGGAATGGTGAGAATAACCGAGGGCAGAGTGAAGTGGTAGGATAGCTTCATTATAGCATTGGTCCAAACATGACAGGAGAACTCAGTTCCAGATGTAAGTTGCGAAAGATTGCTGGCAAGGGTTAATATCAGAAGTACGTGCTGCTGATGTAACTATGAAGAAATGACATATGACTAAGTAACAGAGAACTTGAGGGAAGGAGACATCCAACCTCATGCAGAGTTCCTGAAATGAACATACAGCTGTATGTAAGCAAGAATGGTTTTTACAGACTACAGTCTAAAGTAGCTTTCTTAGACAAACCTGAAAGAACCCCATCTAGACCCCGAACGCATGGCGAAACAATTGCCCTTGACATCAATTTGACTGAGGATGGCTTCGAGGAGCCCTGGAAAATTGGTCAAAATCAGAGGGAAAACTATCCACTGGTTGGAGACATACTTAGTACAAAGGGAGATGGTTGAGGTTGTTAGAGGCCAATCATCTCCAAGCCAGGACATCGCTACAGGTGTTCCTCAGGATAGTGTCCTAGATCTAACCAACTTTAGCAGCTTCATCAATGACGTTCCCTCCATTATAAGGTCAGCGTTCTGCTCGTGGTTGAAAAGTGTTCAGTACCACTCACATTCCTAAGATACAGATGCAGGCCCTGTCCATATACAGCTTGGGCTGATGAGTGGCAAGTAATATTCATGATACACAAATGCCAGGTAATGACCCTGCCTAACAGGAGAGAATCTATCTCCCTATCTCTGTTCAATGGCATTACCATCATTGAATCCCCCATGATCAACATCTGAGGGTCACCATTGATCAGAAACACAACTGGAGCAGCCCATATTAATAATGTGGGCTGGATTTTACCAAGAGATAGGGGGCTTCAGAAGATGGCAGTGAAAGCTGTTGGGAAAGAGCACAACATCTTCCTGCCAACGCAGGATATTACCAGCAGCAGGAAACTCAGTAACATGGCTGCCTGCTGACTGGAAGCAGGCAGCCAATTAAACCAATTAAGGGCCACTTCCTGCTCCTGGCAACATTTTACCAGTGTCAGGAGGGGAAGATTACCAGGTTAGCCATGGTGGCCTTCAAGCTGATTACTGGGTTCTCCTTTAAGGCCACTCTGTAGCCTGCAGAGAGGCCGCCCCATGACAAAAGCCACCCCAGTGGCTATGTCGTCACTGCTGGAAAGTGAAGATCCCACTCCCCCCAACAGTCACCGGGGCCTTCCTGCCTGGCACTGGTGCAGTCAAAAACAATACTTACTTTGCCTTAGAGGGATCTCAACATGGAGATACCGACAGAAGGAGAGGGTGATACTGCCCAGGCTACCCGCCAAGCTAACAGCACTCTAGGCTGCTCTGGGACATGACTGCCAATTTCAGCTGGATGGTGGTCCAGTAGGCAGTCTCTAATTGGTAAATTTCCACCCAGGGTTTCACCTCCCTACTCCCCAAATCCTGCCCACCATCTACAAGACACAAGTTAGGATTGTGATGGAATACTATCCACTTGCCTGGATGAGTGCAGCTCCCACAACGCTCAAGAAGCTTGACACCATCCATGACAAAGCAGCTCACTTGATTAGCACCCCATTCACCGCCTTAAACATTCATTCCCAATACCACCAATGCACAGTGGCAGCAGTGTGTACCATCTACGAGATGCGCTGCAGCAACTCATCAAGGCTTCTCCTACCAAACCCCCAACCTCTACCAGATCAAAGGATAAGGACAGCAGGCACATGAGAACAACACCACCTGCAGGTTCCCCCCCAAGTCACACATAATCCTGACTTGGAACTGTGGAATAGTAGTTTCGGCCACTGGCTCGAGAGCCAGCGAGACCCCCATGTTGCCTCTTTTTGAGAAATGGTGCCACTCAGGCACTTAACAGGTCAATGGCAGGCCTTCCACTGTGATCAAGGACCCTGAAGGCAGATGTCCTGTCCACTGAAAGTTGCCAGCCAATTAGAGGCTGGAAGTTCTTCTGTACTCAGCAGCACTACCGGGACGCAGTGGTTGCTGTCAGTATTATACTTATCTGAGATCTAGGATTGAGGAGGGACCCAGCAACAGATGAGAGGTGGTGGGAAGGGTCTCAGGGTGATGGTCATGGGGGATGAGGGTAAGGGGACTCAGTAGCAAGACAGGGGTAGTTTCAGTGGGTCTCCCTTTCCCGATATTGGGACCCTTTATCAGCCACAGAGCACCTGTGAACAAGGGACCTCCCCCGGGAGCCCGCAGACAAACCTGTTGTGTTATAGCAATAGTGGTGGGATGAGGTCCTTAAATGGGCACCAGTTGCTCAATTAAGAGCCTTAAGTGGCAGCTGGGCAGGAAGGCTGTCCATGGGCCTACCCCCCCTACCCCGTGCACCCCCCCCCACACCCCCCATCCCATGGACTTAATCGGGATGGATACAGGAAGCTAGCAGGGTCCGATTTAAATGTCCCTCCCACCACCAAACTCGCCATGGGGGGAGGCACAAGATTCTGCCCTATATTGTTGTTCCTTCACTGTTTCTGGATCAAAATCCTGATACTTCCATCTTAACAGCACTCCTGTTAGGCAGGTAGGCATTCCTGGAAGAGAAGCAGCAGTGAATTAAAAATGAAGATAAAAGCAAAATACTGCAGTTGCTGGAAATCTGAAATAAATACAGAAAACACTGGAAAAGCTCAGCAGGCCTGACAGCATCTGTGGAGAGAGTAGCAGAGTTAACGTTTCGAGTTCGTATGACCCTTCTTCAGCGCTAAAGAGAAGTAGATGATGATGGAGTTTATACTGTGTAAGGGGGATGGAGCAGGTAAAGCAGGATAGAAGGTCACTGATAGGTGGGGGCTACAGTGAGATTGACAAAGATGTCATGGACACAAGACAAAGGAAATGTTAATGGTAGTGTTAAGGGCTGAAGAAGGTGCTGATAGTGGCATAAAGGTAAGAAAGCAGAATGTGTGAAAAGCAGAACAGAGGTCAGCGCTCTGTGAAAGAACAACATAGAATAAGTGACAGGTGGCACTTTTGAGGGTTGGGCTAGGGGGAGGGGGCTGCGGTTGGGGAAAAAGGACAGAAAAAGGGATAAACGGATAAAAAAGGGGGATAAAACAATGAATAAGTGAATGAAAATAAAAATAAGTAAATAAAAAATACATTTTTAAAAAAATGGATTAAAAAAGGGGATGAAGATGGAGGAGAGAGTTCATGGTCTGAATTGTTGAACTCAATGTTAAGTTTGGAAGGCTGTAAAGTGCCAAATTGGATGTGCTGTTCCTCCAGGTTGCATTGGGCTTAACTGCACTGTTGGCTGTGCAAGTGCCATCACCATACAGATTGTAACAGATATAGCTCACCACTACCTCTTCGAACAATTAGGGATAGACACTAAATGTTGACCTATCCATTGATGCCCACACCCTGTGATTGAATAAAAAGATGTCTTCAAGAATGTGTCCAATTCTCTTTTGAAGTTCTATGGTGATTCTACCACCCTTTACAATATTTCTAAGTACAGCAGAGAAGTTAACCCCAGTATTCTGGCCAGTATTTGTCCATCAAGTCAAAACATTAAAAAAAAGAAAATGCTAGAAATACTCAACAAGTCCGACAGCATTGGTGGAGTGAGAAGCAGAGTTGGTGTTTCATGCTATTGACCCCTCATGACTTATGGTTCAACAAATGAAGGAAAGATAAAACATACAGTTTATCTGACACCAGTAGTAGGGAAAATGCTGGAATCTGTTAATTAAGGATAGGATAACTGGGCACTTGGAAAATCACAATATGATTAGGCAGAATCAACACAGATTTATGAAAGGGGAAAACAAAAACAAAAATACCTGGAAAAACTCAGCAGGTCTGACAGCATCTGCGGAGAGGAGCACAGTTAACGTTTCAAGTCAGAATGACTCTTCAACAGAACTAAGGAAAAATAGAAAAGAGGTGAAATATAAGCTGGTTTAAGGGGGTGGGGGTGGGACAGGTAGAGCTGGATAGGAGGCCAGTGATAGGTGGAGATAGCCAAAAGATGTCATAGACAAAAGGGCAAAGAGGTGTTGAAGGTGGTGATATTATCTAAGGAATGTGCTAATAGGTGACATTAAGGGTAGAAAGCAGGACAAGCAAGGTACAGATAGCCCTAGTGGGGGTGGGGTGGAGGAAGGGATTGAAATAGGCTAAAAGGTAGAGATAAAACAATGGATAGAAATACATTTAAAAATAATGGAAATAGGTGGGAAAAGAAAAATATGTATAAATTATTGGAAAAAGGGGGATTGGAAAGGGGGTGGGGATGGAGGAGAGGGTTCATGATCTAAAGTTGTTGAACTCAATATTCAGTCTGGAGAGTTTTCACAATCTTTCAGGCCCCGTTGCATGCACTCCTGCTGCCCCTCCCGTCAGAGTTCAAGAATATGAAAGGCAATTGTCAGACCGGTTCTGAGAATTAGGATGTTCGGCAAGGCTAAGAATGATCAGCCTCCTGTTGTGTAAAGAAGACAATTCAGGACCTTGTTAGTGATTTTGCTCTCTCTTCTTACATGTCTTCTTTTGATGGGTTTTCTTCTTGGCAGCGTTGACTTTCATCTCTGCTTCTTCTTCAACTTACCTGAGCCTAGCCTGGGCATTAGGGATGAGCTCAGCCTGAGTGAACTCGGTGGTTGAGTTTTCCAGCATTTCCTCATCTGTCAGCTCCTTTGAAAAACTCAGGGGTCTTTATTTTTAAGGCTTCTTGGCTTCTGCGTGGCTGGTTCTTCAGTTTTTCTATTTCTTTTTGATATTTGTTGGTTGTTTCCTGGAAAATTAAGTATTCTTGTGCTCTCTTGGCTAATTGATTCTTCATCTCAGCCAGAGATATGCAGAATTCCTTCTGTTCTTCCTCATGCCTCTATAGTGGTACAAATTGGGCTCTGAGGGAATCTTGCAATATGTGAAAGTCCTTCCGCAGGTTGTCTTTTTCCTTTTGGAGTTTACTGACTTCAACTCAAACTCTGTCCTGAAGCATCAGCTCTACAGGTTCCTTCTGTTGAGTCTTTATACACTCCTTTTTCCAAACAGCAACATTTCCTGCTTCTGATTGAGATCTCAGTAATCTTTCAAGATTGATCTGTCTTAACCAGTTTCTTCCAAGGAGACTCAGTCCTCTTGCCTGCTATCACCATGATGGGTAGGTTTGCAGACTGGCTTTCATATTGTACTGGAACCTTGCATATACCTTTCTTATGTTTTTGCCAGTGTAAGTCTTTAGTCTGGCATCTGAGTTTTTCAGCTTTAGTGAGTGGCCTCCTCTGTTCAGATACTTAACGTGTGTTCTCCTATGACTGTTGTGGGTGCCCCTATATCCACCTCCATTCAAAGGGGTTTTCTGTTGACTTCTACTGTCACATAGATTGGCTCTGTTTTACCCATTTTTAAATTGTGCAGGGAATAAATATCTGACCCTGCTTCTTCTGGCTCCTCCATTATATAAATTTCACGGCTTCTGCCTTTTTGTTTGAACTTTGGCTTCAATATTGCGTAATGTGTCCATTGAAACGACAGTACAAACATTTGGTTCTTTTAAATTGTCGTTTGTTTGTAGGCTGTCTGGTTTCAATTCTGCTACAATAAATGTGGTTTTTATCCGTTAAGACATTGCTTTTTGCTGGTCTGTTAATGGCGGCTGTTTCCCACCTTTCTGCGGAGAACTGCTCTCCCATGCCATTTCTAAGTGGTGCCTCCCTCCCGACGTGAAGAACGGCACCATTTTGTGGTCCCTTGATTTCTTCTGAGTCCCTGAGTGCGCTTTTCATTGCTAGCACCATCTCCAGGGCTTTGCTGAAATCCAAATTTATCTCAGAAAGCAACCTTTTGTGAACGGCATCTTCGTTAACCCCACACACTGGTCAGTCCATTGACATGTCATTAATTGACGTCCCGAACTCTGTGCTGTGTCAATTGTTTTAAGGCTGCTACATAGCAAGCAACTGTCTCTCCAGAGGTGTGACACCTTGAATTGGATTTAAAATGTTACATTGTTACCGAGGGTTTCAGATGGAAATGACCTTTCACTAGATTCACCAACTCATCAAAGCTCTTTGAATCTGGGGTGTTGGGTGCCGATAGACTACAAATTAGGCTGTACATTTTACTGCCACATGTTAATGGGGGGATCACCTGCCCCTTCCCCTCCCCCGCTATGCCATTTGGCCAAAAAGAAAAATGGGAGGCGTTCAATATAATGTGACCAGTCATCGGTGGTCTGATCAAATGGTTCAACGCGGCCAAATTGAGGCATATTGGAAGGTGATGGCTTCGATGGCTACGGTGGGGGTTTACAATTGTAACGTACTTACAATCAGCCTGCAGGCACGGCTACTTCAGTACAGTTGAATTTCCGTGGCTTTCTTTGGTATTGTCAACTGGTCGTGTTTTGCCTTGTAGCCAGTTGTAATGCATTAAGTATGGGTCGCTTTGCTTGTGAACCGGTTGCATGTTTATCTGTCGGCAGGTGAGTCGATTACAATACACGGCAGTTGCAGAGACCAATATGAAATGAAGTACATGCTATTTATTTACACAAACATCAGAGTATTAACATGATGTGTGCTCCTGAAGCCAGACATTACTCTAGACTAACATTAACCTGCCAGCCCACACTACACAACTATTGGGTCTTACAGTCACATGGTCAATCTGCCCACAGTCACTTTAAGGTCAGTTGCACCTCAGATTACCACAATATATCAATGACTTGGATCTAGTATTATATATTCAAGTTTGCTGATGATACAAAGCCAAGTAGAAAACTAAGCTCTGAGCAGTATGTGAAGAGGTACAGTGGGATTATAGATAGGTTAAATGATTGAGCAAGAATGTGGGAGATGAAGAATAGAAACAGAAAATGCTGGAAATACTCAACAGATCAGGCAGCAACTGTGGAGAGAAACAGAGTTAATGTTTCGGGTTGATGACCTTTTCATCCAAGCTGAAGAAAAAGAGAAATGTAAGAGTTTTTAAACCAGTGGAAGGGGGGAAGGGGCAGGAAGAACTGAAGAGAAGCTCTGTGATAAATTTCACCTCTTCCATTCTCAATGCACCAAAGACCCAAACACTCCTTCCAAGTGAAACAGCGATTTTTATTTATTTATTTTCATTTTTTGTGCTTCTTTCAATTTAGGAAGCAGCATTCACTGCTTATTGAGGTCTTGTGATGCAGTGGGTAGCGTCCCTACCTTTGGGCCCCAAGCTCCGAGTTCAAGTCCCACTTCAGGTTTTGATGGCCATGGAAGGTGAGTTTATAATATAGCCAAACAGGTTGATTATAGCCTGTAAATCCTTCCAATTTGCTTGATGGCAGTGGTAAGAGTGGGAGAGTATCCAAGACAGCCATACTGCAGAAGGCAATGGTAAATCACTGCAGTGCTTTGCCAAGTATAATCATGGACAAGTTCATGATTGCCAATGCTCTCTTAGGGCATGATATCTGAAGAAGGAGGATTCACTTTTCACAATGTGATCTCCTCTATACTGGAGGGACCAAACTCAGACTGGGTGACTGCTTTGCGGAAAGCCTCCACTCAGTTCGCAAGCATGACACTGACCTTTCGGTTGCTTGTCATTTTAATTCTCTATCTTGCTCCCGCTCTGGCCTTCCTGTCCATGGCCGGCTACAGCCTCCCATTGAAGGTCAATGGAAGCTTGTAGAATAGAAGCTCATCTTCTGCCTTGGCACTCTACAGCCTTCTGGGTTCTGCATTGCATTTGACAACTTTAGGTCATAATGTCTGCCTCCATCTCATACTGTGTGTTTCTTATGTCCTTTATTTTTTGCTGGCTTGTTTCTTTCCTTATCTCTCCATGTTGCATTCATACGGCTGCCCAATCATGCATCATCTCAACACAGCCTTTTTTTCTTTACTATCCCTGTTACCGCTCACTTTGGCTGTCACCTCATGAAATCTTTAAAATCTATTTAATTTCTGTACTTCAAAATCCTTACAATAAAAGCTAACTATTTGCCTTCCTAATTACTTGTTGTAGCTGCACAAAAACTTCCTGTGATTTGTATACAAACAACACAAATCCCTCTGAATACCAGCATTTACTCATCTCTACAGTTTTAAAAAATATATATTTTCCATTCTTCCTACCAAAGTGGATCTTTTCAAACTTCCCCACGTTGTACAAAAGCAAAATACTGCGGATGCTGAAAATCCGAGATAAAAACACAAAAAGAAAATGGTGGAAATACTCTTGATGACCTTTCACACGCTCTCGCAGAGCTTCCCTTTTGTCCTGCCTGCCCCCCTCCCCCCTTCTACTGGCTTGAAAACTCTTACAGTTCTATCTTCCTTCAGTTTGTGAAAGGTCATCGAGCTGAAACATGAACTCTTTTCCTCTCCACGGATGCTGCCTGACCTGCAGAGTTTTTCCACCATTTTCTTTTTGTGTTTTTATCTCGGATGTTCAGCATCCGCAGTATTTTGCTTTTGTACAACGTGGGGAAGTTTGAAATGATCCACTTTGGTAGGAAGAATGGAAAATACATATTTTTTTTAAACTGCAGAGATGAGTAAATGTTGGAATTCAGAGGGATTTGTATTGTTTGTATACAAATCACTGGACGTTTGTGTGCAGCTACAACAAGTAATTAGGAAGGCAAATAGTTAGCTTTTATTGTAAGGATTTTGAAGTACAAGATTAACAAGGTCTTGCTGCGACTATATAGGGATTTGTTGAGATTGCACCTGGAATGCTGCGGACAGTTCTTGTCTCCTTACTGATGGGAGGATCTATTTGTCTGAGAGAGGGAACAACAAAGGCTTACTAGATTTATATTCTGGGGCAAAAGGACTGTGCTATGAGGAGAGATATCGAATTGGCCTATATTCTCTGGAGTTTAGAGAAATGAATAAAATCCTAAGAGGGTTTGACGGGGTAGGTGCTTAGAGGTTGTTTTACCTCACTGGAGAGCCTAGAACTAGGGGCCAGAATCTCAGGATCAGGGCCATTTAGGACTTAGATGAGGAGAAATTTCTTCACTAAAAGGATTCTGAATCTTTGCAATTCTCTACTCCAGAGAACTGTTGATGCTCAATTATTGAGTATTGTTCTTCATTCTTTCATGGGATGTTGTTTGCAATGGCAAGGCCAGCATTTTCTGCCCATCCCTAATTGCCCTTGAGTTGCTTGCTAGGCCATTTCAGATGGCGGTTAAGAGCTAACCACATTGCTGTGGGCCTGGAGTCACATGGAGGCCAGATCTGGTTAGGATGGCAGATTTCCTTCCCTAAAGGACATTAGGCAACCAGATGGGTTCTTGCAACAATCAGTGTTAGTTGTCATGGTCACCATTATTGGGACTAAATTTATATTACAGATTTTTTAATCGAATTTAAGTTCCACCAGCTGGTGTGGTGGGATTTGAGCCAATGTCCCCAGAGCATTTGGCTTGGGTGTCTGTGTTATTATTCCAGTGACATAACCATTACAACAGGGTCTCCCTCGAGCATACTCAAGACTGAAATTGATAGATTTTTGAATATTTAAGTTGCAATCTTCTAACCTTGTCAGTTTACTCTACAGTTTGAACGCAAGAATTATGAGAAACAAGGAGACAACATTCAAAGCTTGACATAAGCACTAAGATTAGTAGAAATGCCTGTTAGCAATACAATGCACTAGTTATTTACAAATGTGTTACAAGAGGTTATACATACAATCACCCAGTAAGTGGTCAGGTCCCTTTGATAGTGCACATCAGCAACTGACCAAATCTCTTGGCTGCAGCACAAAATCATTCCAAACAATGATCTTTATACTGTTCTTCCTGAGGTTGCTTCATTCATTCATCCAGCCATTCATCCATTCAAGTTTTATTATTTTATCCTGTCACGGCTAGAGGTCAAATTAAGGTACGTTTTATAATCAGTTTCAGTAAATTACAAAGATATAGAAACTAATAGAAAAGCAAAAGACAAAACGGTAAAATTGTTCAGGTGAAAATTCACCAGCAGCACTGCAGCCAACAGCACCATCATCAATTCGCCAGATACCATACCTTCGGTTAGATTGTCTATCACTTAAATAACTGCCCTCCATTTGATGCAAAAAAAGGAAACTTCCTAACACCTCCCTGCTCCACACTGCACAGAGGGTTGAAATTGATGGTCCTCTTGAAGTGTCCCACGGACCAAGGTGTTAGTGTCAGCCAGTGGATGACTGAAGAAGTAGCTGCTGCTCTATCTTGCGAGATTCGCTGTGGGTAGGCAGCACTGTGAAAGTCTGCTTGGTGGAGCGATGTTGGCGAATTTGAGATCCTCTAGGAAGTGGTTGAGGTTGGGGCCTTGGCTGCCTAGGCTAATTCTTTAAGAGCACCATTCTCCCCGGCAGCCTAACTTCAGGCCAAATGTGGCTGTGGATGTTTTGTTGACAGGATTGTACTGCCCTATCAAAATCCACCTTTGTTTCAACATCCAAAAAAAACATTAGGCTGTTTGTTTTAAGGATGGTTTAACCAAAGTTTGGTTAACCTTGGTAAATTCCATCTTCCGGTAAACATTTTTTTCCGTAAATCTTGCTTGTGGAATTAGCAGCACTATATTTTGAAAGGCGATAAACCCAGACAACATCAATCAATGTCAGCTTGTATCAATTTATTGCAGCTTTCAAGCAAACTTCACACCACTTAAATTGGTTGGATTGGCACCTTTTTCCTCAAAAACAATTTCAGTCATGACCAATGTCTTACCTCTGTGGCTGGCTTTTATAGCCCCTTGAAACAGACAACCTGTCTCCTGTGTCTAGTTTAATTTCCTATGAGACTTATGGAAACATGAAATTTCATTTAAGGTTCTAACTTTGCATCAAAGCAGAACTTTTAATTAAGCAAGGTTTAGCTGGAAGACTCAACAATGTGGTTGCATTGTAGTTGAACTATGGTTGTCTTTTGGGATCAGCTCTATTTTGTGACCCTTGGGCTTCTCAGCCAGATATACCATAGCCTGGAAGTGTTGTTTCCACTACAGTCTAGTGGACCTGATTATCTGTGAAAGCTTTTAGCATGTTCCTTTACTTTGAAAAGTATTTTGGCCTTGGTGACATTTGGTTCATTTCTGTATATATGCCTACAGCAAACAGCATTCTGTATTTCACTTAAACTACCAGTGCTCTTGGGTGGGGCTGCCTTGAAAGTCTCAAGCATAAGTTCCAATTAAAATAATATTACCATTTCTTACAGTAATGAGAGAATCAAAAGATAAGGTGAGAAAATGGCATTGATGTAAATTGATGCAATATTTTTGCCAAATGCAGAGCTAGGAAAAAGGAAGGGGAATAAAGAAAATTTCTGCAGGATTATATGACAAAGAGGATCATGGTGTAAGGCAGAAGAGGGCACTGGGCTTGTTTGAAATCAGCACTAAGTTCAAATGGCCCAGCTGGGTTCAGGTTTTTCTCATGTGAATCATGCCCTGCTCCTTTTCCCCTACGGGCAAAAACGGGACCTGTCAGAAATGGGGTCAGGACTTCTACATTCGGATCATGTCCACCATTTTCAAAAGTCCACGGAGTCTTCCCGGCTCTGCGAAAATCCGGCCCATAGAGTCATTTACAGCAATCGGTCCACCAAGATCTATGCCATGGAGCACTACAGGTACTCCCATACGCCCACTCTATCCTCCAATGTTCATCCAGTTTCCTTGTGAAATCATTGATCATCCCTGCTTCCATCACCATTGTGGGCAGCAAGTTCCATGTCATTACCATTTGCTGTGTAAAAAAATAATTCATCAATTGGGCAGCACTTGCTGAACAATCCTGAATGCGCTAATAGCTGCACTAACAACTAATTTAAGATAATCAGTTGAGCTCATAACTTGCCTGATCTATGCTTGCTAGAAGTGACATACATTCATACACAGGGACCCATTCTCTGCAAACAAAAGGAATATGTTCAAGCCACACATCTTTTTTGAATTACCTGGGAGCTTGGGGAGCCTATAGTTCCCTGTTGGTTTCTCCATGGTAATGTCTCAGCCAATCAGAGTCCACCTGCCAATCAATCAACACCTTTTTTTCCTGTAGTATAAATTGTTGTGAATTTTTTTGAAATTTGGCATTCTTCTGTTTATCCTGGTGAGTGCAAGACAAAAAGCTTTGACAACATGTCTCTCTTTTCAACAACATTTAAACTCTGTACAACCAAGCAACTGTATCAATACTAATGTAGCCACATGTCCCTCTATCTCTGCACGCTCTTTACAACTGTGCTATTAAGTCTATTTTGCCTCTCCCTGTTCCTTCTGTCAAAATACATCACCTCACACTTATCAAGATTAAATTCCAGCTACCACTTGCCTGTCAGTCCTTTCTGCTGGCGTATCTATATCTTGGTACAAAGATTAATATAAAAGGGCGTGTTTAACCCTTAATTGGTACTGGATGGCATGTCTTTTTTAATTTAACCTCTCTACCAGAGCAAGCAACCTATCAAGTCATAATGTTATTTTCTGCATGTCCAAGCATTCCAACCCCTACATTGAGTAAGACTTCTCCTTCTCCAGCGTCACTCAGTCATAGAAATAGACATAGAAAAGAGGCAGGTGGCCAGAGGGCACCCCCCCCCCCCGACAAATACCCTCACTCCTCCAATTCCATTCCCACCCCCCCACCTCCCCCTGCCCCCCCCCCACCCACCCACCCTCCCCGCCCAGCCCCATGGACCATGTCCAACCTGGACTTTTGAATGGTCACCTTGGTCAGGCTAAGGAGCTGAGCCATGGGGAGCTCCTCCAACTTGTGTTCCCTTCCACTTTGCTGCACAGGGAAACCAAAGGTCAGGAGCATGAATCATGAAGTGGGGCCAGAAATTCAGGATCAGCCCCTTAAAATAGTGAAAGAGGGGCTGCAGCCCCTCACACTCCCCGCATGCATGGAATGCAAACTCATCCGCAAAAGGTTACAGGCGGCCTGTTGGTATGAAAAGCGATTAGAAAGGCAGCTAGAGGTGAAGGCATTCATGGTGAAGGTTGCCTTGGTAACAGATGCAATTCTTGCAGACTCATTGAGTGAACTTTAATTTCGCTAAGCCAGCTACGAGCTTGTTAATTGGAATTTATTTTTATTTTGTTCCAGATCTGAAAAATGCTGATGCTTATAACTTCAGCTGCCCTATCCTTAGCAAAGAAAGGCCTCGGTGAATGTTAACATGTGAGTTAAAATCTCTCTTGGCATCACAGTCTGAGCTGCCTGATTACCCAGGCCCCTCACACGGAATGAGCCTGCTCTGAAATAAAATCAGGGCTATTATCTCGTAAATCAGGGCTATTATCTCATTGCTGATATGTGGTCATCGCTGGAAAGATTGCCCATCCCTAGTTGTCCTGCGTGCTACTGAAAGACTTCACTAGGTCATTTCAGAGGGTGGTTAAGATTCAACCACATTGGTATGCAGACTAGAGTCGCATGTAGGCCAGACCGGCTAAGGATGGCAGATTTCCCTCCCTAAAGGACATTAGTGAACCAAATGGGTTTTTCCAACAATCCAACAGATCAGTAGTCACTTATAGTAATACAAGCCTTTTGTTTTCAGATTTTGTTTCCATCAAATTTCCTACAGTGACATCTCCGGGTTATTAGCCCTGTAACATAACAGCAGTGTCACAAATTTCAAATGTTTATCCTGTGTGTAAATCCCTCCATGGCTTCACTCTTCACTCTCTCTGTAACTGCCTCCAGCCCCGCAACACTCTGAGATAGCTGCACCCCTCCAATTCTGGCCATTTGCACATCTCTGATTTTTGTTGTTCCATGATTAGAGGCCACACCTTCAGCTGCAGAGGCTTCAAACACTGGAATTTGTTCCCTAAGTCTCTCTGACTCTCCCTCCACTCGTGAGATGCTAATTTAAACTGGCATCTTTCGTTAAAACCTTTGGTTACCTGTCCTAATACCTCATTAGGCTGATGGTTTAGTCTGATGGCGCCCCCGAGATATGGAAAATGGTCAACATTTTCCGGGATCTCACTGCTGATCTTTCAATGGGGGAGGTGTTGTGCTGTGGGAGCTAGTTGGAAGAGGACCTTACTTTTCTGGGTGTTTAGTGAAAGGCCCATTTTTCTCATATGCTTCAGAGAAGGAGTCGGCAGTGGCCTGGAGCTCAGGTTCTGAGTGAGCACACACACGGGTATCATCTTGATAATAACGATCAATGACTGAAGTTGGGGTGGTTTTTGGGGTGCACAAAGCTCCAGACAACTCATCTCCGCAACCATCCAAGCAGCACCTATCCCGAACGTGACAGAGTCTGCAGGTCCACACGTTGGACTTATCAGCCGCCTCAGAACTCGTCGAACTGGAGTGGAAGCACACCACCCTCGATGGGAGGGACCGCCTCAGAGCTCCCTCGCTTTTCCTCTGTGGCCCCGCAACTTTTGCCTTTTAAATCACTTGTCCAATCCCCTTTTAGAATTTTCTTGCTTAAAGAAAGTGAATAAATTCAACTCCTCTTTTGAGATAAAACACAAAATACCACTGATGTGCTGGGAATCTGAAATAAGAACAGAAAGTGCTGGAAAAACTCTGCAGGTTTGACAAAGTCTGTGAGAGGGAAAGAGAGTTAAGATTTCAAACCCATGTGATTCCTCCTCAGAGCTAAAGAGAGGTGGACATGGGTTTTAGATTGTTGAAGAGAGGGGGTGGAGCAAAATAGAAGGTCAGGGATAGATGGGAGCTCAGGAGAAATTTGACAAATATGTAATGGACACAAGACAAAAGGAGTGTTGATGGTAGTGTTAAAGACTAAGGCAGGTGCTAATAGTGGCATAAAGGTCAGATAGTAGAGTGTGTTAATAGCAGAACAAGATTCAATGCTCTCTGATAGCAAAACATAACAACAAGTTACAGACTGGCCCTGTGTGGGGGAAGGTGTTGGGAGGAAAAAAAGAAAATGGAGGACAGAGTTCATGGTCTGAAGTTGTTGAACTCAGTGTTAAGTCCAGAAAGGCTGTAAAGTGCCTAACTGGAAGATGCGCCCATTATAAGCCCACCAAATCCCACAGCTACCTCGACTATACCTCCTCACACCCTGCATCCTTTAAGGACTCCAATTCATATTCCCAGTTTCTACGCATCTGTTCTGAAGATACTACCTTCCAAAATGGCACTACTGACATGTCTTCCTTTTTCTGGAGCTGAGGTTCCCCTCCTACTGTGGTTGACAGGGCCTTCAACTGTATCCAGCCAAGACTCCCTCACTTCTGGCCTCATCCCTTCCCCTCCCTCCCAGAACCATGATAGGGTCCCCCTTGTCCTCACGTTTTGTCCCACAAGCTTCAGCATCACCCTCCGCCATTTCTGTCAACTCCAGCATGATGTCACCATCAAAGACAACATCTCCTCACCTTTCATGTCTGCATTCTGTAGGGGCCATTCCCTCCATGATACCCTTGTCCACTCCTCTATCACCCCCAACTCCTCATCCCCTTCACATCCCCTCATCCCATTCATATGGTACCTTCCCATGCAATCACAGCAGATGTAACACCTGCCCCTTTACCTCCTCCCTCTTCACTGTCCAAGGCCCCAAATAGCGGTTCACTTGCACTTCTTCCACTTTAGTCTGCTGTATTCGCGGCTCCCAATGTGGTCTCCTCTACATTTGGGAGACTGAATGCAGACTGGGTGACCGCTTTGCGAAACATCTCTGCTCAGTCCGCAAGCATGACCCCGACCTTCCTGTTCCTTGCCATTTCAATTCACCATCTTGCTTTCATTCTCACATTCCTGTCCTTGGCCTGCTGCAACGTTCCAGTGAAGCTCAATGCAAACTGGAGGAACAGCACCTCAACTTCCGATTAGGAACTTCATAGCCTTCCGGACTTAACATTGAGTTCAACAACTTCAGAACATGAACGCTCTCCTCCATTCTGATTTTTTTTCTTCTTCCCAATTCCCTCCACCACAGGGGTCAGTTTGTAACTTGTACTTATGTTCTGCTTTTGGAGAGAGCTGAACTTTGTTCTGTTATTAACACATTCTGCTATCAGACCTTTATGCCATTATCCGCACCTTCTTTAGTCTTTGACACTGTCATTATTAACACTCCCTTTGTCTTGTGTCCATGACATTTGTCAAAGCTCTCCCTGACTTTCTACTTTTCTCCACCCCCTCTTAAACAGTATATACTCGATTACATTGCTACCCGTCTTCAGCTCTGAAGAAGTCGAACAGACTCAAAACGCTAACTCTGTTCCTCTCTCCACAGATGCTGCCAGACCTGCTGAGATTTTCCAGCATTTTCTCTCTTTCATAACCTTTGCCCTCGGTTTGAATCCTTCACTCCAGTCCTCTGCTAAATCATGGCAACCATCCCAGCTTTCAAAACCTAAAATCAGTGAAGCTAGCGTACTGTCATCTGGGGATGTTGCCAAGGAGATGAACCTTTCTGATAGATGTGTACAATGACAACCAATTTGTGCAGAACACAGTGTAATTGCACTTGCTCTGTAATTATTTTTTATATGATGCCTGGTTTTACTCAGGCTTTCATTTGTGAAGATTGAAGTGCTGAGATGGATGTTAACTTGTACTGATGTCAGTTGGATGATTTCAATGTAGTCTATTTAGTTGAGGGATGTAACTAGTCCGGGAGTCAGGCTGCAGATGCTGTAAAACCTGAAATAAAAAGAAAAGGTGCTGGAAATGCTCAGCAGGTCTGGCAGCATCTGCGGAGAGAGAGAGAGAAACAGAGTTAACGTTTCAGTCCCCATGAATGTTAATCAGCCCGAAACATGAATTACGGGTGGAATTTTCTGGCTTCGTTGCAGCGGGGATGGGGCTGTTCAAAAGTCCGTCGGTTTTGGTGGGACTGTGAAATCCAGCAGGCGTAAAATCTCGTGCACTGGCCGGACATTTTCCGTCCCCACTGGCAGCGGGTATCACGGCGGGTGGGGGGTTGCGGGGGTGGGTGGGGGTGGTGGGGGGGGCTGGTGGGTGACAATATGGCAGGAAGGCCAAAAATCTGTGTTGCGCCGTCGTGAACCCAGTTTGCTATCGCGCAGCACTCGCCAGGTCCGCCATCTCGACTTCAGGGGCGAGGCGCTGAGCATTCAGACGCGGGCACAGCAAAGTCGCTTTCTCCCGGCTGGCTGACAGTGCCCTGTCGGGGCAGGGGCTGCCCTGTGGCTGGGGCGAGGGCTGTGTGTGCCTGGGTGGAGCGAGAGGGGTTTGGGGTGGTTGGGGGCAGGGCAAGGCAGCACGGACTGATGGAAGTGCACAAGCACAAACGGGGGATTGGGGGGTGGGGGGGTGGTGGCGGGGGGAGGGGGGGTTGCTGGGGTGGTGGGGGTGGGGGGGGGGGTGGTGGGTGTGGGGGGGTGGTGCTGGGGTGGTGTGGGGTGGTGGGGGTGGGGGGGTGGTGTGGGGTGGTGGGGGTGGGGGGTTGCTGGGGTGGGGGGGTGGTGGGGGTCGGGGGGTGGTGGGGGTGGGGGGGGTGGTGTGGGGTGGTGGGGGTGGGGGGGGTGGTGGGGGGTGGCGGGGGGGTGCTGGGGTGGTGTGGGGTGGTGGTGGGGGGTGGGGGTGGGGGGGTGGTGGGGGGTGGTGGGGGTGGGGGGTGGTGGGGGGGGTGGGGCGGTGGGGTGGTGGGGGTGGGGGGGTGGTGGGGGTTGGGGGTTTTGCTGGGGTGGTGTGGGGTGGTGGGGGTCGGGGGGTGGTGTGGGGTGGTGGGGGTGGGGGGGTGGTGTGGGGTGGTGGGGGTGGGGGGGTGGTGCTGTGGTGGTGTGGGGTGGTGGGGGTGGGGGGGTGGTGTGGGGTGGTGGGGGTGGGGGGGTGGTGGGGGGTGGGGGGGGGTGCTGGGGTGGTGTGGGGTGGTGGGGGTGGGGGGGTGGTGCTGTGGTGGTGTGGGGTGGTGGGGGTGGGGGGGTGGTGGGGGGTGGGGGGGGGGTGCTGGGGTGGTGTGGGGTGGTGGGGGTGGGGGGGTGGTGCTGGGGTGGTGTGGGGTGGTGGGGGTGGGGGGGTGGTGGTGGGTGGTGGGGGTGGGGGGGTGGTGGGGGGTGGGGGGGGGTGCTGGGGTGGTGTGGGGTGGTGGGGGTGGGGGGGTGGTGCTGTGGTGGTGTGGGGTGGTGGGGGTGGGGGGGTGGTGGGGGGTGGGGGGGGGGTGCTGGGGTGGTGTGGGGTGGTGGGGGTGGGGGGGTGGTGCTGGGGTGGTGTGGGGTGGTGGGGGTGGGGGGGTGGTGGTGGGTGGGGGGGTGGTGTGGGGTGGTGGGTGTGGGGTGGTGGTGGGGGGTGGGGGGGTCGGGTTGGTGTGGAGGGAAGCAGCCATGCATTAGGGGAAACCTTGTATAAAGTGAGCGTTCTTCCGCAGCTGAGACAGTTCAGGTGCTGCTACGTTGATATGCTTGGAGTCAGGCCTCCAGCTTATCTGCCCACTCAAGCAATGCAGAGGCATGAAAGTGCCACCTACTGCTCCTGAACTTTGCACTCCTTGGACACAGAATGCAAATTTAATGAATGTTTTTGGGGGCTGCAGAACAATTGGCTGACTGGGCGAGTTGTACAATCTCCTTGCTAGAGCTGGGCCATGGATCAGTTGCTGAAGAGCTACAGTGAGCTGTCGCTGGTCGGTGCTAACAAGACCCAGGGTCTATAGACATCACTCGCCATTCCTGCAGGTGAACGAGACTCAGTGTTGCTGAAGACTGTGCATCCCCAGCGGACTGGTCGGTCACATACGTCACTTGCTGCAGGATTTGGTGCCACAGGGACTTGGAGGGCATGCACTGCCCGTGGCTGTGAAATTGATCATGACTCTCAATTTCTATGTCATTGCCTCCTTCCAGGGCTCCAGAGGTGGCCTCTGCAAGATCTCACAAGCCTCCATCTACAAATTGCACCCATGAGGTCATGGATGCCATATTTGCGAGGGCACACAGCTTTGTGCATTTCACCCAGGATCAGGAAAGCCAGGAAGCATGAGCGCTGGGCTTTGCCCAGATCTCAGGTTTCCCACAGGTGCAGGATGCCATCGACTGCTCAGATCTCCGTGGCAACGCGCAGTCTACTATGTCAAGCACAAGGGCTTCCACTCGCTGAATGTTCAGCTGGTGGTGTGACCACCACAAATGCACCCTACAGGTCTGCGCATGATTCCCAGGGAGTGTCCATGACTCCTACACTCTCAGTCGGTCACAGGTCCCTGACGTCTTCCAGGGTCCACAGAGGCAGAGTGGCTCCTCGGGGACAAGGGCTGCCCATAGCGGATGTGGCTGCCTCAGACTGCAACATAGAGAAGGTACAATGAGGCTCATGCTACAGTTCACACTTTGGTAGCGCAAACAATTGGGATGCTGTAAATAAGCTTCCGGTGCCTGGACTGGTCTGGTGGAGCCCTGCAATATAGTCCACAGAGTGTGTCACGCATCATCATCATCTGTTGCGCCCTTTACCACCTGGTGCTGCAACAGGGGGAGGAGCTGGCTGAGGAGGAGATGGAGGAGCTGCACGTCTCCTCCACTGAGGAGGACATCAACGGGAATGAGGGTGAGGAGTTACTCTAAGGTGAGGATGAGGACATTGCACTGGCCAGAGGAGGCAGTTGTGCTCAGGAGGCCCTTGTAGCTGCTAGATTTGTGGTGGAGAATGACGACATGCCGTGAGGACACTCCATCGGTCCTCATATCGTTTATGTGACTGTCTGACTCCTGTCTGGCTGACGGTACCTTGCTTGCGCTCTGTAAACATGGTCATATCATGGAGATACAGCGAGGAAACTTCAACCTCTCCTGATCCCATGTCATCCTCTGTGAGCTGAACCCTTTGGTGAACCCACACTGTCACCGGACACATATGCTAATGAGATGGGAGGCCAGCCACACCTCAAAGGTGCTGGGGGCACACAGAGAGAATGATGGAACTCTGTGCCTCCGGCCCAGGACATTCACGCAGCGATGATAAGCCCCATTGAGGTGCCGGCATGACTGATGTGTCCAGTGACTGTGAAGGGGCACCATCAGTGTGCTGGGAAGGGTGCTCAAAGCACAGGAAGGGGCCTTGGACTGAGACACCTGCCTTTATCTTGTGCGGGGACCAAGGTTTCACATCCGAGTGATGCGAACACTGCTCATCACAACAAGGAGCCATAGATAAGGTGACATTGTTGGGAGTTTATTTACAATGGTCAACATTATGCAAGAGTGATTAACGCCCGTGCCGTGGCCGTGAAACTACATTTTCTTAACCGTCCTAATCCTGCCCCTATGTCTTGGTGCCCCGGTGACATCCACAGCGGAGGTGGAGCAGCCTGCTGAGTGCTACACCCTGTCTGTGACGACCCTGACAAGTGCCCTTTGGAGGGCCGAGACCTGGGAGCCCCAGTCTGCTTTCGGGATCCTGCTGTGCGGCAGTGGCACCCTCCTCGGCCTGTGGAGCTGGAGCTGCTGAAGTCACAGGAGAAGGGGATTCGGATGGGCCAGACACTCCCGGAGTCACCTGTGTGGATGGCCCCAGGGTGTGCATCGGCTGTTCCTCCTCCCTATGGGTGCCCGAGTGCCCTTGGTTGACTCCTTGAGGAGAAGGGGAAGCGGGATTGAGATCAAACTGCCCTGTTCCCCTCTCGCGTTGACACTGTTGGATGCCAACTATGGCGTCAGCGATGGAAGTTCAGAACCGTGCAAGGCAGCCCCCATCCAACCAGTGTTGACCTTGATATGTTGGAATGCTGGTGCAATCACCTCAGAGTGAAGGCGGACAGGCTCCTCCATCGTGCCTTGCAATCTGAGGAGTGCAGCGGACACCCCTTCCTGACGTTCCCGAGCTGCCTTTGCAGCTTCAGCAACGGAGGCACGGCCGAGTCCCGAGGCTCCTCATCTGACTCAGGCTCAGCAGACTTCTGGCCTCCAGCAGTTTCAGAGTTCCGGAAATCTGGGAAGCCCCTGCCGCCGCCTGCTGTGGATCAGACAGTGCGATATGCTCACCAGATTGTGACCCTGAGGCTAGCCTAGAACTAGATCCCGCCGAGGTGTGTGTCTCTGCGCTTGGTGGGGGGTGTGGGTGATGCTGCGATGGGTCTTCAATGAGGCTGTCATCAGATTCTTCTTCCGCGGTGCCTTCGGGTGCTTGAGTCGAGGGCCTGGGTTGTGGACCCCCCTCGGCTGCTTCTCGGATGTGCCTGCGAAAGCAAGGAGAGATAATTAGTGCCTGGCAGGGGACTGCGGAACAGGGGAACTCACTCACAGCCTGGTTGTCTGATGGATGTTGCACTGCTGGACCCTCACTTGGCTGAGCACCACCAACTTCACCGTCAGCACAGGAACAGTCCAGATTGTCACCGGCCAGCTGGATAACTCTATTTGCAACATCTGTGAGGACTTTGATGTCAGGCATTCCTCCACCAGTCTGCAACCTCTCCCTTTTTGCTGTGTGCCAGTTTGTCCTGCATAAATACAGATGGTGAGAGTGTAAGCAGGGTGCCTACCAGGCCAGATGAGAAGGATGCCTGGCATGTGTGGGTGGTGAGTGGTGCCATGGATGGGATGAGGACACAATGCGTAGGGCAGATGAAGGTGTGTGTGTGTGAGAGTGAGTGAATGGTGATGTCCCTTGAACTGGCAGTGAGTGAGATCCCTGTGGATGTGTGATGGGTTTGTGAGCGTGTGAGGTGACAGTGATGAGAAGAGTGACTTATCCTGGCAGAACGAAAAAGGCCATTCATCCTCTTTCTGCACTGGGTGGCTGTCAGGGCATTGGTGCCGACCACCTCTGCCACTGCCCCCTGTGCCAGACCTTGCTTGCTGGTCTTCGCCCAGAACAGGAGTAGAGGACTTCATGGCAGGCCTCCACAGCGTCCAGTAGGTGCCCGAGGGAGGAGTCGCTAAATTTGGGGGCATCGTGTTGCCCCCCTTTGGCAGCTATGACTTCTGATACCTTAAAGGGAGCTAGCTCTGTGCAAGGGCTCCCTTTAAATATGGCAGCCGGATTGCTGAAGGCCTGAGGTGATGGCGGGGCGAGCGAATCAGAGGCTGTCCCACGTTTCTCAGGAATGCATTAATAACGAGGTGGGATGTGCCGGGAATAGGACAGTACGATGTGAAAGCCCACCCTCTGTTTCTCTGTGGCAGTGGCTCATAACGACAACAATGCACAGGGAATATTTTCCTAAGCAGAGAAGGTTGTCGAAATTGCCCTGTGGCCTGTCAGCTTGCTGTGCAACCTGACACAATGTCATTTTTTGTAGACTGTCCCTCCCACTGAAGTGGAGAGAGGTGGCAATCAGTCTTAGTCATGGCTCAGTTGAGAGCACTTTTTGCCAGTGAGCCCACAAGTTGAGTTCAAGCCCCAGAGAGCGCACAATCTGGGCTGGCGCTCTGACGTTGCGCTGAGGGAGCGCTACACTGTCAGAGGTGCCGTGCTTCAGAGGGGAGGGGGAACGGACGATGCCCCTACCCACCCACCTGACCCCTCGGGATGGGGGGGGACGAGTGTTGAAGGTTCAATGGCACTACTTTGAAGAAGAGCAGGGGAGTTAGGTGCCCCTGGGCCAATGTTTATCCTCAAACCAACATCCCTAAAGCAGATTATCTGGTCATCCGTCACATTGCTGTTTGTGGGATCTGGCTGGGCACAAAATTGGCCACCACATTTCCCAAAATTAGCGGTGACTACGCTGCGAAAAGGCTTCATTGGCCTGACAGTGCATTGGGACATTGTGAAAGTTTTTTATGGCCAGAATTTTTCACTGAGTGAGTGGGCATGTGCCTGACATGCTCGAGCGTAAAGTATCATGCGATGATGTCGGGCAAGCGTCCTGATGTCATCGCGCACTCGCGCGATGTTTTGGTCAGTGGGCTGGCGCTAAACTCGGAAGCGCGCCTGCTGACAATTAAGAGGGCTATTAAGCCCATTAACGGTGCAATTAACCGGGATGTTTCACTGCCCGTCCAACCTTACGGTTAGCGGGTGGGCAAATCGGCTAGGCAGCCTCTGCATTTTTCAGGAAAGCTCATTCAAGGGCGGGACGAAGTTTCCATTATTAAACTTAAAAAAAATGTACAGACAGAATTTTTATAATGCCTCTGCTCAGGTGACTGCTTGTGCTGAGTTTTTTTTCCCCAGATTTAAGAATCTTTATTTGATACTGTTGAAGCCGTTAACTGGCCAGCCAGTGTGAACTCATGGCCAGGGGCCGATCGAGGGCGTTGGTCCATTCCCCAGCATCTCCTGAGCCCGCTGATCGCGCCCACACACAAACCAATCTAAAAATCTGTCCTATGTTAATGTGAATGTTTTTTGTTCTTTCTAGCATTGCTGTGCCATTGCTACCCCATATATGTTGCTATATCCACACTCTACAAAACCCTGCATTCCCACAATAAAGAAGGTGAACTTTCCAATTTTGAGTTGGTAAGGGTACACTGGCATCAGAATGGAGCTTGGTAGAAATCGCTGAATTCCCACATTTTTCATATCATCAACAAGGATATGACTTTTGGACTTTTATGGCAGAGGACACAACTGCTGAGTTAAGTGTAAAACCCTACAGACAGGAGGCTAGGGCCATGAAGGCTGGGACTGGACATGCCCGGGCTTGTTGAGTGCAGTGTGGATTGTTGCCTGAAACTAGACAATGAGAGGAGACAGAATACACATTCTTCCCTTTAAAACAATCAACCCAGAGAAAGACTTCATCTTACACAAAACTAAAGCCCATCAAAATCTTGCATAAATAATCGCTACCAACTACTAAGGCAGGAAGGCAGCAATCAATGCAATTATGCGAATCCATCAATACTCTACATGTACAAATAGTTCAAGACTAGTTACGGGGACAGGAAGACAATGATAAACATCATGCAAGCCCATTAAAACCAACGAGACAACAATCACCTGAAGAAGCCCACCAAAATCAGACAAAGAACTAACCTGGATCAGATAAGAAATTCTAAAAACAGTATAACTGGAATACCTGTTATGAAGGAGGAGGGTGAGCAGTTTTGGAGCAGTTGAAGCAGAGTTTAAGCAGGGAGAAGTAGCTGAGCTGAGCGGAGGAAGGAGATCTGGAGGTTTGCAGGCCCGCAGGCAACATCACAGTGAGGGACACGGGGTGGCAGGCTCAACCGAAGACAGCAAGGCCGCAACCGCAGCCCTCCACGAAGATCAACCATCCACAACCGCGTCCTCCACCCAACTGAAGAACCTTCACAGATTCCACAGACCAGGACCATGTGGAGATGGCAGGCCCCAGAGGACACAAAGAGCGTACCCCAAAACTGCAACCAGCTTACCTGGCTGGATTTCCAACTGTCAAGGAACCCTGGTTGGTGAGCATGATCCCTGACCTCACCTAGTGAGGGGGTGGGACAAGGGTAAGGGGATTAGTAGTGTGATTTTTCCCTCGTTATGCCGTGTGTTCCCCATTCTTAACTAAATGTACTTTGTAGGTCTGTATAATCTTAGTGTAATCCTAATGTTATAAGCTCAGTTGTGACTTCAATAAACTCAGCTTTTTTCTTGCAACAAAACCAGTTGTCTGCTGCACTTTGTCACAACCCCCAAAATAAGTCCAAGGACTAGAACCCAGGGAATGGGTGTGATTCGGACCGCTCAGAAGTCTGAGGTGAAGTTGACACACACCACCACCCCCTATACCACTGATACTAGGAGCTGGATGTGGTGGGGTGGGCTGACGTTGGGGGTGTTGCCTTGTAAGATGCCCCCCTTTAAACCTCCTTCATACCACATCACCTCACTGGAAAATTCTCTGGACATGCTTCCCATCCGCTGACGTTGGATTGTGTGAATTGTGGCTGTGATCTGGGTGATCTTCGGCCAGCAGCTAGGAATAGTTCCAAGGAATTTACTGGCCAATAATTCAATCGTTGCATAGGATAAAACATGCAGCTTCCAATGTTTTAGAGTGAATAAGGCACTTTTAAAATGTAGTCATTGTTTTAACACAGGGAACTGAGTATCCAACTTGCGCACGGCAAGATTCCACCAACAGCATGGGGGTAAACTGCTAGATAATCTGCATTTAGTGATATCAAATGCAGGGTAAATATTGGATTTGAGAGGACAGACAAGGCTTCAGCTTAACATCTTATCCAAAAACCAGCATCTCCAACAATGTAGCACTCTTTCAGTACTACACTTGAATGTCAGCCTCGATTATGTGCTCTTTTCACTGGAATGGGTTTTGAACTCTAAACCTTCTGACTCAGGCAAGATTGAACCACACATTTTCATAAATTAGATGAAAGATAATACTGGTACAGAGGTGATGGGCTGAGTGATCTGTTCCTGTGCTGTAACATTCAATTATTCATGGAACTAAGACTTGGACTATGCACCTTTGTTTCTATGAGAAAATAAAGCTTCATACTGTGTGGGAACAGTAAGATCCATAGTTAAAATATCAGGGCAATATATCAGAAGTGATCTAGTCAACAGGCAGGAAGATAGGTCGTGTATTTCTGAAGACAGGAATCTCTTGCAAGTGTTTAAACCTGCACTGCCTGACCTCTGGTGGCCAAACAACACTTTAGGATTTTCAGGCCACAAGCTAACAAAGAGAATATACATGCACCAGAGGAATACTTACAAGGTTTATTCCAGAAATGAGAGGTTATTACTCTCAAGAAAGGCTAAACAGACTGCACTGGGGGCATGGGTTCAAATCCCACTATGGCAGCTGGTGAAATTTAAATTCAATTGATTAAAAAAAAATCTGAATTGTAAACTAGTCCATGGTGACCATAAAACTATCATCGATTGTTGTAAGAACCCATCTGGTTCACTAATGCCCTTTCGGGAAGGAAATCTGCTGTCCTTACCTGGTCTGGCCTACATGTGACTCCAGACCCACAGCAACGTGGTTGACTCTCAACTGCCCTCTGAAATGGCCGAGCAAGCCACTCAGCTCAGGGGCAATTAGGGATGGGCAACAAATGCTGGCCTTGCCAGTGACGCCTACATCGCATGAAAGAATAAAGAAAACATGGAGCAGCTGAGGGAAATAGCATAGATGAAAAGCTAGATAGGCGAACGAGGGAGAAAGGAATAAAAGGAAATATAGGTTGTTTGACATGAAGTAAACAGAGCGAGAGATGGTTCCTGTGAAACATTAGCACAGCAGAGAATGGCCGTTTTTTGTGCTGTAACTTCTATGTAATTCAACGTACCTTAAAGGGTGTACCGATCTAAGCTGAAGAAAGGATGGGTGAGCTACAGTATTAGAGGGACATAAGTCCAAGGGCAATTGGTCTTCTCTTGCCCTTGGTTTTTTTCTTGCACTTAGACAGTGACTGTAGGGCTAAGAGCCAACTCGTGACTATATAGCTCAAATCCCTTTACTGGGAGACTGATTGGTGACTGTAGGACAATTCAGTGATTACAAAGACCTTTACGAAGAGGCTAGTCAGTGGCTGTAGGACACAGACTCCTTTTCAAGGAGACTGGCCAGTGACTCTAGGATAACGCAGTGACTACGTGACTCAAAGTCTTTTACTGAGAGACTGATCAGCATCTGTCGGACGCTATCACTTTCCTCCTGGGCCTGGCTGGGCCACTTGCTCCTCATCTGACTGGCTTCTGATCCTTGCACTGTCAGGTTAATAATATTTTCTGTTAATGTTAAAAGCACATTTTTATACTGATTGAAATTGCTGCTTCTGTACCGGTTGGAATCTGATCTGCTCATGCAGGTGAAGCTGAGGCTCAGTATTAAGCTCATGGTGCCACCTGGTGGTGATAAAGGCAGTAAAAATCTACCTCAGGCTTTGCAGTCGAGAGGGATTTTAGGTGGACTTTATTGCCCTCTATTGAGAAATTGAAGTCATAACTGGAACAATTTGAATGCATTTTACCAATTTGTTTTTTTTTAATCTCCTAAAGACAATGTTGATAGCTAGGCTGAGATTTCTCTAATGCTAGCTGTTCAGTGTTATTCTGCAATGTCTTCGTTGACACACAAATTGGTGACAGGCGCCTGGAGTATGGAGGTCGACCCTGTTCACATCTGTTCTCCACACACACTGCATGGACTTTCCACCAGGTGTCACTAGTTGGTGGTCAGGACCAAAGCAACATCTGGCATTAGTATTCTTCTGTGAATGCTGATCTGAGGTCAGCTAACTCAGCACAACTCAGTGATTGAAGCTGATTCCTTCTCGGCAAGACAACTAACTGCATGTACCAACTTAGCCAGCAGGGGAGCTGCACAATAGCTTTTAAATCCACCCTCAGAGCACAAACTAGTGGTGACTCTAGCAGTGGGGAAAAGCGACTGTTCAAGGAAAGAGTTGCTTTTATATAGCACCTGTCTCGATCTCAACACTTTACAGCCAAATAAATAGTTTTGAAGTGTAGAAACCAATATAATGGAAGAAAGACAATGGCCAATTTGTGCACAGTAAGCTCCCACAAACAGCAACGTTACAATGACCAGATGATCTGCTTTAGTGATGTTGATTGAGGGATAAATATTGGTCAGGACACCAGAATTCCCTGCTGTTCTTTGAAATTGTGCCATGGAATTTTTAAAATCAAACAGGGCATCGGTTTAATGTCTCATGAAAAGGACAGCACCTCCGGCAGTGCAGCACTCCCTTGGCACTGCACTGAACTATCAGTCTAGACTTTCTGCTCAGGTCTCTGAAGTGGGATCGGAACTTACAACCCTCTGACTGAGAGACAATGCATTGGGCCCCAAGCTGGCATCAGGGAGGTGAGGTTGGGGATTTTCATGTTGAATAAAGGTGAAGGATTGTTAATGTTGGGAAAATGGTTCTCAGTGTCAGCATCCAAGGCTGCCAGGGCAGTAAAACAATTCAAAATAAAATTGGCTCCACTTAGCCTCAGCATCGCCAAAACCTGAGAACCACGGCTTGAACGGGATCAGATCATTTTCACCTTGACCCGCTGAGCACTAGCTTGTCTCCAAGGAAGCAAGATCCCACAATGGGCGGGTGAAGCACTCCCAGCTCAGTGAAGCTGAAAATTTCCCCCATTGCGTGTGGCATTTATTGCCAGGTATGGTGAAACTTTGCGCTGCCAACTGACTTGGAACTGGAGTAAAACAGACCAAGTTCCTTCTTATATTACTGGAACCTCAGCTGCAGCAGGAATAGCAGATGTTCATCCAACTCCCATTGTCGGAATTCATGAACGAATCAAAAATAATGTTTTAGTGGCTGCTTCATATGAGTTTGATTGTATAACTTGGAGCTAGTACCTTAACGTTTAGTGTCTGGCATTGCAACCAATCAGCCTGGATCCAGGTTAATTAACCAGGAGCCTGGGAGGTGTCATTTGGCTTTTGGAATAATGGTGGCAGGATTGAGGCATCTTTTAATTGCTCAGAATATGCCTTGAAGGCATTAAAAATTAGCCACAGAGTGTGGGGAGCACAGTCACAGGTCATAGGCCCATAGAGTCGTTACAGCGCAGGAGAACCATGTGGCCCACCGAGTCCATGCTGGCTCTCCACAGAGCAAAGCTTGAAAGCGAGACTTCACAAAAATCTTGATATCTTTTGCTGTCATTTTCAGGTGCCAGTCCACCCATAACAATTATCGTGTGGCTCATTGTATATTGAAAATAAAGGCGTGGGATAAAAAGAAACAGGATACATTGAATTTGCTATTTACCCGGTGAGGTTGGAGCTCACAAGCTTTCAGGTGCTCATTTTCATATTACAATAATTAGACTATTGTATCCCAGGTAGGAGAGTGTTAATCCTGCTTTCTATTAAAGTCTTTCCTTTCCATTCAGTTTGGGATTAAAATGAACCACCACACCCATCGCCCCCACCCCCTCTGTCCCCACCCCCCCTCCCTCCCACGCCCTCTCCCCATCCCCCGCACTCCACCAAGCAACTTCAGTAGAGGAACTTTACAGATTTCTTGAATCATAAGACCATTAGACATAAGAACATAATTACTAGGAGCAGGAGTAGGCAATTCAGCCCCTCGAGCCTGCCCCGCCATTCAATACGATCATGGCTGATCTCATTTCAGCCCCAACTCCAATTTCCCGCCCTCTCCCCATAACCTTTCAACCCGTTACTAATTAAAAATCTGTCTATCTCCTCCTTAAATTTATTCAGCCTCCCGGCATCCACTGCACTCTGAGGTCGTGAATTCCACAGATTCACGGCCCTTTGAGAAAAGTAATTCCTCTTCATCTCTGATTTAAATCTACCACCCCTTATCCTAAAACTATGGCCTCTCATTCTAGAATGCCCCACAAGGGGAAACATCCGCTCCATGTCTCCTTTGTCTAACCCCTTTAGTTTCTTATATACCTCAATTAGATCTCCTCTCATCCTTCTAAACTCTAGCGAGTATAGACCTAAACTGCTCAATCTCTCCTCATAAGACAAGCCCTGCATCTCTTGAATCAATCGAGTGAACCTCCTCTGAACAGCCTCCAATGCAACTACATCCTTCCTCAAGGGGACCAAAACTGTACACAGTACTCCAGGTGCGGTCTCACCAATGCCTTGTACAGTTGCAACAACACTTCCCTATTGTTATACTCTATTCCTTTAGCAATAAATGCCAAAATTCCAGTTGCCTTCCTTATTAGCTGCTGTACCTGCATACTAGCTTTCAGCGATTCATGCATGAGGACACCCAGATCCCTCTGCACATAGGAGAAGGAATTGGCCATTCGGCCCATCGAGTCTGCTCTGCCATTCAATGAGATCATGGGTGATTTGATAATGCTCAACTCCATTTTCGTGCCTTTTCCCCATAGCCCGTGATTCCCTTACTGATTAAAAACCTTTTTATCTCAGCCCTGAATATACTTAACGACCCAGTCTCTACAGCCCTCTGTGGTAAAGAATTCCACAGGCTCACCACCTTCTGAGAAAATAAATTCCTCCTCATCTCTTTCTTTAATGGGTGACCCCTTACTCTGAGATTATTCCCTCTGGCCCTAGACTCTCCCAAAAAGGGAAACAACCTCTCAGCATCTACCCTGTCAAGCCCCCTAAGAATTTTATATGTTTCAATAAGGTTTTCTCTCATTCTTCTAAACTCCAATGAATACAGGCCCAACCTACTCAACCTCTCCTCATATGAAAATCCCTCCATACCCGGGATCAACCTAGTGAACCTTCTCTGGACTGCCTCCAATGCCAGTATATCTTTCCTTGGATAAGGGGACCACAACTGTTCATAGTATTCTAGGTGTGGCCTAACTAGTGCCTTGTGTAGTTTTAGCAAGACTTCTCTATTTTCATAACAAAAACAGAATTACCTGGAAAAACTCAGCAGGTCTGGCAGCATCGGCGGAGAAGAAAAGAGTTGACGTTTCGAGTCCTCATGACCCTTCGACAGAACTTGAGTTCGAGTCCAGGAAAGAGCTGAAATATAAGCTGGTAAACCAGCTTATATTTCAGCTCTTTCCTGGACTCGAACTCAAGTTCTGTCGAAGGGTCATGAGGACTCGAAACGTCAACTCTTTTCTTCTCCGCCGATGCTGCCAGACCTGCTGAGTTTTTCCAGGTAATTCTGTTTTTGTTTTGGATTTCCAGCATCCGCAGTTTTTTTGTTTTTTTTCTCTATTTTCATACTCTATTCCCTTTGAAATAAAAGCCAACCATTTGCCTTCCCTTTTACCTGCTGAAGTTGTATGTTAGCTTTTTGGGATTCATGCACAAGGACTCCCAAATCCCTCTGTGCTGTAGACTTCTGCAGTCTTTCTCCATTTAAATAATATTCAGCTCCCCTATTCTTCCTGCCAAACTGCATAACCTCACATTTTCCCACATTATATTCCATCTTTTTGCCAAGTTTTTGCCCACTCACTTAACCTGTCTATATCCCTCTGTAAACTCTTTGTGTCATCCTCACCGCTTGCCTTCTCACCTATCTTCGTGTCATCTGCAAACTTGGTGATAATACATTCGCTTTCCTCATCTAAGTTATTAATATACATTGTAAATAATTGCAGCCAAAGCATTGATCCCTGTGGCACTCCACTAGTTACAGCTTGCCATCCTGAAAATGCCCCCCTTATCCCAACTCTCTGTCTTCCATTAGTTAGCCAGCCTCTATCCATGCTAATATACTACCCCAAACACCATAGGCTCTTATCTTATTAAGTAGCCTTATGAGTGGTACCTTATTGAACCCCTTTTGGAAATCCAAATATATTGCATCAACTGGTTCCCCTTTATTCTATCCTGCTTGTTACCTCTTCAAAGAATTCTAATAAATTTGCTAGACATGATTTCCCCTTCATGAAGCCATGTTGACTCTGCTTGATTAGATTATGTATTTCTAAACGCTCCGTTACTGCATCCTTTATAATAGACTTTAACATTTTCCCAATGGTGGATGTTAAGCTAGCTGGCCTATAGTTACCTGTTTTTTGTCTCCCTCTCTTTTTGAGTAAGGGTGTTAAATTGGCAGTTTTCCAATCCTCTGGGACTTTTTCAGAATCCAAGGATTCTTGGAAGATTACTACCAGTACATCCACTATCTCTGCAGCTACTTCCTTTAATATCCTAGGGTGCAACCCATCAAGTCCAGGGGACTTATCGGCCTTTATGCCCATTAGTTTCCCAATTACATTTTCTGCAGTGACAGTTATTGTATTTATTTCCGCCCCCGCTTTTGACCCTTGATTATTTAGTGGTCTTGGGATGCTATTAGTGTCTTCTACCATGAAGGTAGATAGAAAGTATTTATTCAACTCCTCTGCCATTTCCTGGTTCCCCATTATTACTTCCCCAGCATCATTCTCTAAGAGGCCAATGTTCACTTTGGCCTCTCTCTTCCTTTTTATATATTTAAAGAAGCTCTTACTATCTGTTTTTATATTACTTGCTTGTTTACCCTCAAAGTTTATTTTCTCCCACTTTATGACTTTTTTGGTCACTTTTTGTTGGTTTTTAAAACTTTCGCAATCCTTTGACTTACCACTAACCTTTGCCACATTTTAAGTTTTTTCTTTCAATTTGATGCTAGCTTTAACTTCCTTGGTTAACCAAGGTTTGTTTATCCCCTTCTGAGAATCCTTCCTCACTGGGATATATCTTTGTTGTGAGTCATGAACTATTTTATTAAACATATGCCATTGTCCATCAACCATCTTTTCTGCTGAACTCCTTTCCCAGTCCACTCCAGCCAACTCTACCCTCATTCCTTTGTAATTATTTAGCACAGTTGTTTCCAACTCAAGTTTCTCACTGTCAAACTGAATGCTAAATTCTACCTTGTTATGGTCACTGTTTCCTAGGGGATCTTTTACTCTGATATAATTTATTAAATCTGCCTCATTACACATTACCAGATCCAAAATTGCCTGATCCTTGCTTGGATTCACAACATATTGCTCTAGGAAACTGCCCCGAATACACTCTATGAATTCTTGCACATGACTACGAATGCCAATTTGATTTTACCAATCTCCTGATTTATTCTCTGCTCTACAGTACAGCTACTGTTAGTGGGCCTATAGACTACTCCCGCCAGTATCTTCTTCCCCTTGTTATTTCTTACCTCCAACCTTACCTCCTACATCTCCTGATCCAAGATCATTTCTTGCTATCATACTTACTCCATCTTATACTAACAAAGCTACCCCACCACCCTTTCCTTCCTGCCTGCCCTTTTGAGAAGTCACATACCCCTGGATATTTAGTTCCCGGCTTTGATCTCTTTGTAACCCCATGTCTCCGTAATGGCTATAAGATCATACCCATTAATCTCTAAGCGTGCTGTTAATTCACTTATTTTGTTCCAAATACGATGTGTATTTAAATAAAGAGCCATTAATTTTGCCTTTTTTACCATTTTTTCCCCATTTGACCATTTTTGCTTTTTTTCTGTTTATACACTCTGTCCCTTCCTGTCACACTCTGGGAATCATTACCTAAATAGCTGCCCTGCAATGCTGCCATGTTCTTTTGCTTTGTCCTGACACTTCAGGAGCACTCTGTTGACTGCACAGTGCTTTTGGACATCCTGAGGCTGTGAAAGTCACTATATAAATGCAAATTCTTTCTTTCAGAGCTGAACATGGCATTCTTGGCTCCGATTGCGCACAAACAGCCTGGTGCTTCACCTCATGCGTTCAAACGACACGCCAACTTCACTTCCAGCGTGCACTCACTTGGTCCATCATCCATTTTAAATCATGGTTCCAAAGTCTGGCGCCCCCATCACAACATGTAGAACAAGTGGAACGTTTCACCGACCAGGCTGATCCTACAACTGTTACAGCAATCGATGAGAGTTGGCATGGTAGCCATTACAACCTGGCAAAATGTGGCAGCTAATTTGCACACAGCAAGATTCCACAAACAGCAGTGAAATAATGACTGGAGAATCTGCTTAAGCGATGTTGGTTGATGATATTGAAGGAAGGCTACACCCTCCCCTTCTCCATCTCCTATCTCGCTCACCTAAACTTCTCCCGCTTCCACTGTCCAAAATCCCATTTCTCTCCCCCCCATTTCCCTCAGTGTATTGGTGGAGTTTATCAACAGCATTTTCAACATAGTCAAATGTCCAAAGGCCCTTCTCGGGACAAATATGACACCACGTCACAGAAAGTGATAATTGGGCAAGCGTCAAAAATCTTGGTCAAAGAAGTAGGCTTTAAGGGGTGCCTGAAAGCAGGAGAGTGAGGTGGAGCACTGGAGGGGTTTAGGAAGGGAAAGGAGAAAAAAAAGTTCTATTAAATACTGGCCAAGCTCCTGATTACAGATCTGATTCCAGAACTTTCTTAAAGCAAATGTTAATCCTGTTTCAAGATGAGGTCACTTTATACAGCCCGTGAGTAGGTCAACCTGCAATAAGACAGACAACCACCCTCTCACATACCCCAATGCAGAAAATGTCTGCTCAATCAGTTGGAACCCCCTGGTTATTGGACCCTCTCATTGCCCACACAAAACCACTCTTCCCGCCCCTCTCCTTCATGCTCCATCCTCTGCACCCCAACCCTCTCCCTTCGCTACTGCTGTCCGTGACCCTTGAATCCACAGCCTCACTTCCCCCTTACAAACCCAACTTCTGTCTCCCAATACAGCACCCCAGCACCACACCAGCCTGTCACTCTCCTCTCATCACTCCAGCACCATCTCTCCACCTCCACCACTGCCAACCTCTTTCCAAGAATGTTGCCTGAAAGGTCATATTTTGATTGAAGTAAAGCCAGGTGATTGATCCAGTGAGCTGAAAATTATACTCACTGAAACACATGGAGATTGAGAATGTGGATAAGGGATGCTATCTTCTTAAACCATTCTAGTGTTGGTGTCTACACCTGTGTACACTTCTGTATTTACACTGATAGTGTCCCATACACTACTTGTACCGAAAAGGCACACATCTCTCTATATTGATAGGGACCCATAGCCATATCTGCACAGGGTAATCACGATCACTCTATACAGATGATGACCCAGACACACACAGTATATGTATATTGGCATGCACCCATCCATTGTAACTGTACAGAGACCACAGAATTTCTCTATACTGATTGTGACCCATACACTTTCTCTGTACAACAGGGGTTAACTTTGACTTTGTGTCATTGTAACAAACAAATAATAGCAAGTCAATTGTGAGAGATGTGAAATGGGCTACTGACTTACTGTCGTCCGCAAGCACACAAAGTTTGTCTAAGCTTCGATGTGTGTATTGACAGAGATGTAAAAATTGCATTTGCACTAAGTGACTCAAACACTATTTCACAACTAGAGACCAACACAACAGTGTATTTACATGAAAGTTAATGCACACTGCATTACACACACAAATTAAACTGATTTTCACCCACATAGTGTATTTGTATTGTTGGTGATCCACACATTACACTTACACTGATAATCATCCACATTCAGTATTTGCACTGACTGTGAAATATGCTAATTTATACAATCATTTTTATAGGCATCGGGGAGATTTTGCTTTATTAATCTGTTTAATTGCCTTACATGGTCTTTGGTTGTGCTCCAATGAGCTTTGTAAAGATATCCCACCCAGACTACTGCAAATTTTCTTTCCTTCGAGCTCGAGCTCATTAAAGCTTGGAATAATACCCTGTCATTGACTCAACCTCCTGAAAACACAAAGCTATCATCGGCATGCGATCCAGGAGGAAGCCTGTAACAAATAGTTGGCCAACACCTCTGCCCGCTGATTGTGTTAATGCTCACAGCTTGCAATGTCCCACCCAGATTCCTAAAAATACTCTGCGCCTGGCCTGGACAGGATGAAGTGCTATTTGCACTAAGTGGGTTGTGTGTGATGCGTTGAGTGATGGCTTCAGCCAACACATGAGTTTAAGATGTAAGGCAACTATCTGAAGTATGTAAGTAGCAAATCCCACATATCATAAGATTGTCAGTTCCCAGAGTGTCAACATGTCAACATAGAAATCTGTCAGGAATAGAGAGAGACAGCCATTTCCATTCCTTTCACACTAGCCCACCTTCACACAATTTCCCTCAATTCCTTTCCTGTTCAGAATGATTGTTTCTCTGGAATCCATTGAGCACTTTACCAGCCTTCCATGATAACTGTTTCCTCAACTCAACTAACCTTTGCTGAAACAGTTTCCACCTGACATCCCTCCTTACTAATAACTTCCTTATTTTAAACGTGTGTCCCCCTCTCACCCTCACACTGGGATACTTGCTCCCTTCTCTCAAGTTGAAAAATTTGCCTGGCTAAATTTCTTTCATTGGCTTGTCAATCTTAACAGAAGGAACTTTTAACAGAAGGAACAAGCCCAACTTATCATACAATCATACAGCACTGAAGGAGGCCATTTGGGCCATCACACCTGTACAGGCTTTTTAAATGAGCTATCCAATTAAAGCCACCCTGTTTCTTATTCCCATAGCCACACAAAATGTTTCTCCTTCAAGTATTAATCCAACTTGTTTTTGAAAGTTGCCCTTGAATATGTTTCCCCTGTCGTTTCAGGCAGCGCACTTCAGATTATAACAACTTGCTGCAGGAACAGAAGGTTCCTCATCTTCTCTCTTGTTCTCTTGCCAATTATGTTCAATCTGTGCCCTCTGCATTACTGACCCTCCTACCAATGGAAACAGTTTCTCCTTAAAAACTGTAGAACGATGGGGTTGAATCTCTGCCTTAGGTTCCCGATTAACTGCTGTACACAACTCTGCAGAGAGATCCGCAGCGAAAATGGTGTGGACAGAGTTTGTGCAGTTTCTCCGGAGTTCCCATGGACCTTGCACTGGATTCACAATGGTCCATCGACCGAGCCTCCATTGGAATTTAAACCCAGCCACTGCAGGAAAACTTCATGAATGCATTTACAATGTTACCTCGCAAAAGTTGATCAAAACTGAATTCCAGGTTAGGTCAACTAGGGTTTCACACACCTTTTTTCAGTAGGAAGAACGCAGAGAGACAATGTAAGATAAAGAGTACAATTTTAAATAGGATGCAGGAGCAGAGGGACCTGGGTGTATATGTGCATAAATCATCGAAGGTGGCAGGGTAGGCTGAGAAAGCGGTTAGTAAAGCATGCAACATTGTAGGCTTTATTTATGGGGGCATGGAACACAGAAACAAGAAAGTTGCTTCCCTGACTCCTCAGATACTGAATCAGTCCAGGTCCACATGCAGCAGGATCTAGACAAGCTTCAAGGTTGGGCTGATCGGTGATATTCATGCCACAGAAGTGCCAGGCAATAACCATCTCCAATAAAAAATAATCCAACCATTGCCCCTTGACATTCAATGGCATTACCATCGCTGAGCCCCCAACTATCAACATGCTGGGGGTTACCATTTACTAGAAACTGAACTGAACCCAGATACATCCTATGGCTAGAAGAGCTGGTCAGAGGCTAGGAATCGCGCGATGAGTAACTCATCTCCTGCTCCCAAGGCCTGTCCACTATCTACAAGTCACAGGTCAGGAGTGTGACGGAATACTCCCCATTTTCTTGGATAAGTGCAACTCCAACAGCACTCAAGAAGCTTGACACCGTCCAGGACAAAGCACCCCATCCACTAGCTTAAACATTCATACCCTCCACCACCGATGCACAGTAGCAGCAGTATGTACCACCCACAAGTTGCACTGCAGCAACTCACCAAAGAGCACCTTCCAAACTCGTGACCTCTGCCACCAAGAAGGACAAGGGCAGCAGAAAGATGGCTACAACCACCACCTGCCTGCAGTTTCTCCTCCAAGCCACTCACCATCCTGACTTGGAAATATATCCTCGCTCTTTCATTGTGGTTGGGTCAAAATCCTGGAGCTCCCTCCCTAACAGCACTGTGGGTGTGCCTACATCCCATGGGCTGCAGCGGTTCAAGTTCGCAGCTCCTCACCACCTCCTTAAGGGCAATTAGGGATGAGCAATAAATGCTGGCTGAGCCAGCGACACCCACAGCCTGTGAAAGGATTAAATAAAGGTTCAATCTGTGTCGAACACTGGTCCAACCTCAGCTCAAGTATTGCATCTAGTTCTGGACGCCACATTTTAGAAAAGATATGAAGGTATTGGAGAGAGTGCAGATAAGATTAATGAGGATAGTTCCAGGGCTGAGGGATTTCAGTTACATAGATAGATTTAACAAGTTGGGACTGATTTCTTTGGAGAAGAGGAGGTGGGAAGAGATTTGATGGACGTGTTCCAAATCATGAGGGATCTGGCCAGAGTAGGTAGGAAGAAACTGTTCCCATTGGTGGAAGGATCAAGATCAAGAGAGCACAGATTTAATGGAGTTGACAAAAGAAGCAACAGTGACATGGGGAAAAGCTCATTCATGCAGTGAGTGGCTGGGATCCGGAATGCACTGTTTGAAAGTGTGGTGGAGGAAGGTTCAATTGAGGCATTCAAGAGGAAATTGGATTATTATCTGAAAAGAAAGAATTTACAAGGCTACAGGAAGAAGGTGAGGACGCGACTCCTGGTAAATTTCGCCAGCACAGACACGACAGGCCGAATGGCCTTGTCCTGTGCTGTAACCATTCTGTGATTGTGTGGAAATTAGAGCAACGGTGTTCAGGAGTGATTGAATGTTTTGAAGAGGTGACCATGTGAGTATATGAGGTTAGTGCAGTTCACAGAATAACAGAGTCACACAGTGCAGAAGAGGCCCTTCGGCCCATTGAGTCTGCACCGATACGTGAGAAACACCTGACCTACTTTCCTAATCCCATTTACCAGCACTTGGCCCATAGCCTTGAATGTTATGATGTGCCAAGTGCTCATCCAGGTACTTTTTAAAGGATGTGAGGCAACCCGCCTCCACCACCCTCCCAGGCAGTGCATTCCAGACCGTCACCACCCTCTGGGTAAAAAAGTTTTTCCTCACATCCCCCCTAAACCTCCTGCCCCTCACCTTGAGCTTATGCCCCCTTGTGACTGACCCTTCAACTAAGGGGAACAATTGCTCACTATCCATCCTGTCCATGTCCATCATAATCTTGTACACCTCGATCAGGTCACCCCTCAGTCTTCTCTGCTCCAACGAAAACAACCCAAGTCTATCCAAACCCTCTCTTCATAACTTAATGTAGTTTATATGGATTTCAGCAAAGCCTTTGACAAGGTCCCACATGGGAGATTTATAAAGAAGGCAAATGCACATGGGATACTGGATAATTTGATAAGGTGGATTCAAAATTGGCTTAGTTGTAGGAGACAGAGGGTGATGACAGAAGGATGCTTTAGTGACTGGAAGCCAGTGTCCAGTGGCGTGCCACAGGGATCTGTGCTGGGTCCCCTATTATTTGTCATTTATATAAACGACATAGATGAGGGGATAGGATTAGTAAATTTGCGGATGACACAAAGATTGGCCGGGTGGTTAATAGTGAGGTTGAGTGTTTTGGGCTACAGAAAGATATAGACGGGATGATCAAATGGGCAGATAGAATTTAACAACGAAAAGTGTGAGTTGATACACTTTGGAAGGAGTAATTTGACAAGGAAGCATTTAATGAACAGCATGACACTAGGAAGTTCTGAGGAACAAAGGGACCATGGCGTGTGTGTCCATAGATCTCTGAAGGCGGAGGGGCATGTTAGTGGGGTGGTGAAAAAGGCATATGGGACACCTGCCTTTATCAATCGAGGCATAGATTACAAAAGTAGGGAGGTCATGTTGGAGTTGTATAGTACGTTGGTGAGGCCACAGCTGGAGTACTGTGTGCAGTTCTGGTCGTCACAGTATAGGAAGGCTGTGATTGCACTGGAGGGGGTGCAGAGGAGATTCACCTGGATGTTGCCTGGGATGAAACATTTAAGTTATGAAGAGAGGTTGGATAGACTTGTGTTGTTTTCGTTGGAGAAGAGAAGACTGAGGGGCGACCTGATCGAGGTGTACAAGATTATGATGGACATGGACAGGGTGGATAGGGAGCAGCTGTTCCCCTTAGTTGAAGGGTCAGTCATGAGGGGACATAAGTTCAAGGTGTGGGGCAGGAGGTTTAGGGGGGATGTGAGGAAAAACTTTTTTACCCAGAGGGTGGTGACGGTCTGGAATGCACTGCCTGGGAGGGTGGTGGAGGCAGATTACCTCACATCCTTTAAAAAGTACCTGGAAGAGCACTTGGCACATCGTAACATTCAAGGCTATGGGCCAAGTGCTGGTAAATGGGGTTAGGTAGGTAGGTCAGGTGTTTCTCATGTGTCGGTACAGAATCGATGGGCCAAAGGGCTTCTCCTGCACTATGATTCTGTGATGTCAGGAAGCATTTCTTCACTCAAAGGATCGTGGAAATCAGGAACTCTCCTGTTCATAAAGCTGGTGATCAAGTGAAAATTTCAAAACAAAGATTGATAGATGTTTGCTGGGCAAGGGTATTAAGGGTATGGAACCAAAGCAGGTAAATTAAGATACAGATTGGTCATTATCTAATGGATTTGCAGAACAGGCTCAAGAGGTTGAATGGCCTCAACTTCTTGTAACAAACCTGTTTTGGTGGTAAAGACTCTAATTGCTAGAAAGATAAGGGACTGCAAAGTATGATGGCTTTTTGGACCTGAATGGCCTCTTCTCGTGCCTCAAAACTACAGTTCTTTTCATCTTAGCAGAGTTCTGAGCGATTGGTAGCAGATATGAGGAACTGCATGAGCTACACGACATTTTATTGACCTTTTCCCCAACACACGTTGTTCCAGCGCTATTTTATTACATATGGAAGTGTCAGCTGTGGCTCAGTAGGTAGCACTCTCACCTATCAGCCGGAAGATTGTGAGTCCGAGCCTCCCTCCAGAGATATAAACACATAATCCAAGCTGAGGAAATGCTTCTCTGTTGGAGGTGTCATCTTGAGCCGATGAATTAAGACTTCTCCTCTTAGGTGGATGTAAGCGATCCCACGGCACTGTCTGTAGGAGTAGCAGGGGAGTTCTCAAGTTCCTAGTCAATGTTTAACCCTGAACCAATATCATTATGAAGCAGATTGTTTCTTTGTACAGTTTCTGCACACATTTCTTAAATTACAATGGTGACCACATTTTAAAACTGATGCTTGGTTCTAACATGCTTTAGGATGAGCTGAGGTGTTTATTTGCAAGTCTTTCATTCATTTTCTTTTTGGTTTACTCAGACCTTCTTCTTGAATTCTCTGTGCAAAGGCAGGTCCAATCACAGCACTGCGATCTCCACCATCGATAGGGCAAGGAGGCAGGTCACGAATCCACCCCAGCCAGAATGGGGATTGAAACCCCATGCTGTTGGCATCAATGTGATCCACAGCAGCCGTCCAGCCAACTGGCCCCCTCCCCCAAAGGGGTCGGAGTTGCTGTGACAACATAGGCTTTTACACGCATAGAACCATAGAAAAGTTACAGTGCAGAAAGAGGCCATTCAGCCCATCGTGCCTGCGCCAACCAAAAACAGAAATAAGAAACTAGCTGCTCATTTTAATCCCACTTTCCAGCTCCTGGTCCATAGCCTTGTAGGTTACAGCACTTCAGATGCAGATCCAGGTGCTTGTAAATGAGTTGATGTTTCGAGTCCTCATGACCCTTCGACAGAACTTGAGTGAGTCCAAGAAAGGGGTGAAATATATTTCGCCCCTTTCTTGGACTCACTCAAGTTCTGTTGAAGGGTTGTGAGGACTCGAGACGTCAACTCTTTTCTTCTCCGCCGATGCTGCCAGACCTGCTGAGTTTTTCCAGGTAATTCTGTTTTGTTTTGGATTTCCAGCATCCGCAGTTTTTTTGTTTTTATATTTGCTTGTAAATGAGTTGAGCATTTCAGTCTCAACCACTAATTTCGGCAGTGAACTTAATGCACACTGTAGTCTGGGGCTCGGTAGAGGGTCCAATTTTCCATCACATGGCTGAGCAGGAATCTCTCACACTCTTACCACCCACCGCTGGCATGTGTTGGAAGAATTTACAGGTTGATACTCAACCTGTTTGACCTTGTTATAAATGCACATTCCTCGGTCATCATGTCCTGGAGTGGGACTTGAGCACAGAGCTTCTGTGATTCTAGATTCTATCATTTCACTACAAGAGCACCTTTTCACTCAGATAGAAAGCATATTTCAGTGTAAGAGCAGGAATAAACCAGTTGGCCAGAGCTTATTTTTTTATTCATCAACACTTACTATACATATTAGGAAACAACTTGGAGCTGCTCTTATGCCAATGAATATAGATAATCCCCCCAGTGATGATTCCTAGATGTAACCCAGTCAGATGGTGGAGCATGTTGGCTTTATAAAAGAAAATTTATGAAAGCATTACATAACTCAAAAAAATGTTGTTAGCAAGTAGCAATGTTCTGGTATCTGTCTGCTTCACTGCTCAGCACAGTTCCTGTCTCACCCGCTAACTAGGAAAGAGTTTACATTTCCGTGAGATGAGGTGACCTAGTTTCCGATACGCATTACAGGCAGCGAGAATCACCTGTGGGCTGCGCCTGTCAGGAAACAGCAGGCAGCCTGGTTTCCAATGGACAGAACATCATAGGCAGCCTGTACAGGAAGCAGGCTCTTGGATGGTGAGGTGAGGGTGACTGCCCTTGACATCAAGGCAGCATTTGACAGTGTGGCATCAAGGAGCTCTAGAAAAACTAAAGTCAATGGGAATCAGGGGAAAGCTCTGCACTGGTTGGGGTCATACCCACAAAATAGTTGTATTTTTTGGAGCCAACCATCTCATCTCCATGGCATCACTGCAGGAGCTCCTCAGGATAGTGCCCTAGGCCCAACCATCTTCAGCTGCTTCATCAATGACCTGCCTTCCATTATAAGGTCAGAAGTGCACAATGTTGAGCACCATTCACGACAACGCAGATACTAAAGCAGTCCATGTACATATGCAGCAAGACCTGGCAATATTCAGGCTTAGCCCATTGCATTTTGGCAGAGGTAAACCTCAGGTAGGTTTCCAATAAGAGAATGCATGAAGTTAAAAACACACTCAGGAATCATCTAACCTGCTGGCTCTTTATGATTTATTACATTATTTTACCAATCCTCTGGATGCCCTGATTTATTGTTTAATGCCAGTGGAGAAATGCATTTTTGAATTTGAACAATTTGTTGGGAATTTCTACCCCATATATTGGGAGGATTTCTCAATAAAGTGACAAATGATTGAAGCCCATGAGAAATATGCAAATGCAAGGCAGTACTTGAAATCATAAGGAAGACTCACATTTCTGTAGCATCTCCACATTCTCCCAGTAATGTCACGGTGAAAAAAAGTTGCTCATCTCTTCTGTCAAACCAAGTGCAACAAAAACAATTCTTTAAAAATAGGGCCATTTAAAAGTCAACAAATGGCCTCAGTGAATGAAAGTCATGACATGATTTATTGAGGGTGAGGGTGAATGTCGTCGCTATTATGAATATGCCGTTGATGACAACTGCATTGCAATGGTAGTTGGACATAAATCACAGCATCTCGGTCCTGTGCTAAGTCACAAAAATGTTTTTCTTGCTCTCACTCTTAATGATAAGGTCCCTTTAAATGTTGCTTCCTGGTTTTTAATAATGCTCTGATTCAATGGCCAATTCTTTATTTACATAATTGGAGATGCTGATCCTTTGTTTATAGCCGAATGTTGTCTTTTCCTTCCATTCCAGTCTCTGTTCCTACATACTGAACGTATTTGAATAATGAAATTGACTCATGCTCCTGAAAGATGCTCTAACCTTAGCAATGAAACCAAAGAGTTCTCCAGGTTATTTCCAATGTTCCATAACCTTAGCAATGAAACTGACTCATCCTCTCCATGCTATTTTCAATGCTCTGACCTTGGCAGTAAAACTGATAGTTTTTCTCCTATTGACCTTAACATTGAAGCTGACCCTTATTACCCCGTATGATTGCCAATTCTGAATGACTCCGTGTCTCAGTAATCTCAGTCCTCTGAGATGTCAACACTGATCTATTTCTGGCCTCTTCAGCATCCTAGTTTTAATCGTTCCACCATTGGTGGCCATGCCTTCAGCTGTCAAGACCCTAAGCAATGGAATTCCCTCCCTAAACCTCTCCAACTCTCCACTTTTCTTTTTTTTAAGACACACATTATTATTAACACGTTCCTTCATTATTAAAGCCTTTGACACTTATTTTAGCCAGAAGCAAAATTTGATAATTGAACAAACACGCTTTATCCAGCCCTCACAATGACCTGGGAAATTGATTGAATTATTCCTTACCGATCTATGTTGCCTAGCTAGTTCTTGTGGATATGAGATGCTGAAGGACAAACTAATCCTTGATCGCATAGTCATGGGTGTTGGGGATGAACAACTCTGACTTTCTGCAGACTAACGATGATCTTACTTTGGATCAAGTAGTCCAGTATACGAAGGAGGCTGAGCTACGAGCATTTAATCAAACTTTAATTTGTCGTGACTCTAAGGCTTCACATGACCCCATAGATTGGAAAGAAACATAGAAACTAGGAGCAGGAGTAGGTCATTTGGCCCTTTGAGCCTGTTTCATCATTCAATATGATCATGGCTGAGCCGCTATCTCACCGCTATACTCCTGCACTCTCCTCATGCCCCTTGTTGCCTTTAATGTCTAGAAATCTATTTCTTTTGTAAATATATTCAGTGACTTGATCTCCACAGCCCTCTGTGGTAGAGAATTCCATAGGTTTGCCATCCTCTAAGTGAAGAAGTTTCTCCTCATCTAAGTCCTAAATGGTCCACCCTGTATCCTGAGACTGTGACCCCTTGTTCTAGACCCCCCCCACAGTCAGAGGAAGCATCATCCCTGCATCCAGTCTCTCCACTCCTGTCAGAATTTTATATGTTTCAATAAGATCTCCTCTCATTCTTCTAAACTCCAGTTGTTACAAGCCCCATGGGCCCAATTTCTCCTCAAATGACAAACCTGCCGTCCCAGGAATCAGTCTGGTGAACCTTCGCCGATCTCCCTCTATGGCACATATATCCTTTCTTAAGTAAGGAGACCAAAACTGCCCACGTGCAGCAGCCCCACCAAACTAATCAAAAGGGTGGGAAACTCCATGCTGGCAGCCATTTTTAGACTTTTTGTGTTGTGGTTTGAAAACCCAGGATAGACGCCAAGCAGGGGGTGTGAATACTTCCAGTGTGGCAAAACAGGAGATTTCAAGCCTTTCTGCAAATTTAGCAATTTTAATCAAAGTCTCAGACCAGTAAGAATCTATGAAACTTCCAAGAAATGGAAAGTCTAGATAAAGACAAACTACAGAGTTCCTAGGGGAAGTAATTAGTCTTAATCCCAACTGCTGGTCAGTTACAGTCCAAATTCAGGGCTTCGATACTTCTGTTAAAATTGATACTGGAGAAGCAGTTAGCATATTAGCAAGTGGCCTGTACTGGCTTCAGCCAATGACCTTTCATCTTTCAGACGTCAAGTTACATGGTCTAGGCAGCATAGACCTTCCAATAAAAGGTAGGATTGTTGATCCTCTTAGCTACAAGTGGCGTCAGATTATTGATTCTCTCTATGACGCTCATCATTTGGATGGCTCACTGTCTTTCAAGCAACAAACTTCAATCTTTTACATAGAAGCAGTGGAAATTCAGCCTTCAGGAGCTGAGGAAGTTTATACACTCAGCATTAAGCTCCTTTCTTTCACAGAGGCACCATCCGCTAGACTCAGGGCAGACAAGGAAGTTGTGAATCTCTCACTCATGAAGTAAGGCCAGAGGGTCAGGATACAGAAGGCACTACAGCAGTTGGAGACCTTCCCCATGAAGATCTGCTGGACCTGAACTGGCTCTTCCCAGAGAGTGATGAGGAAGAATCTCTTGCAGTATTGAGTGATCGCTTGGCGATTGAGATCCTAGAGAATGATTGATTTGTCTTTCCTGTTGTTGGAAGCACCTTATGAAATCTCTGTTGTCTTTTTAGAAGAATCAGCTGTGCTTTTAGTGGCAGATCTTAGTTCCACTGAATCTACAGATGTATTGCCTACTTTATCTCCTTTAAACCATGAAGAATCTTCCACAGAACATCCTTTGCCTGAGTCCAGGTCAAATTCCATAGGGAATCACACTGCTAAAGAGCTGGCGCCTTCCCAGGGTGAATGTCAATTGGCACCATACTTCAGTCCCAGCTGAAAGTCTTCTTCGCCTCAGAGCTGGAAGTCAGCACAGAAGCTTGCAGCAGTATCTTTAGCATTTCTGAAACTGCAGAATCCTGTACAGCAATCTTGTTCCTGAGTTTACTTTCTGTAGGAAATTCATCTCATTTTATAAGGTGAGGCTGTCTTGTTTCCATACCCTCAGCAATTTCTCCCATTGCTCATTGTGGATGAACCTCATACAGAGAGAAGTGTGTCTCTCTTACCGCTGTCTACTTTCTGTAGGCAGCCCTCCCGAAATATTATTGGGAAATCATCTCTTCTTCTTTTCCCGATAGTCTTACAGGAATTGGACTTTTTTTTCCTTCACCATCTGAGTTCATTGAAAAGCTATTGAAGATCTGAGATTTCAATCTTTGATACAACAGTGACGGTTTTCTCTGGAGCTGAAGATCGTTCCTCTTCTGAAATTCTTTCCCAGCTTCCTTCAAGGGAGCAACAAGTTCCTCAGAGTGTCCTGAGTTCTTCTCTTCTAGTCCCAGAGGGCCCAAAGGTTGACTCTCTTCAGTCTTCTCTTCAGGATGAGTTTTTCAGTGAAAACTCTTCATTTTCATTGTAGTTTGGTCATCCTGCAACCTATAATCTGCTTTCCAGAAATGCTGACAGCAATGATGCTGAAGTGTTTTTTGATTCTGTAGATGATGTTGTCCTACCAGATACAGGAGAGAGCTCCCATGTCCCTAGACTTCTTCTCTAAGGGCCATGGATACTGAGGGAGATTGAATCCCCTCAGGACTGTGACTTGGTGAGGGGAAGAGTAGGAGTTGGAGTTGACTAGAATCAATGTTGTAAAAAGGGAGTTACAAAAATATAATGTAAACAGTTAAAGACATAGGTCAGGATTTTCTGGTCCTGCCGTGGTGGGACCCACTGCAGGGCTGCAGCAGGCCAGCCAAAAGTCCACTGACTTTTAGTGGGACCAGAAGATCCTGGCAGTGGGCAGGGCTGGAAAATCATGAACATAGTTTCATGTTGTTGTTAAAAAGTAGGATAGCATACTTCGGAGAGGTGTAGTATAAAGAGTCAACAGTTAGGATATGTTAATGTAGGAAGTGGATGATAATGTACAACTGACACCAGTCAGTCGTGTGTTAGACTCTTAAGAGAGAGGTTGGAATCATGCCTAGGAGCAACATGCCTACACTGTAACCTGAATAGAAGTAGTACTAATAAACAAGTGTTAAGCAGATACCAGAGTATGACTACAGTCTAAGAACCAAGTCCCATGCCAGGCAGAAGGACCAATCTCAGAACACCAATCATGACCATGAGCTCCCTCCTGATTGTTAACCCCTCCCCCTCCAAAGCCCTTCTCTCTCAGTTGCCTTTCCCCCCCTCTTCTGATCACTCCCACCCCCAACACCCTGCAGGAGACTTAGAAGCCTGAGATTTAAATCCTCTTCCCCAGTGATCTGCTTGAGGTGCCCAGCAAAGTAAATGAGGCTCAAGGCCCAATATTAGGTGGACCTTGGGCCTATACACTGTAGAGTTCATCCCAGCAGGCCATTCTCTTGTGTTATATCCCCTTCTTTTGAATTTTCCCATTACTGGAAAGAATTGCTCCCCAAATATCCCCTTTTATTGTCTCTAGGGAACGTAACCATGTTTGCCCATGTTTCAAGTTGCATGGGGCCAGTAGGTACCAAACATCACTATTGATGCATCTCTGGGGCCTGTCCATCCATACAGCCTGGAAGTCCAGTGCCACTCCAACTTTTGATGGTGAGACAGTGGTTCCCAAGCTACATAAGACTATCCTCTACTATACACACATGTACAATGGTGAACGCTTCTTTTATATAGAGTGTCAAAAAAAAGTGCAATCTCTTTATCTTCAAACTCTCAGACTTCTCGAGTCTTGTCCCTTCATCTCTTGAAAGTAGCTCTGTGTCTATATATATCCGATTATACTCGTGTTAAGCAGCTTAAGATGTTTTACAATGTTTAAGACGGCATAGAAATTAAATTGTTGTTATTGCAAAGTTCTTCATGTGTCAGTGTGGGCTATTTGACAAATATCTGTAAGCTACAGAACATCACCGTATTTGAGCAAGAGATAAGACTCTGCAATGTCTCAGCAGTTAGCTGTCAGGACTGCGGTGCTTGAAGATAAACCTGTAGGGAATCAATTTACACCCTCACCAAAGAACATTGAAAAATCATGAAGGAGCTGTTGGAATGACAAGTGTGCTGGAAGTGTTAATGAACATGGCAGCCCATTGTGTGCAAGGGCAAATCTCCTTCAAGAGCTCAAGAAGTGTCAGAGATCATTCTTTTAGCTTGAAGGAAAATCTGACAGTTATTACAGTACTAATCAATGATTCAGGCAATCCAATCAAGCAGTAATAACAAAAGATAAAACAGTGCTCCTGACAATGATTTGACATATTGTTGTTTTGCCTGGCTAAACAACCCGTCATTCAAGTTGAGTGTTCTGTTGTATTTTTCTGGCATTTTTGTTTAAAAAGTTTGGTAAATCACAAGGGGAAAGAAAAAACACGGATGGAAGAGCTCATGTTATGTCATCTGGAAGGCATGCTGTTTATCCCTCTTGCTGGCTCACAGTGTTCCTGCTAAATCTCTTGTAACAGCCCCTGTGCTCCTTATTAACTCCTCATAATCAGCCAATTTGTAGACTTCAAAAGAGATAAGGAGAAAACAAAACATGTACTTTGCAAATCTGACACAAAAAAATAGAAAATTCTGCAAAGATGTGGTGGAAAAGAGAAAGAAAAGGGAAAAGACTGGTTAGCATTTCAGGTAGAAACCCAAACTGAAGAAAGGAAGGTTAGGCATGACCCTGGGTGTATGGGCAATGGTTTTCTTCGCACCCAATATTTGGGGCTGTGCCTTCAGCTGCCCAGACCCTAAGCTCTGGAATTCCACCCTAACCCTCTCCACTTCTCTTTCTTTTAGGACATTCCTAAATTCCTATTGGGGTACCTCTTTGACCAAGCTTTTTCTCATTTGTGCTAATACATCCTTATTTGGCTTGGTGTCAAATGTTGTTCGATAATGCTTCTGTGAAGCATTTTGAGATGGTTTTGGGATAGTAAAAGCGCTATATTCATATAAATTGTTGTTGACCAAAACAAAGGCAGGAGGAGTATAAGCTTTAATTCCCATCTGTTCTTGCTAACCTCCGTTCAACATAATCTTCAGCCCATCTAGCCCACTGTCATTTCAATTCTATTCTTTGTGCAATCCTGCTCACCAGCATCCCTGACATCATGTACTGCATTGACAATCCCTGGATTAGAACCTTGACTTGCTACCTGGTCTTAAAATTGACCCCAAAATCCCAACTTTGACGACTAATCCCTCCACGGCCTTGATCCTTCCTAACTCTGCACTCTCTTCCAGCTTTACAAATCGGCTTGTACCCTCCATCCTTCTAACTTTGATTTGCCATCGTTATTAAAGACACTATCTGCACCAATGCTTGGACCCATATAGAACACAACATTTTGTGTGTACACAGCACTTCAATGTAGTAAAACCATCTTGAGGCACTTAGTGTAATGAGAGGAGGCACCAGGACAATTCCAATACAACTTTGGTGTCAATAGATTAAAGAATAAAAGTGCAGTAATCAGGATGGTGTTCACATCCATTGCTCATTGTTACCTCCTGGCCTTGATATGTGCATCGATGCTGGGCAAGGGCAGATTAAAGCTTAACTATAATGAGACCCATAGAGTTACAAAGAAAATGGCTATTTTAGTGAGGTAGTAGAGGGCCCTTCGGTATATTGGAGCTATGCCCCAACAAGAGACAACTCATTGACGACCAGAGGGGTAAAGGCAGAGAACCATAAAATGTCAAACTGCTACATACCCCTTACATATAGGCTGGTGGATGCAGCCAGCCACAAATTTGGCACTCGTGCTGGTATTGCAAGTGGATTTTGAAGTTGCTCCAAAAAGCATAAATGAGATAAGATCAAAGTTTGACGGGCGAAGGTGCAACTAAAAGAATCTGTCTGCCAGAATCAACGGCCCTGAAATTCCACAGAGGTTCTGCTGAGCTGTTGCTGTGACTTCAACAGAAGACTGATGCATTGGTGGACAAATGGTCCTTTGTGCAATTTCTCTAGATTCTCAGTGATGCCCGCAGTATTTCAGGGTATAACCATTTCACATTGAGTTACACATGTCAGCTGTGGCCCATTTGGATGCATTTTCAGCTCTGAGTTAGAAGGCTGTGGGCTCATACATCCACTCCAAGTTCTTGCGCGCAAAATCTGAATCAATATTCCTGTGCAGTACTGAAGGAGCACTGCACTGTTGGATGTGCCACTGTTTTGTGCCACCGTTTTGATGAGATGTTGCACCCGTACCCTGTCTATCCTCACTGGGTGATGTTAAAGATCCTGTGGCACTATTTGAAAGGAGCTTGAATTTGGTGACACTTCCCATGACATCTTCAAGGATGGTGCAGATCAAGAAAGAAGGAGGAAAGGAACTTTAATCTGACATTTCAGTGCAGGTTAGCAAAACTACGTGCCATGGTTTGCATTCAGTAGACTCTCTTCACATTGTTTGACATAGTAATGTCTTATCGCATTACATATTAAAAAGTATTTCAAAACCAAGGTACAGATCTTCGTTGGCCAGGAAACTATCTCTTGTGCAGAAGGGGTGGAATTATTGACTCAATTCTACGTGATTAGCTATGTACAGAGAGTGCCTTATTTCAAGTTATTAAAGTTGGAAAAGTTCATGGTCAGTGGAGTTTGAAGCTCTTTCAGTTTTTCCAACGACTTGAAGTTCTTATAAAGGAAACTATAGGCAGAATTTTCCATTCCACGGGGTGGGGGGGGGGGGGGGGGGGGGGGGGGTGTTGTGGGGTCATGTGCCCGACCCAAATTGGCGTAAAATCGCTCAAGATGATATCAGGCAAGCATGCCAACGCCATCGTGCACTTGCGCAATATTTCGCTTGGCGTACATGTGTGGCAGTCAGAAGTGCGCCCGGCGACACTGAAGCGGGCAATTCAGCCAATAACAGCGCAATTGTCAGCGATTTTTTTGTGACCTACCCAACTTTACGGTCGGTGGACAGACCAATCGGCCGGCTGGGCCTTTACATTTTTCATCAAACCTCATCCAAGGGCAGGGATAAAATCTCTGTTAGGAAATGAAATAAAATTAAAAGAAATATCTACAGACAGCATTTTTATGAGGTATGCTTGATTGTGCTGCATGGACATTTTTTTTGCAGCTTTTGTGTGCTCTCTTTTATTATTTGGAGGTCTGTAGCTCCCTGACGCAGCTGTCTGCCTTCAGCGAGCTCAGCGCAAGCGCTCACCCTCACTCGCGGTGTCATCATCTCCCGCTCCTCCCCGGCAGCGCTGAGCTTTTCAGCGCCCGTTTCACACTGGCTGACGGTCAATTGGCCAGCCAGTGTGAAATGGCGCTCAGGGGCCGACCGCAGTCGGGGGCCGGTTTCCCGACCGCTTCCAATCACGCCCGCCCGCCGGGGGAAAACTCAGGCCTATGTTTTTGATCCCTGAGAAGAAAGACGTCTTGTTTTGACAAAACAAAAGTTACTTTTGCGATTGGAAAGGGAGGGAGCGGGGCAGCGGTGAACAGATGGCTGCCTGAGTTGCAGGCCCTCAAGTGATGTCCCTTTGCGCAGGCACAAATGCATATTGGGACCACTCACCAGCGTGGCCATGCATCCATTGGCGGGCGCAGTACGGAGCGAGTGCACAAACCCCTGGCACTGGGCGAATCAGTCCTCGGAGTTAAAATGTCCAAAGAAGAGAAGGGGTGTCTTGACCAATATGTATCATTCAACTAACACCTGAAGTCAGATAATCTGGTCATTATTACATTGCAATAATGGCTACAAACTGACGGTTAAGTGCTGTGGTTCCGTGATTATGGAAGGTGCTGTCTTCTTTTACACTGGAGCTGGCTTTGGTCACAGTGAAGAGAAAATGTATGAAGCCTTGTTTGTTTAACAGTATGTGAAGTTTTTCAGCTAATGCAACAAGCATTGCTTTCACAGGCCAGAAATCCTGTGGGAGTGATTTCAGCTCTCAAAGATAATGTAAAATGGATGATATCAGCTCGATCTTGTGGTTAACAGCTCTGCCAGTTTTGATTTCCTTGCGAGTGTACAGTCCTAACATTGTAGCAGCAATACTGATATATTTATATTAAGTACCTGTGACATAGAGATCACCCCAAGGCATTTCACAGAGAGGATGAAAAATATATCAATTAAAAAGAAAGAGATTGCTTTTACATAATACCCTATACAACCACAGGACATCCTAAAATACTCGGCAACTAATTACGCAATTTGTTTGAAGTATAGTCACGGATATAATGTACAGACCAGTAAACTTATGCATAAGAAAATCCTCTAAACAAAAATGAAATGAATGTCCAGATGGTGTCTGCCTTTAATGATGGTTGATGGAGAAATCTTGGCCAGAGCACTGGCACAATGCGCTTCTGTTCTTCTTTGAAAAATACCATAGGATCACTTGAAAGCGCAGAGAAAACATTGCTTTAGCATCTTAAGTGAAAGGCGGTACTTTCAAAGCGGACCACTCCCTGGGACGACACTGCCGTGTTTTCATGGGCTGAAGTGCTCAAGTTTCCAGCGAAAAGCTTGAACCTACAGCCTTTTCACCCAGGGTTGAGTGTGCTTCTGGCAAAGCCAAGGCTGACATTAGAAAGAAAAGAGTTGCCAAGCCATGCTGGCTGAGTTTCTCTTCTTTCTTATTGGGATGTGAGTGCTGCTAGCAAGTCCAACATTTATGGCCCATCCTTAGTTGCCCTTGAGAAGGTGGTGGTGAGCTGCCTTCTCGAACCGCTGCAGTCCCTGTGGTGTAGGTACGCGCACAGTGCTGTTAGGGAGGGGTGTTCCAAGATTTTGAACCAGCGGCAGTGAAGGAATGGTGATATATTGCCAAGTCAGGATGGTGTGTGTCTTGGAGGGGGAATTCGAAGTTGGTGGTCTGCCATGCACCTGCTGCTCACGTCCTTTTAGGTGGTAGCGGGTTTGGAAGGTGCTCTCGAAAGAGCCCTGGTGAGGTGCTGCAGTGCATGTTGTTAGTTAGGAGAAGTGACTGGATGCTTGGTTGAAGAGGTGGCTTCTGAAGACGTTTTTAAAGGAGATTGTTGACCAAGGAGTGTTTGGAGGGCAGTGTGGGGACTTTGGTGAGTGGGCAAGGTGGCAGTGGGCAGCGGAGGGTGGAGGAGGAAATGTTTAGTCACGATGCTGCAACCCCCATATTAGGTAGGGCAGGCTCGATAGGCCAGCTGGCCTTTTCCTGTCCACTAATTTTGTATCCCTGTAAGAGAGGAGACTTTGAGATGACCCATCTGGAAAAAGATTGTGAGTGGAACTGAAAGGACTGATCCAGGCAAATTGCTTACTGTGGTGAAAGCTTCAAATATCAGAAGGAAACACATGACAAATTAAGAAGTTAGGGGTCAGGTATAGTTTTTGATTAAAAGATTTCGAAAGAAATGACCAGGGAAACACATTGAAGTGAACAGTATCAATGGCGATAAAAAGACTATGGTGAGAAGATGGTTGATGGGGCAAATAGATAAAAAGAAAGCACGGATTTTCGGACTGACTGTGTGGTATCATTTCCAGACAGTGTTATATTCTTACCTAAGTGCAATATTTTAGGACATTTTAAAAGCATCCAGAGGTAGGATGTGTTCTTTTTGCCATGTGTTGCAAAATCCTAATCCAGTTTATCAAAAATTAAGGGGGGAATTCACCCATCTCAGGCTTCCAGTGAGGAATTGCAAGGAATAAGGCCATTGTTGGGAGTAGCAGTATCATCATCGTATCTCTGAATTGCAGTCACTCCTAATTATGGGAACAGTAACCAACCCTGCAATGTCTGTAAAGCAAAGTGGCATGATATTATTACTCTACCATTTCCCTTATTGTATTGAACATAGACTCCTATTGACTGAATTCACAGTAACTATCCATCCAATTGCTTTGTGTTTTAGCGAGGAGTGCAAGTGATGTGGCATTCCACATAGGTCTGGATTTTTACTTCCGGGTTGGGTATGCAAGTTCTGGGAAAAAGAGGCCCGGCAGTTCGGACCTTTGTTCTGGGAGGTGGGGGTGGGGGGGGGGTGCAGGGGTGGTTGCAGGCTGCATTAGAAGATGGGCCTGCCAGTCCCAGAATCCACAGTGCCTCTGTGCACTGACACTTTGGTGAAGTTATTTTAAAAAAATGAATAAAACAAAAAAAAGCCCTCCAGCCCTCACCCCTACAACCCGTTCTCCACTCGCCATGCCCCATCCATGCCAACCCATGCCACCTCATGCCCCCTACACAAACCCTTTAAGCCCCTCCTACCACAATGCCACCCTATGGCCCTCTACCCACTCCCTATGGCCCCTGATAACCCAATGCCAACCTAGGTCCCTCCTGTTGTAATATGCCTTTAAGAGATAGCATCATGACATCAATAGAAGGGAAACATGTCATGTGATCCAGTCTTAATTTCACTTTTGCTTTGGGTAAAGCAGACACACACAGCTCTGATGCCTTCAAGCTTTATACCTATGTATAAGTATTCTCATGTGCCTATTCTTAATAACTGAACTCACAATCTGTTTACCCAATCCATTATGAGCAATTGGGGTCTTGTGTCTTGTACAGTAAATAAGCCCAAGGTATTATATCCTTACAATAACATGACATCGTGATCAGTGGTGGTAAGGCAGGTGGAAGCCAGATTAAGTGGGGAGGCAGTGGCATAGTGGTATTGTCACTGGACTGGTAATCCAGAGACCCAGGGTAATGCTTTGGAGACTGGGGTTTGAATCCCACCACAGCAAATGGTGAAATTTTAATTCAATAAAAATCTGGAATTAAAAGTCTGGTGATTGTCAATTGTTGTAAAAAACTAATCTGGTACCCCTTTAGGGAAGGAAATCTACTGTCCTTACCTGGTCTGGCCAACATGTGACTCCAGATTCACACCAATGTGGTGAAGCTTAAATGCTGAACAAGGACAATTAGGGATGGGCAATAAATGCTGGCCTAGCCAGTGACACCCACATTCCATGAATAAATGAAAAAACATATGGGTATGACATGGTGAACAGTCTTAGATTGTGCTATATGGGGCATAGATTGGATGAGAAGACGCGCAAGAGAGACAGTCTATTGGTCGGATATGAACAATGACATTGAACTTGTCATCAAGAAGTGTGAGGCATGTTGGCATGTCAAGAGCATATACCAAGTCAGCACAAAGTGCCATTGATTCCACATGAAGTTCCTACCCATCTTGGGTCCAAAATTGCATTCAACCCCTTTCATGTCCATGGCATTGACTTTATAATCATCATCGACTACTTTGCCAGGTACCCCATCATTCGACAACTGCACAAAACATCAAACACAACTGTTGCGCACACTCCAAGTGCTATTTTAAGCTTATTTGGGCTGCCTAGCGATGTCTTACAGATAATGGTCTGTAATGTATTGGTAGGTAACCCATTTTAGGAAATGTATAAGAAGTGGAACATTAATCACACTACATCTTCTCCTCATTACCCTAAATGAAATGGCTTAGTTGAATGAATGGTTCACAAGGTGAAATCCCTCATTCTCAAGTGTAGACAGTCCAAGCAAGATCCATACATTGCAATTTTACACCTGAGAGCGATACCTTTAAGCAAATCTATTCCATCACCGGCAGAGTTCATGTTTGACAGACCAATGCACACCAATGTATCTACTCTTACCCATCCTACTCTCTCAGAAACTAGAGAGCAAGTTTTAAAACTACAAGAGAAAATGACCAATATGCATGATAGAAATGTGCGTCCAGAATTGCCAAGTTTACAGTTGGGACACAAGTACACTCCATGATCCCACAGAAGATATGTGGCAGCCAGCCAAGGTGACAAGAATTTGTTTGGAACCAAGGTCCTATGAAGTAGTTACACACAAAGGTGCAACTGTGAGGTGTAACTGAGGACAAATCAGATCCATTCCAGCTCCTCAACCACCATAGTCTTATTGCACCTAGGACAAGATTCCAAATGCAACCAGGAGCAGCATCCAAGAACAGCAATCCCATGGATAACTGTGAGCAATTAAATGCACAGTTATCATCATGAGATCTGTGAGTACCAGCTGCCTACCTTTATGCTCTAGAGACTTATAGATTCATCAGTTCTATGCACTAAAGTAATGGTAACTGAACATGAATGCGTATTGTAAATACTTATACTTCTTTGGAAGGGGGAAAATTATCTTTAAAAAGAAAGGGGGATGTTGTAAAATACCTTTAAGGGATAACAGCATGGCATCACTAGAAATTAAATGTGTCAAGTGATGCAGTCTTAGTTTCACTTTTACTTTGTGTAGAGCACACACACAGTTCTGATGTCTACAAGATTTATATCAATGTATAAATGCTCTCATGAACCTAGTCTTAATAAATGAACCCACAGCATATTTACCTCATCCCTTATGAGTGATAGGTGTCTTGTGTCTTGTAAAGTAAATAAGCCTAAGGTAGTATATCATTTTTATAACATGACACCTCCTACCCCAATGCCAAGCTTTGCCCCTCTACCCATGCCCAATGGCCCCTCCTATATCCAATTCAACCCTCTATCCACTCCCTAAGGCCTCTCATGCCCCATACCATCTATACCCCCTCTGATCACCATGGCTCTTTATGGCCCCTATGCCAACTTAGTGTCAATTCATGCCAACCCATGTCCCCCACCCACCACCCTTTGCTCTTACCTTTTCCATATCAACTCATCTAATATCCACCATGGGAAAACCTCAGGAGCCATGCTGACATAAAATAAAGTTATGTATCTAGTGATGATGTCACTAATTAAAAAAAACACTCATAAAAGAATCATTCAATAGATTGAAATTCCTTCAACTAATCTCTTATGAAAACAAACACTTCTATTATATAACTGAATGGACCTGTCACTCAAACTGCTCAATTACCAGGGACTCCACTGTGATACCTTTAGGTTGTAAAATCAGTCATGCAGCACAATCCTATAATGATAATCCCTGGTTTATGTCAGCAGGCAGAGTGAAATATCAGTCACTGATTTTTTTAAACTCTGTGCTTTTTTTCAATTTAAAGCCCAGCAGAGTTAAGTCCCTTAATAGTTTTGACAGTTCTAATGAGCTTTGACAGTTCCTTGACAGCTTTAACAGCATTTTGATAGCTTGACAGTTCCAATGGGTTTATGCACTCTATGCACAAACATGTCTAATTTTAACAATCCCAAAGGGCACCTGACCTACCCCAAAGGGTGGATGCCTTACATCCCCCAAAGGGTACCCTGGCTATCCAAACAAATCCACAAGGTTCAGACCTGCTCTTATCAGGTCTAATCTGCACACGTCGGCTATCAGGCACCTACCTCACCAAAATCACATGAGTGGAGGCAGCTGTTGATTTACACAGGTAGTTGCCTCCGTGAACAACGGATGTGCGATTTATAACCTGCCCCCATTTCTACTTCCCCGACGGAAGTCAGGTTCAGGGGTGAGATTTCCAGATTCGGAAGCTCTCTGTCTGTGCCAGAATTCAGGATGGAGCTTGTTCTATTGCAACTATTGATAAACGTTTAAGAATTGCATTTACAATTGTCCTGAGATATTACTGAACAAGTGAAGGCTGTTTTAAAAACCTGATGAGTGTGAGTGTTTGCATTGGGTGGAGATTTAAATGCAACAGTGAGGGTTTTTTTCTCAATAGTGCACATGTATATGCTGAAAAGAATAGAATCTGTGAGAGGTCTGAGTGTGAAGCTATTGGAAAGTGTGGATCTGTATGAATGAGATCTGAGAAGAGGATATCAAGAGAATTTATTTTTATGAATGAATAAAGTGTGAGAGTCTTTAAGGGTGAAGCATGTGGGCACTTGAGAATGGAGATATGCATCAATGGGCTCTATGTGAGAGTATTTGGAAGTGTGGATTTCCATGAAAGGGCTGCGCTTATGGGCATTTAAGAGTATTTAATCTGAGTTGATAGTAACATTTGAGAACATTTTCCTGGTAGTTAAATGTCACTCTTAATCAGTCAAAATGTGTGACTGGGGGCATTTTGGAAACTAAGAATAAAATGCACAAAACACCCGTTGAAGGAATCGTAAGAGAATGTCCAGAGCAAAAGTGGAATGTAATCAATAGCTCATTCGGTGCAGAGGAATGTATGAGTGTTTCCAGTGATGTGCATTGCTGGGAGGGAATGTGGATTGGAGAATTATTGCTACAGTGTTGTGGCCTGATCTCCAACTTTCACTCTCATTGCATACAGTCCCCAGGGGGACTGCAGGTTCACTCAGTTTACATCTAAAGAATATTTAATGGAAACAGAGATCAGCATATAGAAGACACCACCAGGGAACAGAGAGTAAAATTTGGTGTTTACATGCAGCAGGGAGTAGGATTAAGAAGATACAAGAATGGAGAAGACAGTAGGGTTTTTAAAAAATATATTATTCTTTCTTTCGTGGGATGTGGGCATCACTGGCAAAGTCAGCATGTGTTACCCATCCCTAATTGCCCTTGACCTGAGTGGCTTGCTAAGCCATTTCAGTGTCAACCACATTGCTGTGGGTCTGGAGTCACATGTAGGCCAGACCAGGTAAGGGCAGCAGATTTCCTTCCCTAAAAGATATTAGTGAACCAGATGGGTCTTTACAACAACCAATAATAGCTTCATGGTCACTATTACTGAGACTGGTTTTCAAATCCAGGTTTAATTATTAAATTTAAATTCCACTAACTGCCATGATGGGATTTAAACCCATGTTGCCAGTGCATTAGACTGGGCCTTTGGATTACTAGTTTAGTGATATTGCCAAGATGCCACCATCTCCCCTTAAAATAAAAGAATGTAAAATGAACAGAAGTATAACATATAAATAGAATGCACACTGAAGGAGAGTGAAGAGGGAGACATTGATTTTGGGCAGTGATATTAAACAGGCAATATCAGATTGGTCACTGGTTGTACATAGGAGCTGATGTTCAGTTTCAGAGTAGTGAATGTTAGGCAATGGGTATAATGTGGCCGATTCAATGTTGCCTGTTTTACATCACTGACCGAGATATATTTTTATCCTTAGATTTAAAGCAGACACAATGATGAAGACAATAGTAATTAGAGAATGCACAATAGAGGAGGTAGCAGATTTACAGGATACACAATGATGGAAAGTGAGATATAGAGAATACACAACGGAAGAAACTGATGTTTAAGATTATTAAAATAATTGATAGGGTAGATAGAAATCATTTCCTTTTTTTTGGGGGGGGGGCAACATGATCAGCTGTCTGCCTCCACCTCAGCTGAAAGGGGGACCACCATATAGGAGGGTTCATAGATAGTTAAGAACAGCACCTATCTGCACTTCAGTTTCACAAATGATTTACTTATTTAGACATTTACTTTCTGTTGTGTGCCTCAATAAATCTTTCTCTCACTCTTCTTACTTCTCATTCTAATTATTGTGATATTGCAGCTATACCCTTCTTCCCTCAAGAGGTTTGAAGTGGTTGACTGAGGCATGTACCTTCGGCTCCTCAACCATGGCACTGGCTGCTGTGGAGCTGGGTGAATGATCGCTATGAGATAGCAGATGGTAATTACCAGAATGACCAAAGGGAAACTATCATATTGATTCTGCAATTTGTATTTATCACAAGAAGGCATGCATCCTGAAGTCAGAAGAGTCCACTACGACCTTTGGGGATTTTAAAGATTAAATTAAAACATTTATTAACAAAATAAAATAAAAAGTTGCACACACAAAATTACAGTCACACAATTAGGCTTAGTTTTATAACAGTTCCCAAAAGATTTCTACTTAACTAGGCTCTCGACTACACACCCCTTTTCAGACAACAGTCCAAATAGATTCTTAATCTATAAAACATCCAGCAATATTACCATAAACACTCACTGTTGCTATAAGGGAGGCATTGCACAGTTTCTCTCTCTCTGTCTCTCACTTGACAATGGAACTCCAAGGCTTTTTAACAAAACCTTACAATCTGGACCAAACCCGCACTTTTCTGAGGTGTCTAGAGGCTGCTACTTCACAGTGCACTCTTCAAGATCTCACATGGCCACTCCTCATACAGCTTCTAATCTTTCCTTAAATATATTTTATCCCTTTTGATTCTTTATATCCATTGTTTCAAACTTTCTTTGAAACTTAAACTCTTCTAAATATAAGATCTTTCATGTTTCCATCTTGTCTTTGTTTTTGGGTCAATAAAACAAGATACCCCCACTGCTTGTTTACCTATGAAGTCCTGCAAGATGCAACCATTTTCCTTGTCACCTTCTAATTCCCTTTTGAAATGTAAAAAACCTCTCAACTTATCTAAAAATATAAATTTTAGCTGGTTCATTTCCATTTCAAAATGCCTGCTTATACCTAATTCCTTTGATAATTCAAACCTTGCAGCCTGATCATCTTTAATTTAGTTAAATTAGTCACACACACACACACACACACACACACACACACACACACACAAACATACACACACAAGCCTGCTTCAGTATCCCACAGTAATATTAGCGGAAAAAATATATTTCCTTTACATGATGGAGTGAAGGGGTTGGTGGGGGGATGGGGGTGGGGAGCAGTGGTGGGCAGAGGTGGCGTTGCCAGTCTGAATAAAGGTTAAAGCATGAAGGTTAAAGCTGATTAAACTGTTTGCTAATGGTACTCGGTGAATGAAGTGATGCAAGGCATCTAAGAAGAAGAAAACAACATCTACTGAGCTCAAAGTTGTGGGAGAGGTGAAGCTCACCAGGTGCACACCACTTCCATACAGTGATGACACTGAAAATTCTAAATTCTCAGATAACGGGAGAGGACAAGGTCAGGGGATGGTAACAGTTGTCGGCTCCGAGGGGAGGGAAGGCATGTGGATCGTGATCGGGTTCATGGTAACAGGGGGAGGTTCAAGGTTGACAGGGGGGAGAGGAATGGTGATATTGGGTGGGCTTACGGTGATGGGAGGAAGTTGGTGGGTGACAGGAGAGGGTAGAAGGTGGCGGAGCGAGGTTGAATAGTGACATGTACAATTTTTCCAAACTGACCACATAGCTAGTCAGTCAGTGAGATCCCTCGAGAGGTGAGGAGGGTCCTTTTGTGTGGGTGGAGTTCAAAATCAGCACATGAGGCCAACTAAAAGAACAGCCTAATATTTGTGAGAGAAACTGGAATTCAAAGATGCTCACTTGTGATCTGCTCTCTATGGATAAGCCCAAATTGCAGCAGGTTTGTTCCTGACTCATGGGTCTCATAAAATGGTGATCACAGAAAGGTGTGGAGCTGCCATTCTGTCATTGGCTGCAGTCAGAGGCAGGGATAAAGGGAGAGAGGTGGATGCCTCCAAGGGCCACGGCTGGTGGAGGGCAGCCAACTTGCGACTCCAAGCCTCCGCCCTGGGTGAATGGTAATGGCTGACAAGGGGTCATGCCTCGAGGCTTCTTGCGCAAGGCTCTCATCACCCTGGTCAAAGATCAATGCCTCCATACACAAGGATGAACAGGAGGAACACCCATCTCTGGTCCTCCAGGATGCCCTTTACCTGGAAGGGGTGGGGTGGGATGCCCTGTTTAGCCAGAGCCAGGTGAAGGACTTAACACTTGCCTGCTGGCTTTGAGATTGAGGGAAGCCTGTAAAGGACTTGCCCACTTAATATAACACTTTAACTCATTCACAGATCCACTGAGGCGCCGATGATGCAGGCTGCAGGCAACCCTGCCTTGGTAATGGCTCTCATCCAGATGAGGAGAAGGAGGCCCATCACAGTTGGCACAGGGTCAGGAAGAGCAAAGACCTGGGCAGCAACTGGCAGCGGGATGCCTATAAGAGGCTAACAATCACGGGCCACTGCGATGGCAAATATTGGCCTGACCAGGCTGCATCTCCGATGGTGCTCTGATCTAGAGATGAGTGAAAGGCAAGGCCAGAGGTGGCCTCGTGTGTCCTGGGATGTGGATACTCACACATGCCAGGTTCTCCAGTATGTACTGCAGCTGCAGGGACTCTGTAGGAGTAGTGTGGAGCTCCTGGCCTGCAATGAATGAATGTCTGTCCTGACGTTCTTTAAATATGGTTGCCAGGACATTTGGCCCCACAAGGTAATGGCAGGGCGTGCAACTTCCTGCACGCCTCCACCACAAGATTCACCGAGCTCCTCGAGGATCCATAATTCATGAGCTGAAAGGCGGAAGATTGTGCACATTCACCCATTCCGCTGCTCAGTGGAAATCATGCTGACTTACTTGCTGGCCATACCAATAGTCTGCAGAATGAAGAATTCCACCCCTTAAATTTTGCCTTATAGTTACCTTATAAAAGGTAACTAATTTCAAATTGCATAATTTTAAAATATCCATTAGGCCTCCTCGTAATCAAATTGCAATATTCCTATATTCCAGTTTCTCTCGTCTCTCCTCGTAAATGGAACTCTGCAAATTGATACATGTTTCTCATTAACTTTTTGTCAAAGGTTACAATCCCAGTCATTGTCCTGCTTGGGGCAATACTGTCCAATATGTTCATCACTAAGCCACATGTGGCTGATTTGGAATCCAGATGTAAGTGACTAATTGAATTTCTGTTTAGTTAATAAAAACATAAGAACCTCACGCATGTGAACTTTAACCTATTTGTTACTTTGCTGGCAAAAATTTCAATCAAAAAGCAGAGTGTCCAAATGCTTTTTGGGAATGTTGTGAGTGTTTTACTTTCATGATTACTGAATGATGGTGGATATTTGATAATTAAATATAGAAATGTGGGTAAAAGCAAAACACTACGAATGCTGGAAATCTGAAATAATAACAGAAAACGCTGGAGAAACTCAGCAGGTCTGGGTCACGCTTGTGGACTGGGTGAAGCTGTCTTGCAAGGCTGTCACCCAGTCTGTGTTTAGTCTCCTCACTGTCGAGGAGACCGCATTCGGAGCAGCGAATACATTAGACCAAATGAAAGGAGGTGCAAGTGAAGCGCTGCTTCACCTGAAAGGAGTGTTTGGGGCCTTGGAGGGTGAGGAGGGAGGAGGTAAAGGGGCAGGTGTCACACCATCTGCAATTGTATGGGAAGGGGATGAGGAATTGGGGTGATGGAGGAGTGGACCAGGTGTCACAGAGGGAATGGTTCCTATGGAATGCTGACAGGGGGATGAGGGGAAGCTGTGTTCGGTGAAGGCATCATGCTGGAGTTGGCGGAGGATGATCTTCTGAAGGCGGAGGCTTTTGAAAAATGAGGACAAGGAGTACCCTCTGGGAGGGTGTGGAAGGGGGGGTGAGCACAGAGGTGTGGGTGATGGGTCAGTTGATGATGCTGTCAGCCACAGCAGAGAGGGAGCCCTCAGTTAAGGAAAAAGGAAGACATGTCAGAAGTTGGAAGGTAGCATCATTAGAACTGGTGCCACAGAGGTGGAAGAACTGGGAGAATGGGATGGAATCCTTACAGAAAGCAGGGTGTGAGGCACTGTAGTCGAGGTAGCTATGGGGATTGGTGGGCTTGTAATGAATATTAGATGACAGTCTATCACCAGAAATGGACACAGGGAGCTCAAGGAAGGGAAGGGAAGTGTCAGTGAAGGTGAGAGAGAGGTGGAAATTAGAAGTAAAACTGATAAAGATTTCCAGATCCAGACAAGAGCATGAAGCAGCACTGAAAAAGTCATCAATGTACCGAGAAAAGAGACCTGAGTAGGACTGGAACAAAGAATGTTCCACATAAAAACAGGCGTAACTGGGACCTGTACGGGCACTCAAAGCCACACCTTTAATTTGGAGGAAGCGAGACAAGTTAAAGGAGAAATTGTTCAGCGGGGGAACGAGTTCAGCCCGGCAGAGGAGAGTGGTGGTGGATGGGAATTGTTCAGGCCTCTATTCAAGAAAGAATGGGAGAGCTCTCAGGATGTCCTGGTGGGGATAGAGGCACTAGGTGTCTATAGAGAAGAGGGGGTGGTTAGAGCCAGGAAACTGGAAATTGTTGATATGACGTAGGGCATCAGGGGAATAGTGAATGTAGGCAGGAAGAGACTGGACAAGGAGAGAGTCAGAGTGGAGTAAATAGGAAGGTAGCAAGATAGAAATGTAAGATACATTTGCTTGCATTGTGTGAGTGTATGTAAAGTGTTTTGGACTAAATTTGATGAATAAGCCAAAATATTCTCACCCTGACTAGACAGCAGTTTCTACTAGATAACACTGGCTGAAGAACAGTTTGAAGAATATTATATCAGGGACTGAAGGGTCACTGATATAAAATCAAAACAGAAAGAGCTGGAAAAACTCAGCTGCTCTGGCAGCACCTGTGGAGAAAGAAAAGGAGTTAACATTTCAAATTCAATATGACTCTTCTTCAGAACTGAAGAGAGGTAGAGACTTGATGGGTTTTACTCGGTTGAAAATGGTGGGAGTCGGGAGATTGTGGGTAGGGTCAGATACCACAAAAAGGAAAGTCAGGGATAGGTTAAAGGGTGGAAGAGATTAACTAACATTTGATGGCTATTTCCGCCACCTCCAGTGTATTGCCACAACCAAACACATCTTCCCTGCCCTTCCCCCACCAGCACTCTGAAGGGTCCATTCTCTCTGTGACACCCTGGTCCACTCCTCTATCATCTCAACTCCTCACCCCCTTCCCAGGGCATCTTCCCATGTAATTGCAGGTGCTGTAACACCTGCCCTTTTACCCCCCTTTTCCCTCATTGTCCAAGGCCCCAAATACTCCTTCCAGGTGAGGCAGTGATTTCCTTACAATTCTTTCAATTTAGTCTACTCTATTCGCTGCTCGCAATGCAGTCTCTTCTACATTGGGGAGACCAAATGCAGACTGGGTGACCGCTTTGTGGACACCTCCAGTCAGTCTTCAAGCATGACCCTGACTTTCTGGTTACTTGACATTTCAATTTATCACCTTGGTCTCATGCTCACATTTCTCTCCCTGGCCTGCTGTGGTGTTCCAGTGAAGCCCAATGCAAGATCGATAAACAGCACCTCATCTTCCTATAGGCACTTTACAGCCTACTGGACTCAATATTGAGTTTAAGAACTCCAGACCATGAATTCTGTCCTCCATGTTGATATTTTTGATTTTTTTTTTGCCAAGTGCTAGTCTGCATCTTGGTTTCATGATTTTGCTTTTAGACAGAGCTGTCCTTTATTCTGCCATTGACACTTACTCTGAACCACTGATTTGTTTCTTTACAAGAACCATTCCCACTCCCTTTGCTTTTTGTTCCATGATATCTTTGTCACTTAATCAGTGTTTGCCTGGAAATTTCTGTTTTATTTCAGATTTCCAGTATCTGCAGTATTTTGCTTTTACTGAAGGGCCACTACTCTACTTGTAATTTTTCAAGCCAAGATTATCCATAACTCTAGGTTGTTGATAGGTGGTTCCACACAGGGTGAAAACATCAATAGTTGCATTTTAACAGACCTGCAGGCAGCTTTGAAGTCTCAGCTCAGTCATTGTCACACAACAATCCATTTAGAGGTTGAGGGACATAGCTAAATCAAAAGGTAGGAGACTCAAACTGCTCTTTGACTTTCATTATGAACTAGGCTTCTTACTAACATAGTAGTAATATAATTATGATTAAAGATCAGTTCTCACCTACAGAGGAGAAGTAACGGTGAAATGACAGAAAATTCAGCGCAATCTGAAGTAAACCAAATTCTGCTATATACTCAAGTTCTGTCGAAGGGTCATGAGGACTCGAAACGTCAACTCTTTTCTTCTCCGCCGATGCTGCCAGACCTGCTGAGTTTTTCCAGGTAATTCTGTTTTTGTTCTGCTACATACTAGTGCCTCACTCAATGTGGGTTTGGATATAGCAACTGTGTTATAGCATTCTCTTGGAGTCTAGTACATATTTTACAGGCAGCATTCAATTTGGGGATTTAGGTTAATAAGACCTTAAAATTAGCACCTCAAATGAACAAAGGTATTTTAAAAAGGAGCTACTGGGTTTTCTAGCAATATATAAAGAACATAAAATTTAAGAAGGCCAGACCTCATCTTTCATCCTCCATAAACTTGGAATTATGCAAAATTTAGCTGGCCATGTCCTAACTGGCACTAAGTCATGTCTACCTCTGTGCTCACTGGCCTATATGGGCTGCTGCTTGCACAAAACCATCCTTGTTTTACAAATACATCCACAGGCTCATCCCTCCCTATGTCTGTGACCTCCTGCTTACAGTCCGCCAAGGTATCTGAGTTCAGCCAGTTCTGGATTTTAATCACTCCACCATTGGCCACCATGACAAGGCTTTAAACTCTGGGATTCCCTCCCTCAACCTTTCCGCCTTCGTACCTCCCCCTCCCCCTTAAAGACCTTCATAAAACCTACAGTTTTGACCAACTTTCCAATTTTGTTTGTATCAAATTTTGTTTGACAACACCTGGAAAGTGCCGTGGGTGCGATATGAGTGCTAGTTGTTGTTGCTTTTGGGCAGGCTAAGTTAAAATCAGGCCTCTAGTGTTTAGTTGATCATTTCCATTCAACATTCAGTTTAGTGATTGGCTCCCATGGTGGTGATGCCAAAAAGCTATGACAGTTTAACAACTTACTGAGAATGGCAGCTTTGACTGGGCCCAAATGTACTGAAAGAAGAAGATAGATAGTTGAGAGGGTGAGGCGAGGGATGGGGTTGGGGGGAATGGTAGTGGTAGCAGGCAAGTACCAAAACCCGTCCCCACATAGTTGCAAAGGTGCAACAGAAGCAGCTTTAACTGCACCTGGTCCACCCTCCTGAACCTCCTGTTGAGCAAGAGGGGACAGATTACCAGAGTATAGCAGTCAGTTAAGAAGGAATACGAGCGTAATTAAAAATTTAACCAGCACCCCTGTCGGACACTTTTGGTGAATGTAAAATGGATTTTAAAAAGCACGAAGGCTTTCTAACTAAGTCTTTGCATGAAGCTGCCAGAAACAGTCCCTGACCTGGCAGTGAGCTAGTCAGCGAAACAGAGTGCAGCTCTCGGATCGTGCTACATATTCTGTCAGTGGGGAGTACTTGCAACTGAATGTCTCCTTTACTGAAGAAGCTAATTCTTGCTGGTTATTGGCTCTATGGGAACTGCCAGTCCTTCAAGCACCCATGCCAACAGTTTTTCTTCAAGCACAAGCTCGCATTGAACGTTTGCAGTGGAATGCTTGATTTTAAGAGTTTAACTCTTCTTTCCAAATCTCTGGATGGTCTCAACTCCACCTATTCCCGTAACCTCCTCCAACCCTATACCTATCTGAGATACCTGTGCTCCTCCAACTCTGGCCTCTTGTGTGTTTCTCATTTACACCATTGGCGGCCGTGCCTTCATTTGCCGAGCCCCTAAGCTCTGGAATTCTCTCCCTAAACCTCTTCACCTATTAAATTCTCCTGCTCCTTTAAGCTCTTGCGTAAAACTGGCCTTTGACCACCCCCCCCACCACCCCCCCACCCCGTCCTAACACCATATGTGGTTTGCTGTCAAACTTTGTTTGACAGCATGCTTGTGAATTGTCTTGGGATGGTTCACCATGTTAAAGGCAATATAAATAAATGAAAGCTGTTGTTGAGGATTTCCTGTAACATGAGCACAAAACTGCTCTGACCCAATATCTGCCGGGTAAAATTGTGGGGATGAGCGGCTGGGAAACACCAGGAGAGATACCTTGGCTTACTTCCCCACATCACCATCGCCTCGATTAACAAAGCTGATGGACGCTTTAGGAGTGCTTAACATAGACTTCTCATTGCACCTTGTACACTTTCATAGCCAAAGTTACTAAATTACCATGGCTATCAGTCAGCAAACAGAAGAAATAATTACCCTTAATTGTTGTTGACAACAAATCTGTCATTGCGACATCAAACTCAATCCAAGAGCTTGTTAAGCACGTGCTCAGTGTAAGTGTATGTATTTTTAAGAAATATAAACGGTAGAGAAACTGTTTCCATGAAAGAAAACCAAGTGAATTTTCTTTCCCAATTAGAGAAATCCTACATTAGAACACAGAGCCCTCCTTTGTAGCAGACATACACATATATTTTTAAATGCTGATCAAGTACTTCGTCTTCCAGAGAAAGGTTAGAGCAGAAAATGCTTGCTCAAAGTTACAGTATAAACAAACTTGGTGGAGCCTTCTTCGTTCTAACTTGCTGGAGCCAGACAGATTGCAGAAGTCATTTAGAAACGCCCTTTCTGGCAGCACGCAGTCCTCCAGCCTCACGCCTGTCCAAGGCAAAAAAAAAGGACCTCTTTTTATTCGAAAAGAAAGCCCTGTGTCTTCCTCTAAGCACTTTTTCCACTCGCCCCTTAGGAAAGACACACTGGCATTATATCTTGAGAAGCGAAAGTGCGTAGCTATATTTTTGCTAGCGCTGGGTTTAATGCTGCTGTTGTTTCCCTTGCCCAAGTACACACACGTGCACACACACACACACACACACACACACACACACACAAACACACACACAGGCACACACACACACACACACATATTTTTTTGAAAGTTAAACACCCATAGCTTGCTCTTTCACTGACTCTGCAGCCTTTCGCTCACAGAAAGGGGGCCTCGTTCCCCTGCTGGAACAAGGAGGCCCTCCGTTTAGCTGAACAGTTAAAGCCACAGGGAGCCTCCTTATCATTGACTGAGGATGGGGCCATCCAGGATCAGTCGTCACGGATGAACTGTGTCCCACAGTCACAGAGGGGGAAGAGGACTTGTCCAAAAAAACAAAACGACTTCCGAAAGATGAAAGCCTTTTTTTTTTCCTATGGATCTCATCTTCTTTTCACTTAAAGGGGCGCGGCCAAACTTTTTTTTGTGTGTGTGTGGTGGGGTTGGCGGGGTCGGGGAGGGGGTGGGTGGATTGAGAATAAAAATCAAAAGGACTTTTGGTAAAGTAGATAGGAAGAAACTGTTTGCGGTGGCTGGAAGGGTTGCTAACCAGAAAGCGTAGATATAAGATAATTGGCAATTTGGCTGGGAGGCAGTGAGGATAAGGAGAATACTTTTTAATACAGAGAGTTGCTTGAAAGGGTGGTGGAGGAACATTCAATAAGAACTTATAAAGGGGAATTGGATAAATACTTAAAAAGGAGAAATTTGCAAGGTTACAGGGAAAGTGCGAGCAAGTGGGACTGACTGGATAAATCTTTTAAAATGTTAGCACAGGCAGGGTGAACCAAATTGTCCCCTTGGAGATGGATTCCTCTATGATTCCCTCAGGAGCTGCGCTGCACAATGTCACAGGCAGGCATTGGGTTTTCAGGTGGGGACCCAGGAAGCCAAGGCTACATAAAAGTTAGTTTCTAACCGTGGATAGAACTGCCTTGATAATCTACTGCTGCAAAGCCTTCTTCGTTCCATTAATCTTACTTAGCCCTGGGATACGTCAGTGTGCAACAATTGGCTTCAATGTTCCTGGTTTAGGGAGGAAAAAAGAAAGTTTTGCATTTATAGTGCGCCTCACAACCTCAACAATTTACAGCCAGTCAAATACCTTTAAATTACAATCACAGTTTAATGTAGGGAAACGCAAAAGCTGATTTGTGCAAAGCAAGTTTGTGCCACAAACAGCAACATGAGAATGACCTGTTTCAGTACAGTGACAACACTGGCATCCACCCAGCTTTGTGGAAAATTGCCCAGGTTTGTCCTGTATACAAAAAGCAGGACAAATCCAACCCAGCCAATTACCGAACCATCAGTCTACTCTCGATCATCAGTAAAGTAATGGAAGGGGTTATCAACAGTGCTATCAAGCAGCGTTTGCTTAGCAATAACCTGCTCACTGCCACACTGTTTGGGTTCTGCCAGGGCCACTCAGCTCCTGTCCTCATTACAGCCTTGGTTCAAATATGGATTAAAGAGCTAAACTCCCGAGGTGAGGTGAGAGTGACTGCCCTTGACATCAAGGCTGCATTTGACCAAGTGTGGCCTCAAGGAGCCCTAGCAAAACTGACATCAATGGGGATCAGGGGTAAAACTCTTCGCTGGTTGGAGTCATACCTAGCACAAAGGAAGATGTTTGTGGTTGTTGGAAGTCAGTCATCTCAGCTCCAGGACATCACTGCAGGAGTTCCTCAGGGTAGTGTCCTAGGCCCAACCAACTTCAGCTGCTTTATCAATGACCTTCCGTCCATCATAAAGTCAGAAGGGGAGATGTTCGCTGATGATTGCACAATGTTCAGCACCATTCGCGACTCCTCAGATACTGAAGCAGTCCTTGTTCAAATGCAGCAAGACCTGGACAGGCAAGTGGAAAGTAACATTTGTGCCACACAAGTGTCAAACAATGGCCATCTCCAACTAAAGAGAATCTATCCATCACGTCTTGACATTCAATGGCATTATCATCATTGAATCCCCCACTATCAACATTCTGGGGGTTACCATTGACCGGAAACTGAACTGGACTAGCCATATAATTACTGTAGCTACAAGAGCAGGTCAGAGGCTAGGAATCCTGCGACAAGTAACTCACCTCCTGATTCCAAAAGCCTGTCCACCAGCTTCAATGCACAAGTCAGGAGTGTGATGGAATACTGCCCCATTGCCTGGATGAGTGCAGCTCCCACAACACTCAAGAAGCTTGACGTTGTCCAGGGCAAAGCAACCTGCTTGATTGGCACCACATCCACAAACATTCACTCACTCCACCAGTACAGTAGCAGCAGTGTGTACCATCTACAAGATGCACCGCAAGAATTCACCAAGGTTCCTTAGACAGCACCTGAATGAATTAAAAACAAATCTGTTTTTAGTGTTGGTTGTAGGATAAATATTGGCAGGACACTGGGAAACTCCACTGCTATTCTTCAAATAGAGCCATGGGGTCTTTTCTGTCCACCTGAGAGGGCAAGATGGGACCTCAGTTTTAACACCATCTGAATCAGCACCCTGACATTGCAGCCTCAGTACTGCACTGGAGTGCCAGCTGAGACTTTCTGTTCATGCCCCTGGAGTGGGACTTTGCATACACACAGCCTTCTAGTTCAAGGATGAGAGAACTATCCACTGAACCGTGACTGGTGAGGAAAGAAATAAACAAGGAACTTTGTTTCTGATTGTGGGTGACTCCTGTGAGAATATGTATAAATGTGTGCACATCGAGGCTGTTTCCATATTTGCACTGGTGGTCAGGTGGCTTTGGCAATGTGTTTCCTGTTCAGTGCATCTGTCATTTTCCACTGGCAGCTGAGGACCTTGCTGCCAAGCATACTAGGAAAATCCCTCTTCCCCCTGGCCTTCCCATCAAACTGGAACAATCTCAGCCTCCGCCAGGATATTCATTACCCTGCTGACACATGCTACCTCGCAGCTTCTCATGTGAAATGTATCTAACTGAGTGGAAGTGTTGGATGGGCCTATAATGCAGCAAGGAGACCCCAACTTTAGCACAAGAGAGAAAACTGGCAAATTATGGACTGAAGTAGCACTGGAGTTCATTTCTAGAAGGATAGAATAAAATAGAATAAAAGGGGAAGGTGATGGCACAGTGGTATTGTCGCTAGGTTAGTAATTCAGAGACCCAGACTAATGATCTGGGGACCAGGGCTTGAATACCACCACAGTAGATGGTGGAATCTCAATTCAATAAAAATCTCGGATTAAAAAGACTAATGCTAACCATGAAACCATTGTCAATTGTTGTAAAAACTCATCTGGTTCACAAAGGTCCTTTAGGGAAGGAAGGTCTAGCCTACATGTGACTCCAGACCCACAGCAAAGTAGTGACTCTTAAATGCCCTCTTAACAAGAGCAATTAGGGATGGGCAATGAATGCTGGCTTAGCCAGTGATGCCCACATCCGATGAAAGAATTTAAAACATTATTTTAAAATTTTATTTAAAAGAAATGTTAATTTAAACTTGTATCAAACCTTGGTTAGACCACACATGTGAGTATTTTGAATAGTTCTAGTCTTCAAGGAGACACTGGGGAAGGTGTAAAATAGTGTTACAAGGATGTTACAAGGAGTGAGAGGTTAGACGATTGAACGGGTTGAGGAGTTTTCTCCAGGAAAGAGAAGACTGGATGGTGACCTGATGTGGTCCTTCAGGTTATGAAATATTCTGATAAGGAAGATGTTGAGAAAATGTTTCCAATTGCGGGTGAGACCAAAACTAGGGGGCCATAAATATAAGATCGTCACTAAGAAACCCAATAGGGAATTCAGGAGAAACTCCCTCACCCAGAGAATTGTTAGGGTGTGGAGCTTAACGGCTACTGCAAGGAATGATTGAGGCAATTAGCATAGATCCATTCAAGGAGAAAGTTTATCCAGCCAGATGAGCACATGAGGGAGAAGGGACATAGGAGCGTGGAATTTAATTCAGCCCTTTGTGGTGGGAAACATGATGATCGAGCCCACTTAACTGGGGGAGAGGTTGAGCATCAGTCTCCCTGCGGTGGGAAAACCTCAGACGATTAAGTCGTAGCTGGGAAGGGGCTAATGTGAGAAACATGTTCACCCACGGCAAGATGTCATTTAGGCACAATAATGAGCCAATTGACGCCCATTCTTCCTGAGCCCACCAGAATTTAATGGTAGCACTGGGATTAAAATGGAGTCTCACAGCTTTCCCGTGCCTCTCGAGAGCTTCCCAGCAAACTCTATTGGGTTTGTCGGCAGCCTACCAGGTGGGCTTGTTGTCAGACATTCAGTGCCCGGTCAAGGGACCCAGCTTTGGGAAGTGGGTGGTCTGCTCAAAGCCAGCCCCCTGCCCTTGTCTCCCACTCCCCGGCTCCCCCCTCCTGCAAGCCCCTTCCCAAGACCCCCGTCCTGTCCTCACTCACCTGAGTCCAGGGATTCCACGGCGATCCCTGGTGAATTCCCAGTGGGGCTGCTGGCACTGGAGAGCTAGTGGCCTCTGATTGACTGGCAGCTCTCAGCAGGCGGGATTTCCCCCCCTGGGGTCAATTCATTCGGGCTTCTCCCATGGAAACGCATGGGTTTCCCACCAGTGCCTTAATCAGTGTTGGGAACATTAAATTCTGTCTGATGTCCTGTTGTCAAGGTGAGATAAAAAGAGGTGGGAGAAGGCTTGTGTGATGTGTAAACATAGGGCAGTTGGACCGAGTGGTCTGTTTCTTTGCTGCAAACTCTCTATAAAATCTTACCCCACACTTCTTTGTACTGTGCTTTATACCACATATGGTCAATGATTATGTAAAGAAGCTGTGTTATATTATTACATTAAATCAGCCACATAATACCTTTGCCCATGGGTTCCAATGGCCTATTGTGGTGTGAGGCAAACACTTTTATTGTTCCTTTTGAATTCCATAATATTTCATAACTTATAGGGATATCTTAGAAAAAAAATCTTAACTGTCTTTTGAGAACTAAACCGCTGATCATGCCTGAATTCTCGGCATGTGTCCCCAATGTGAAAAGCTTAGCACCAGCGTCACTTAAAGACCCCCTTCAAGCTATTTGGATTTGTTTTTTAAATCATTTTTGGGATGTGGGCCTCACTTGAAAGGCCGGCATTTATCCCCATCTTTGGTTTTCTTTGGGAAGTTGTGGGCCTCCTTCATGAACTTTCGAAGTCCACGTGATGAATGCGCTCCCACTTTCTTTTAAGTAAGAAGCTCCAGGATTTTGATCCACCAAAGACGAAGGAATGGCAGCAATTTGTGTCCAACTCAAGGTGGTGTGCCATTTGAAGGGAATCTTGGAAGTGATAACGCTGCCATTTACCTGCTACCCTTATCCTTCTAGAAGGCAGTGGTCACTGTTTACAGGAACCTTCTGAAGAAACCGTGGCAACTCAACAAGGCCCCTTAGGCAGCACCTTCCAAACCTACGACCACTATCATCTAGAAGGACAAGGGCAGCAGATCCATGGGAACACAACCACCTGGAAGTTCCCTTCCAAGTCACTTACCATCCTGACTTGGAAATATATCGCCGTTCCTTCACTGTTGCTGGGTCAAAATCCTGGAATTCCCTCCCTAACAACACTGTGGGTGCACCTACACCACATGGACGGCAGTGGTTCAAGCAGGCGGCTCACCACCACCTTCTCCAGAACAGTTAGGGATGGGCAATAAATACTGGCCTAGTCAGCGATGCCCACATCCTGCAAATGAATAATAAAAAAAAACCTTGCACCAATGCATGGTGTAAATGGTGCACACTGCAGCTATGGTGAACATGTGGAGGAAGGGGTTGGCTGAGTAAGGTGAGCTGTCCTTATGTCCTGAGTAATGTCACGATTCTTGAGCGTTGTTGTAGCTGCAGCCATCCATGCAAGTGAAGGGTATTCCATCACACGCCTGTCTTGCATCAAGTAGGTGATAGAGAATCTTTGGGTAGTTGGATGGTGAGCCGCTGGCTTGTTCCAGTAGCCAAACTATTTACATGGCTCATCTAGTTATGGTCAGGAAACACTTCACACAAGGAATGATCAACACTTGAAGCTAGCCTTGGTTAGGATGGTGCATTCGAGCTCGTGGTACAATATGGATTAACTTAGGTTACATGCTGAAGCCTTGGAGGGGAGCTTGAACCCTCAACACTCTGACTCCAAATTAGAAGTGCCACCAACTGAAAGGAGCTAACGTATGCTGGGTGGAATGGCTGAGGTACACCTTTCACCTGGAAACTGGAGAAATGCTATGCAATGCGGCCTTGCCCTGATGACCTACAAGCATGAACGTTTGCTATGTCCTCTATTCCACCTCACCACAAGAATGATTCAATGGCTGTAAAAGAAAGGAGGCAGGCAGAGATGGAGTGACACCACAATTGCAAGGATTGTGTAACTGAGCCTATATGTAAGCACGTGTTTGAAGATTTTTTTTTGTGAAACCAGATGTGCAATATCAATTGGTTAACAGTTGGTGAGAAATTCCTCCATCTCCAACTTAAAAGGGAACTTTATTTATTCAGAATGCACCCATTTAAGTTTTTTTTAAGAAATCAGTTGAAAATACTTGACCATATTGACAACTTTTAAATTCTGCTATAACTTTTTTTTTATGGGGTAGAGCACAAAGTAGTAAAAACATAAACCTCTGGATAAATGTCAAGGCTTTTATGTATAATTCTGGGCTGCTTCTGCCAAATATCCAACCTCAAAATGTGTTATTTTATCTGGTGCAATTATTTTTAAGCAGGTCTGCTTTCTGCATATTTGTTTATAGAATCATAGAGGCTCGTAGCACAGAAGGAGGCCATTCATCATTGTGCCTATGCTAGCTCTTTAAAAGAGCACTTGCGCTCTGATCCACAGCTCTACTTTTTTGCCTGCAAGTCTGTAAGTTTCTCTTCCTCAAGTACCTGTCTAACCCGCTTTTAAAATCAATTATGCAACCTGCTTCCATCACTTTTTCAACTCGAGCATTTCAGATTGCTTCACGTCTCTTTGGAGAAATTTCTCCTCATCTCCCCTCCAGATCTTTTGCCAACGACTTGAAGTCTACCAACTCTGGTTATTGACCGACTCACCAGAGGGGATAGTTTTCATCCAGTCCATCAAAACCTCTTTGGGAACCTCTGGTAGGTGACCTTTGCTGCGGACAGCACAGTCCCAACTTTTCCTACATCTCCCAAGTCTCTCCCCAGCCCTGCCTGGTCCTTCACACCTCTCCTACTGAGAAGAAGGACACATGGGTTGATCCCAGTCAGGTTCCACTGTCTCCTTGGAGCTAGCTTTCACTTCCCACCAGTTTGCCCTCCTCAGGGTAAAGATTTATCACAGCAACCGCGCAGCTTAGATTGGATCGGAATTGAATGAATTGGAGAACACACCTCTGTTGTTCCTTGTCCTATGTCTTTAAGCAGTAGTCTTCTGACAGTCACTGCACTGCACCATTCCAAATTGATCTGAAGTTACATTGCACCATTAAATAGAATAGGCCAACCTGCAATAAACTAATCATAGAATCAAAAAGAACAGAAGGAGGCCATTCAGCCCATTGCCCCTGTGCCAAGCCATCTAATTAATACCATTCCCCTGCTCTTTGCCATATTTTCCCAATTCAAGTATTCATCCAATTCTCTTCTGACAGCTATTTGAATCTGATTTCATCACCTTTTCAAGCAGTGCATTCCACATCCTAACAACCCGTAACATATAAGAAAATACTCCTTATCTCCCTGTGGCTCTCTTACCACAATGTGCATATTTGCATGTACACATTCATGTGACCGTGTCACCATATGAGTACCTGATGAATACCCGTGATTATATATCTGTCTGGGTTGATATATTTCTGAACAGGCACACTAACAAATAGTGAATGCTCAGTAAACAATGTGTTTCACTACAGCAGAGTGTTTATTACACAGGGTTGCATTTCATCAATCTACTTGAGCGAATGATAAGGTATGGCTGTAAATGCTGAATGCTGTTATTTTTAATGGGCATATTTATTAATGATTATGCATTTGAGTGCATGTACTGGTTAACAGCTATATGCTCAAATGGGTATACTGGTGAATGGCTACTTGTTTAAATGATATTTCTGGGAAAAGCTTTTATATTTGAATGCATCTCTTGGTGCCTGGCTATATGTTTGAATGGCTGTACTAAGAAGGGACTTCATGTCTAAATTAACAGACTTGTGAATTTATTACCAACTGATATCCAACAACACTCATCCATCCCAGCACCAAAACACTTTGGCTGCAAAATTCAGCTCCACAGCCCTTTATTTTCAACAGAACACGTGCCATTTTGGGTGTAAAATGTCATCCATGTTGCATACGCAGGCTTCCAGTATGGCCCACACCAGATGCCAAGTTGGTGAAGGTGTTTTCAGAAGTGTACAAAGCACACACTGTAAGTATGCTGAGTATGGAAGTCATGACCTGAATTAGCCTGTAATGCTTATTTGACAGCAGCACCACCATTTTTGACCTCAACACTCTGGCTAATGTCCTCTCTTAAACATGCAGAGCTGAACATGCATACAGCAGCAGGAAGGACCCCCATGTTCCCTCCCCCAAATCAGCACTATTTAAAAGTATCATCAAACATTTTCAGATCAATTACTAATTGAATTCTACTAGCTTTTGTTGAATGTGTAGAAATGCTTCTTTCTTCTGTTATTTAAAGCTGGAGATGTTTACAGAGAGTAGCTTTGCATGTATTTCCAACATTAAGGGTTCTGGTCAGACCATTTGCTCCTAATCATGGATGCTATAGTTACCAAACCCCATGGTCCTCAGTGTGACAGGGAGATTGAGCCAAGGCAACATAGAGAAGGACAAGCTGCTCAGAGAGAGAGGCGAAGGAAGGGGAGAACGACTCTCAGCAGGAGGCTTTAATCAGCCTAGATTTTCAGGAAGAAATTCTCTTGCCTCAATCTCAGTGAGGAGCAGTGTGCAATATCTCTGTGTTATGAAGGGGGTGCTCACTGCAATCTGCCAACTCATGCAGACAGACCTGCGACCTCAGAGCAGAGTAAATAGGACTCTAGCAGTGGGAAGGGTGTGAGGGGTAAAAGGTGCATGTTTACCAGCTTGGCAATTAGACGAGATTATGTGATGATGAGTAAGTGGGATGTGGGAAGGAGGATTAAATACGAACATGCCATCACCTTCAATGTTTTCAGCCACACCACTGGCCACAGCCTCAGTCATGGCCGATCCATTGATAGTGAGTCTGTCTTCTCTCTCAGGAGAGGACATGCAGACATGCCTGTCCCCTGCTGGTTAGCTCCTGCTACCCTCGGTTATGTACCACCTTGTTCTGCCAGAGAGACAGAAGTGTGGCCGTCTGTGTGTGGTGCACTGTGTTTGGGTTATGTAGTTATCGTGGTTGAGTAGCTGGAAGTGTGTGCTGGATGCAGGATGTGAGTGTGAGGCTTGTAGTAGTGTTAAATGTGCAAGGGTGAAATGAAGCTATGAATGTTAGGTATGAGTCGTGATTGAGAGGGATTGTTAGTAAATGCTAGGGGTGTGATGCATTGTGTGTAAAGTTAGAGGTACAGCTGGTAGAATGTGGCATTAGGAAATAAGTTCAATGACCTTGACTACTTGTGTGAGGTTGTTGAACTTCTCTCAGCACTGCATCTAAGCCCTTGGCTCTACACTTTTGGCATTGTCCTACACTGCTCCCATTACCTTCTTGGAGTTTGTCTGGAGGGTCTCCTGGCCACCTGTGAATAGAGGATCCCTCTTCTCCTGTCCACCTCCTTCACCAAGGCCTCCAGTATTGTACCAGAGAACCTTGGAGCCTGCTCTCTGTCATGCTGCGCCATCTCACTGTGGAGGCATGCAGTCACCCCAAAGTGCTTCAATCATGTTAATGAGCATGCAGCACACCATGACCCCCACACCCACTTTCAGGCCTTCTACAAGTTTTCCTACTTTATTTCTAACTTCTCCTTATTGAAACAGGGCTATAAGCAGTGTTGGTTTACTTACACATTGTCATCTTATCCCACTCTGGATTATATCGTCCACTCTCTGTATCACTTAGTTAATTTTATTGCTACAGACAGGGGAGAAGAGATAAATTGAAACATTCAATTCCCTTCCCTTCTGTCCTTAATCAGTGTGGTTTATTTATGGAAGGATAGACATGTGTTTCTAAACCCCCATCATTGTGTGGTCAGTTTAAAAGCACCAACTCTAAACGGTATGTCAATCACACACCACACACTCAAGAAAGATACAGTTAAAGAAGATAGTGCACTTTTATGAATATTGAATCAAAATAACGGTTAACAGTCCACATGTTTAGCAAAACTATTCTTTGGTGGTCTGGTGGAGAAGGAAGTCTTTTTTCTACTCTTGAATTGTAGTTCAGATGTGTTCAAATAGCTGCAGTCAATATCAGGATTACTGCAGAAATCCTTCGAATAAATGATTGTTCAGCAAGTCATGAACTCATATTTGTAGCTTTTGTATCAGGAGGTCCTATTTCCTGGCAGATGAACTCGGAGCTTTGAAATCAGTCTGGTTAAATGACATTGCAGCTTCCTGGTTCTTTAAAGGCAAAGATGGCACAGCCTTTCTCTGCAGTTGTTGTCTTGGTGTTATTCCTCAGATTGCTCCAGTCTCTTCTGTGTCTTGGTATAAAAGGATTTCAGTAACAGAAACGAGCTTCAGACACATGGTCAATGGCCATTGTCCACCCAGAGTGACTTAAAGCTAAATGGCCATTGATATACACCAGAAGATGGATGATGGTCTTTCACACTTAACTTGTAGGTATTTGGTCCCATCTAATTTTCTTTGTTACCTCGCCTGGAGACACTGGCCTGGATTTTCACTGAGTCAGCTTGGCTCAGGAACACTTTAAAAATTAGTGGGAGGGTCCTGATTCCAGGATTCCTGATCCCATTCCCAGGCAGTCTGATTTTAAAGAATGCCTTTAAAGGTTTTGTGCTGGTTCCTATCAAAAACCCACATCTGTCCTCATTACATATGCTTGGTTGAGAGTCCAGGCAGCTACTAGAATACTAGAACATCTGCTCCCCGGAAGAAACATTGTTTGAATGACATCTCAGGCTCTCTGACCTCTGCTGTCAATTTCACAATGTTTGTTTACACAAGTTAAGTGGTTTCAATGTTTTGTGGTTTTTGTGACTTTAAAGGGCCTGGATGATTGACACTTTTATGAGCTGTAGTGCAGACTTTTTTTTCGAAAATAGGAGAAGTTATCAATGAATTATATTTTCCAAAGTCTTTTTTTACACACATGCCACTATAGGGTTCACTGGTTCTAGAAAGTGGCTCAATGGGCATGAAAGTGTCATAGCTTGGCATAGTGGGCATGAGGGGCCATAAGGGGTGGATGGGAGGGTGGAACTATATAAAGGGGGCATGAGGGGCCTTAGGGGATGGGCTGAAGGGCAGAGCTTGGCAAAGGGGGCAAGAGGGCCCATGGGGGTGGGTTGGGGGCATGTGGCAGCATGGAGGGAGAATGAGGCATGTTTGGAGGGTGAAGGGGGTGTAAACAGTGAGGCCTGGAGGGCCTTTGTGTTTTTATTTGCACTGCGATAACACCAATGCCGGCCTTTTGAACAGTCTGCTTTCATACCCGACAATGGCCTATGGCTGCCTTCCTAGGTTGGCTGGCCAACTCCAGCCTGCACCTGCACCCAAACAATGAAGATTCTGCCTTCATCGGCACTTTCTCCTAAGAGAAGCTGCAGATATTCCCGACTCCCCTTAGCTGTCTTGAGGATGAAAATCCAGGCCATAGAGCCTATGGGTCAATTGATTCTGTCTTCTGAGTAAACTTTGAACAATGGCAGATGTGAATTCCACAAAGAAGTGCTGTCTGGACATATCCATTCCAGGGGCAACTGGCCACCCCTCACCCAATATGATTAAATTCGGAACTTTCTGGAAGACCGACAGTCTGTGTTGAAGTTGCAAAAGTCATCTGACTGCTTGGCAGCCATATTAACAGTTCATCATTGTGCATTTTAAATAATACATGCCAATTCCAGAAGCCCCCATACGAGCCACAGTCTGTACTTAAAGGCACAAAACATAGAAAAAAACAGAAAAATAGAAGTCGGAGTAGGTTATTTGGCCCTTCGAGCCTGCTCCGCCATTCAATATGATCCATGGCTGATCCTCTATCTCAACGCCATACTTCCGCTCTCTCCCCACACCCCTTGATGCATTTAGAGTCCAGAAATCTATCTATTTCCTTCTTACCTATGTTCAGTGACTTGGCCTCCACAGCCTCTGTGGTAGAGGAAACCACAGGTTCACCACCCTCTGAGGAAAGGAGTTTCTCCTCATCTCAGTCCTAAATAGCCTACCCCATATCCTGAGATTGTGACCCCCTAGTTCTAGAACCCCCAGCCAAAGGAAACATTACCTCTGCACCCAGTCTGTCTAGCCCTGTCAGAATGTCATAAGTTTCAATGAGATCCCCTCTTATTTTTCTAAACTCCAGTGAATACAGGCCTAGTCAGCTCAATCTCTTCTTATACGACAATCCTGCCATCCCAGGAATCAATCTGGTGAACCTTTGCTGCACTCCCTCTATGGTAAGTAGATCCTTTCTTAGAGAAGGCCAAAACTGCACACAGTACTCCAGGTGTGGTCTCACCAAGGCCCTGTATAACTGCAGTGAGACATCCTTGCTTCTGTACTCAAGTCCTCTCATAATGAAGGCCAGCATACCATTTGATTTCTAAACTGCTTGCTGCACCTGCACGCTTGTTTTAAGTGATTGCTGTTCAAGGACACCCAGGTCCCTTTGTACATCAACATTTCCCAATCTATCACCATTTAATTAGCACCCTGCCATTCTGTTTCTCCTACCAAAGTGGATAAGTTCACACTTAATCACGTGATATTGCATGTGACATGTATTTGCCCACCCACTCAACTTGTCTAAATCTCCTTGAAGTGTCTTAAAACTCTCCTCACCACTCACATTCCCATCTTTTTTTTTGTATCGTCATTAAAAATGGAAATATTACATTTGGTTCCCTCATCCAGATCATTGGTATATATTATGAGTAGCTGGGGCCCAACCACGGATCACTGCGGTACCCCAATCTGAAAAAGACCAATTTATTCTTACTCTCTGTTTCCTGTCTGCTAATCACTTCTCAGTCCATGCCAGTATATATTACCACCAATTCTATGTGTTTTAATTTTGCTCACTAACCCTTTATGTGGGACTTTATCAAAAGCTTTCTGAAAATCCAAATACAACACATCCACTGGTTCTCCCTTATCTATTCTACTAGTTACATCCTCAAAAAACTCCAGTAGGTTTGTCAAACATGATTCCCCTTTCATAAATCCATGTTGACTTTGTCTAATCCTGATGATATTTTCTAAATGTCCTATTATCACATCCTTTATAATAGATTCTAGCATTTTCCCTACCACTGATGTTCCACAGGGAATTCCCTGTTTTGTTCTCTCCCTCCCTCTTTTCATATGAATGTGACATTCCGGTTCTGGGCAAGAGAGTGTCATATTACCATACCTGAGCAGAGCTGAAACTGTTTATGTTAACGTTAATCGGTCCACCCTCTTCTTGTTGTGGCCATTGTAAAAGTTATCGTTTAATTTTAAAAGAAACAAATGTATGGGCAGGATTTGATGTCCCCCGGGCGGGTGCACGCCCAGCCCAATAGGGTGTATTGGGTGTAACAGGGTGTAATAGGGTGTAGAGCATCCTGACGTCGTCACACACTGTCGTGGTCTTTCTGTCAGCGGGTGCGCGCGAGAGTTGGCAGTGTGCCCGCCGACAATTAAGACACCTAATAAAGCCCTTAAGCAAGTAATTAATTTGTATTTTTGGCTGCCCGCGGTGAGTAGACCAGGTGACCTTTGCATTTTTTATGAAACCTCATCCACGGGCGGGATGAGGTTTCCAACGGTAAATAAAAAAAACAGAAAAAAAATTCTCTCTTCATTTTAGAGATGTCCCTCTTAATGTGACTGAGTCATGTTTGCATCATTTCTAAAATCTTTATTTTCCTTTGTACAAATCTTCAGCTCTCCGAGGCAGACCTGTGCCCTCAGGAAGCTTTCAGCATGCGCTCCCCTGCGCATGTGCAGACTTCCGCGCTCGCCCCC